>NC_137891.1:26077415-26623673 GCF_963455335.1 Martes martes | reverse complement strand
AGACTCTGGAACATGTGTATAATGATATTCTATTTAGCAAAAAAAGGAGTGATTTACTGAAACACAGATGCATCTCAAATGCATTATTGCTGGTGATAGAAGCCCATTAACTAAAGGATACATATTCTGTGTTTTTTTATATGGCATCCTTCAAAAGGCTAAACTCTACAGACAGAAAGCAGATTATTGGTCACTAGATATTATAAACTGAATGCTTATGCCCCCTGTCCCCCAAAGCATATGTTGAAACCTATTTCCCAGTGTGATAGTATTTGGAAGTGGGACCTTTGGGAAGTGATTAGGTAATGAAGTGAAGCCCTCTTGAATGGGGTTAGTGCCCACAAAAGAGATCCCTGATAGCTCCCTTGCTCCTTCCAACATGCAAGGGTACAATGAGTAGACTGTTGTCTATGAACTAAGATGCAGGCCCTCATCAGACATTAAATTTTCTGGCTCCCAGTCTCCACACCTTGAGAAATAAACTTCCGTTGCTTAAAAGCCAATCAGTCTATAGTATTTTTATTACAGCAGCCCAAACATTTTAAGAAACCAGGTATTGTCAATAATTGTAGGTATGGTCTACAAAGGGGGGTGATAAAATTCTATTATATTTTGATTGTGATGATGGTTATGTGACTATGAGGTTTTTAAAAAACTTATAGGACTCTATGCTTAAAAAGATTAATTTTTCTGTATGTGAACTGCAATTTAATTTTTAAAATGAAGAATATCATAACAGCACTTATTTATATGGATACAGAAAATTTTGGTCCAAATATTTTTCTCTTTCACCTATTGGTTCTAGTTATATCTTTAGAAATCTTTCAAAATCTAATTCCTATTTCAAATAATAGTATTTTAGCTATCTCAAGGGGCCTATGCTTTCCTTTTTTTGTTATCTTCTGAAATTCTCAGTACCCTCTTGTCTTTCTATTCTTCCTTCTTTCATACTTATTTCTATTTCTATCTCCCTCTTATTTCTATTACTTCCTAAAATACATATTCTTATCTTTGGAATCATTGGTGTCATGTCTTTTCCCTTTGGCCTACATTCCTGTAAGTTTTGAGACAATATAAGATCACATTATTTTCTTGGCAATCAGATAACACTTTTGACACAAAACAATATACAGGTAACTAAAGTGTCCAGGGCTATTATCATACATAGTTATTAATAAGTGCATCTTTCTACCCTTTCTTTCTGCAGTTTATTTTTCATACCTGGGGAGAAGGAGCAGAAAGATGTGTATGTGTGTGTGCGCACGCGCATGTGTGTGTGCTTGCGTGTGTGTGTGTGTGTGTGTGTGTAAAATCCCTATTAAATTTCCTTTTGATTACCTTCACCATGTTGGTTTTTTTTTTTTGTAATACCAATTTTATCAGTAAATATGCTCTCTTAAGTTGTCCTTAAAAATGTCTGAAGCATTCACTTAACTTTCTTGTTCAAGCTCATGGATAAGTGTATCAAATATAGGGAGACAAGCAGAATTCTATTCTATTATACTTTGGCATTCTAAAGTTCTTGATTAGCTCAGTTTATGTATTAAACTCAATGGAAATAGAAAATACTGTGTCATTTCCTTCTCTCTGCACAAAAACATATTCAGCTTAGAGAATAAATAATAACTAGTCTAGGAAACTTCTTATAAAATCTATCTACATATCACTTCTGTCAGAATATCCTTCTGCTAAAGAGAAATATTTTGAAAATTTATGTTAAATATGGGTACATCATGCCTATATTATGTTTCAGATCTATCAGTCTCATGTCCTTATCAAGAAATGGGGATAAAAAGCAGAATTATATTAGCTATTCTCTAATTGTCTCTCCAGGTCAATTCTCAACTTCTCTGCACTGTTTCCTGTGCCTCAAGAGACCTGTCTAGAAAGTGCACCACCTCCAGAAATCCTGCTCTTAAACAATTATGTTGCATTGCCCATAGGAGCAAGATAAGAGACAGGTTCTGAGACCTGGCGTACACATTTGGAAGAAAGAAGAGTTTCACTGATAGGGTCTCCTACAACTCTCCCTGAGGACAGAAGATGCTTTACTTTTAGCAATAGAGCTGAACCTGCATCTTCAAGTAAAAGTGATCCTCCGATGAAAAGATGAGGATAGAATCAAGCAGCAAAGGACATAAGTACAACCATTTAAAAGCAATGACCTCAATGATTTCAAGTATCCAGTTATTTTCCACTGTCAGGTAACATTTCAGCATTTCCCTGAATTTCAGCATAAAAAATTATGAGCCATGATTTAGTTAACTTTGGCACTGCGCCATGATTATAATATAAATATCACCTGTAAGCCTCATTATAGTGCTGGAAGTTCTATGTTACGTTACCAAATTCACATTTCAGATTATGAAACATAAAGTTGAAATGGACAACAATCTAAGAGCATAGGGCTAGTGAGTCCTGCAGCCCATCCTCAAATCCCACCATATCTCATTCCAAAACCAGTTTTCTTTCAATTTTCCCATTTGGCAAGTTCAGCTAGGTTCTTTTATTAAAATCCATTCCTCTAAAATTTGATCACAAACATTGGAAACTTTGGACACAAACACAAGCTTATATGTATTTTAAGAAAAATTAAATTAGGGTTATGATTTATTAAAGTTATTTAGTTCAATAATTATATCTTTTAAATCATACTGATTTATAATTCACAAGGAATCTATTTCAACTGAAGACTGTATATGGTACAGAGCAATTCTTTGAGATCTCCTCGGGGACCTGGAAGTCTTTTTCTCTTGACTATACTCTGCCTTTCCAACTATCTTATGAACTTCAGGAAAGAAGGAAAATGCCATTTTCTCCCTTTGTATCCTCCCAAATGTGTCTGCCACAGTATTACTCACACAGTGGGTAACCAATTTATTTTCTAACTGACTGAAAGAAGATATCATTATACAATAAAATTTTCTCTTCTTCACAGCAATTAAAGCAAAAGAATGCATAAAAATTGTCATAAAGCTTCCAAAGAAGTCCTGTTTAGTAATGATAATTAGTAATAAAAATCATTAGTTATTACATGATGCAGGGAATACTAATGGAGACAAAGCGTATTTTGACTAATCTGCTTTCTGAAATGTTCTTGGTAATAAGCGTTAGAATGGGGTCAAAGTCATTTTCCTTATTTGAAATGGAAAGGTAATTCTAATGTTCCAAAATGAAAGCTTTGGAATCTGCCAGGAATTTTAATTTTTAGCTGACAATGTTTGAGCACTTACATCTGATAACAGCTATTATAATGTACACTCCATTCTTCTACCAGTTGCTTGCTCTTCCCACAAGTCAAAAGTGAAATAAGGCTAACAGTAATGTGAAAAACACAATGCAACTTTGAACTTTGATCAAATTTCAATGTTATCAAATTATGTTAAATTGACATGTTGATGACAATGTTTCATATTTCCACATCTGATATTGTTCTGCTGAAAAGCTATTTTCTTCTGAAAGGAAAATAGGAAATGAAGTGGTTTAATTTAATTGAAAAACTGAAAAAAATAATCAATGGTGCTCTAGTTTTTGATACAAAAAAAGGCGAGAATGCTTTTCTATCTCTAGAGACTGCAGCAAATTAGATGATCGGAATGGAATATGAAATAATTTGTAGATCTTTTTACTCTACTAAAAACCAAGTCACTAATCTACTAATAAAACCAACCCCCCCAAAAAAATATAGAACAAAGGTCATAGGAAGAGGAAATGACTTCCTAAATATTTAAATCTGTTGGGTATATTTGCTTAGGTTTAACATCAGTTGACTAAAACTTTGGCCTGTTTGGAGAATTCAAAAATGGGGAGAAAAAGGAATTAGTTCTGACAGTGAGGGAGAAACAATGTTCAGTGGTCTGTGGACTAAGATAAAGAGTAAAGGAGTTCATACAGAAATACCAGGAAGCAAGTGCAGTGAGCAGGTATGAGGGATCTCTCACACTCCATGATTATTTTTAGGATCATGCAGAAGCACCACCTGCTCTGCTGCAAAGCTGCAAACTTTTAAATCATGAGAAGCCCCAGAAGAAAGGGAGAGAAAAATCCATGACTCAGAATCCCTGTTCATTTGCCCCTGAGGTACAGAAAGAACCTTCAGGAGTTCTAGTGTTACTAGCAGAAGTGAGACATGGGGCACCTTGCTTAGGTAATGTGGAGGGTTGCTCACTCTAAGTTGCAGGTTAAGAACGGCTTTCAGTTCTAGGAATTGATACAAGAGAAGACTTTTAAACTCAGAGGTGAATCTAGTCTTGCAATATTGGTAACAAGTTGAAATAACCAGTTATTCCAAACTCTTCCACAGTCTAGAAATATCTAAATGTATCTGACTGTTTACTATTTCACCACCTGCATGTTCTCCTGAATGTTTACTGTATAAATATAATGCCACTCACCAAACAGATCTCCAACAAGCTCCAGGGTTTCACTCCTTGTACCTTGAATACTTTTTACCTCTCTGCTTGGGGTGCACTATCCTGCCATTTGCTGGGAAGATTTATAATTACCTGTTGTCACTTAGATCCAAGAATATTGGTAGTTGGATCAGATGCATGTTAGATATTTTTGGCAAGACTATGGCATAAACAGTGATGTCATCTTCCATCATGTGATTAATAATGCCAGACTGTCTCTCTCTCTCTTTCTTTCTTTAGAGAGAGAGAGAGAGAGGGAAGGAAAGACAGAGAGTGAGAGGGGCCAAGGGAGAGATCAAATCTCAAGCAGACTTCCTGCTGAGCTGGGAGCAAAACATGGGGCTTGAGCTCAGGAACCTAAGATCATTGACTTGAGCCAAAATCATGAGTCAGATGCTTAACCGACTGAGCCACCCAAGATCCTCAGTTCTGCAATATTCTTTTTTTTTTTTTAAGATTTTATTTATTTATTTATTTGACAGAGACAGAGAGACTGAAAGAGCAGGAACATAAACAGGGAGAGTGGGAGAGGGAGAAGCAGGCTTCCCGCTGAGCTGGGAGCCTGATGTGGGGCTCAATCCCAGGACTCTAGGATCATAACCTGAGCCAAAGGCAGATGCTTAACAACTGAGCCACCCTGGACCCAGTTCTATAATATTCTTAATAATTTTCTCCTTTTACCTGGTCTTTCTTCCTTCTCTCAATAATCTCCTTTTAGTACTTAATTAGATAAATTTTGATTTTTTAAAATTCACTCTTCTATATCTCTTAATCTTTTATATAATATTTTATTTCTTCATCTCTCTGCTCCATTCTGTATGCAATTGGCTGACCCATCTATTACAGTTTGCATTTATTTTTTCCTTTAATATTTTTATAAATTGTTAATTATGTCCAGTTGTTTTTATAATGTCTTATCTCTTATCTAAATTTTCGATTTCTACAAAATAAATAAATAAGTAAATAAATAAAATTTCAATTTTTTCTTTTATTTGTACAAATTTGTTAGACACATGCATTTTATATTCTTTATGTAATGCATATAAATTTAGCACTCTGCTGTTGCTCTCAAAAAAATTCTTATTTTTGTTGATTTGTGTCTTTATTGTTTAAAAGTGTGTTTATATCCCTTGTAACTATATTATGGAAATTATTTGAGGTCATATTTTAAAATAATTCACCCAAGAACTTTTCCCTATCCTTTTGCCAGGTGCTTGGGGGTGCTAAAAATCTTGAAACAGTTTAAAATTTTAAATTGAGTCTCTTTGAACCACATGATAGTAAATCAGTCTCTCCTCAATGGGAGGCAGGATGTGGTAAGAGTTCTTAGTAAGAGTTTTTCATAACTCTCCCCCACCAAAATGCCCTTCTGTCTCAAGGCTATGGTAGACAAGAATCTGGCTAAAATAAGTTTTTTTTAAGATAACGTCTAAGTGTGTTTTATTTTAGATTGTTCCCAATAAATGAACTGCCTTCCATAAATTCCAGCTTCATGAAATGGCCTTTTGCAAAGTACATTGAAAAAAAAAGAAAAAGACAAATTTCAAGCAACTAGGGAGGAATTTACAGATGTCCTCTGGCCACATCCAGAGGTATCTTAGTTCTCTGGATATGCTTTTTCATTGTTTTTAGTTTGCGAGGATTTGTCTTCATCTCCTTTTAGCTTAATCATGCATTTTAAAATGTGGGAATTCTAACGTAAGCTTTCTTTTTTTCTTTTACTTTTGGTGTTCTACCTACATTAAACCTATAACTTCGGGAAGGAAATAAAGAGTTTTAATTAATTTACCTGAAAAGTTTATAATTCTGAAAGTCAAATATATGTTATTTTGTTTACACATAATATAATCAAAGACAGAATATATTGTTTAGCACCATATTGAGGTATTCTCTATAGAACTAAAAATGTTCTATGTCTCTCAGGCAACATCGCACATTGAAATTGATTGGTTCTATCCATTCATTCATTTATTTACTTACATCTACTTGTCATTACCACAAACTTCTAATTTTATAGACTAATTAATTCATAGCACTAATCAATCTGATTATGCACTTCCAATGAGCAAATGAGGATATTTATCATTGTTACTTTTAATGAATGAGATTTATTTTTCATCTGTTGTAAATGTAAACATGCTTCTTGATAAGAAATAATTTTCTAAAAAGCCACCTCTAAATTAAATTCTGATAAACATGACTATATCACTGAATAGATTTTTTTCTCCAGTACTTGGGTGTCTCAGTAATGGACAATAACTGTTTACAACATGAATTTATTTCTCTTCCTGTTTCATTGATGGTGTGTGTCTTGATATTTAAAGTTTGGCAACATTCATTTTGTCCTATCAGTGATTAAAAAAAAAAAAAAGCTCTAATATGAAATGCTGACCTAATAAAAAGGGATTATTTTTCCCCTTTTATTGACCCCATGTCATCCAGAAATAACATGTTTAACCATACATGGGATGATTCGTTCTAAATGATAACTTTTCCATTCCGAAGTCAATGAATACTTCAAATGCTTAAATAACAGATGTAAAATGCAGAGTGAATATTAAAATGTTTGATTAATTAAACCATGAAATATAAGTAAGCTGAGGTTAAAATATTAACTTCCTTTTTATTTGTGGGATACTTATTATAGTTCAGCCTTCTCTTTTCCAAATACCTCTTTTGTCCTTCATCGTTATAAAGCATCACTACCAAAAAGACTTAGAAGAAAAATTAAATTACACTGACTTACTTGATCTGAGTTTTAATAATATAAATCATATTTTCTGTAAAACATGAGATTCAGATGCTTAGTTGGAACTTGCTATAAAAAAAGTGGGACACTCTTTTCTGTCCTACTGGCTATATCTCATATTTCTGACGGATTATTATTCTTCAAGCTCAAGAAGAAGAAAAAAGGATATTCCTAATAAATTTTGGAATCGGTAATATAAGATACCACAGAATGTCAATCAATATATTTGCCAAATAATGTTTTGCTTTATATGTCTGTGACAAGCAGGATTTTGGCCAAACTATGCTGGTCCATCCATATACCTTTTGCTGTGAAGGGTAATTTTAAAGTACAAAATTTGGAGTTAGGTGGATACCTGGGAGAGAACTGGATTGAGATTGATGATCCCTTTTCTACAGTTCCTAGTACATTTATTATAATGCCCATAATGATCATGATTAAGATCAGGGAGCAAGAAGAAACACTTAAAATTTACTGAGATCATTATTGGGTCTTGTTTAAACAGTTGTGAACTATACTCTTTGGGGTTCAACATGTGATTGAACCAGAAAACACAGCCTCATTTGGTCTATCACATGGGCTCCTTTCTATATAATAGCAGTGTTCTGAGTGAACTTTATGAAGTGTAACAGTAAGATATTTGGCCCATGGCAGTAAATATATATGTATTTATATTTTTAAAATGTTTAATATTTATAAATTTATATTTTATTTATATGCTTATATGTTATATTATATAAATATATATTTATATATAATATTATGTATTAGTATATTTATGTCATATATGTTTACTTTGTGATTATATTACTACATATATTTGCACACACACATATAATTCATTTTAAATACTGCATTGCTTTCTGTCTTTTCATATTATTTATAATGTAGTAATAAACATTTTTTCCAAATTTTTATTAAATTCTAGTTAGTTAACAGATGGTATAATATTGGTTTCAAGAGTAGAATTTACTGATTAGTCACTTACATATAACACCCAGCGCTCAATACAAGTGCCTCTTCAAAACCCATCACCCATTTAGCCCGTCCCTCCCACCCACCTCCCCTCCATCAACCCTCAGTTTGCTCTCCATGGCTAAGAGTCTCTTAGGGTTTTCCATAGTGGCTATATATGTAAAATTGATTTCCAGAAATGGAACTATGGAGTTGCTGAATCTAAATGACAGGTTAATCCAATTTACTTTTCCTTTCTAATGTATGTGCTTCTTATTTAATATCTTTTCAACTTATTTAGAAATGGATACATCAAATTCATTTTCTGATTTGGAATATAAGCTCTGACAAAATTCCTTGATCTATTTTTACTACATAAAATATACAAGTTCTACATTGTGATAGTTCAGATTTTTTTTTTAACACATTTCAAATGAAAACAGTTTGGATTTTTGTTTCCAGGAAACACATATTGAATATGACTTGTTTAGCACTCAAATGAGTGACTCATGCATTATGGCGCTATTTCTACATATAACTACAGAAATATGCAGGTGGCTTCTCCGAAGTAAAAAACACGATAGAGCTCCTCCTGAAGATTTCACAAAAGCGTTTCACAAAAGAATGGTCATTTTATTGGGTTTGTTTTCACAAAAAGACAAAAAAAAAAACACTTTTTATTCAAACATATTGACAGAGATCTTGCTGAAATTGTTCTAGCTTTGAATGGAGATCTTCATTTCAAATATGTGTACGGCTTAACACGCCTTTTGCCCAGCTGTCCTGAATGGAATGCTCAGAAATGTATGAATCATTCAATCTGGGAATACTGATTCCAGATGCTTGACTACTCCTATTTCCCTATTTCCCTTGAATGCTTGTTTCCCTTGTTTGAGGCCACCTCTCCAAACTTGACAACACACTCCCTTCAGAATCAGAAATTTTATCTTGTCAATTCTCTGGTTGAGAACCCTGTCTATTCCATCCCTGTAGGGTGACTGACCCTAACATCATTGAGCTTAGTTGAATTTCCTTTAAAAAAAAAAAACAACTCATTTTATAGAATGGACAAAGAATATTGACATTTTGTATAACTAACAAAAAAGGGTAATATCTTCTATTTTCTAGTAACTTCTACATTTATAGAGACACCATGGACCAGTGAGAAACGACTCAACTGAGTAATGAATCTCACATTGCTTTCTGTCTCCATGTTATAAAAACTGTGTAATATTAGGCAAAACAAAGAAATTTAAAAAAAAAACCTGTGCAGTATTAAGGAAGACAAACAAAAAAAACTGTACAATATTAAGCAAAACAAATTTTAAAAATCTGTCTAATTTTGAGCAAGACAAATAAGCTTTCTAGGCTTAGGCCTTTAAAATGGTGAACACACATTGACTGGCCTACATAGTAAGCTAAGGGTGACGATGAAATAAAAATAATGTCCTTTGTATTAAGTAAGTGCTTCTAAGCACCTGAAGGGTGCAGGAAGAATTCAAAATTTTATCCCACTTTTGAGAAATAAGAAAGTAAGACTCAAGGGGATTGAATGAGTCATTTAAGATATTAAATCAAAACAAGAACCCAAGATTTCTGTTTTCTACTCTACTTCGGGTTTCCTGTGCAAAAAGTAGGAAGTGTGACTAGCTTCTTAACTGAGTACTACAAACATTGCAATTAGGTTATATTTGATAGCAATGATGATGATAGCTAAATTTTACAGCATTTTAAAATTTGCTTTAATATTATAAAAGGATTTTAACTTCTCTCCACTTACATATAATTTTATAGGACTAAAATAAATATTGAGGGCTTTTAAAAAAGCTTTAAGTAGTAAAAATACTTTATTTCATTCTGAGTTGTCATGTATAAAAACATTTGAAGCACTGACATCATTCTGTAGGGATGGGAAGCAGCCTTTTAAAAAATCATCTTTTAAAGGTAACTGCAGTGATGGAAAGGTGCCATTTGCCCTACCACATTAAAACCCTCAGTCATTTAACTGTTCATATGGCCAACACTGACCCAGATGCCAACCTGTGAACCACAGTTCCCCACAGCAACAGCTGGTTCCTTGGCAGCTTCATTAAGCGTCTGCACTCGCCTCTGTAATACTGTCTATAGGTCTTGCACGTCATTATGCTGCTGATAGCTGCTCCGGGCTCTTGTGTCCTTCTGCTTAACTCGTCCCCTTGACAGATATGTTTCCACGTATTTTGCTAATTCATTTTTAGACAATCATCATTTGCTTCTTATATACATGAAAGGACATCCATGGACAAAATAAAATCTGTAATTAGTTTCCATCTTAATTCATTGAGAGGTAAGAGCGTCTATTTAAATCTCAACAAGGAAAAGGTGTTTTCCTGCTACCTCTTCTCAAACTAGAAAGGAGTGTGATTTATATGTACTAATAATGATCAAATCCACTCTTCCCTTAGGAAGGGGACTTATAATCCTTAACCACAGGACAAAAGGTATTACCTTTTTATTTGTTGGTGTTTTTTTCTTCCTGTTAACTTAATTACTAAAGTGTCTTTAAATTCATAATACTTAGGATAAAACTGAAAACAGATAAACCTATCAATACATTAATTATACGGTTCTAAATAATCAGCTACACAAATTGACAAGAGTATCCTTTCAATGGCTATCTACTTGGTTTAGAGAAACTTGGAAAAGGAAGTGGCCTGAATTTAGATTATATATGGAATCATGTGCCGTACTGAATGGCTTTGTCTAGGAATAAAAGACTAGAAAATAAAAGGGAAGAGGTTGGGATCAAGGACATAAGACTACACACAAGGAAAGACCAGTAATTTGTTCTCACAGAAATAGTACGAGTTTACGTTTCCTATCTACAGAGCCTTAGCCAGTGCCACTGTCCACAAGTTTAAAAAGTATTTGTCCAGTGGGATGGGATCTCACATAATATCACATGCAACACAACCAACCAGGAGACCCCCTATCCAGTAAAGGAGGTATGAAGTGAGCCAATGAACAATTTTCTTTGTTCTTCATTCCTTCTTACATGGGATACTCTGTTAATTTACCCGACCCCGGTGGCTTAATAGAGCATTGGAATAGCCCGTTGGAGATAAAGTGGAAGTACCAGCTCAGATGGGCTATCATTCCCCAGGAAGCAATTTACACATTGAGCCAAAGAACAATCTATGGTACTGTACTCCAGTAGGAAAAATACATGGGTGTGGAAACAAGGAGGTAGAGGTAAAAGTGACCTCACTAATCTGGGCTCTGCAGAGTTTGATGTTCTGCTCTCCCAAGGAGGAATCCTTCCACCAGGGGATACAGCAAAGTCCAATTAAATAAAATATGTAACTGTTGCCTGTAGACTAAGTAATTTTTTTAAATCATATATTCAATGTGGACTGTACATTATAAAGACTTTCAGATCTGGTATTGTTTATTTATTAGTGTTGAGTCCTCCCAGCAAATAGTGAAATTGTTGGCTGGTCAGTTTGATCCTGTGGTGATTTGGTTTTATGCTTTGTTAGAGTGTGTTTGTGTGATGGTGGGTATTTAGTAAATCCATATAACCTATTTAGACTTAAACATCAAGCTATATTGCACTTCATGTTCAGCTGCTAAAATCCACTCAGTCCAGGTGCCTCGTTACCACAGTAGGTAGCGCGTCAGTCTCATAAAATCCACTCAGTCCTTTCAGCCTTCCATCCAGTCCATCTCTTCAGGGTGCACTGGTGTCTCACGGACACTTGTGCTATTCAAGGTTCAACCAGGGATTGGAGAGGAGTTTAAACAAAGATTTGGAGATTATTCTGGGTGCACTGGTGTCTCATGGACACCAGGGATTTGAGAGGAGTTTAAACAAAGATCTCGAGGCTTCCCCTGCTGGAAGGCCTTCCCAGGATTTCCTCCTTTAATTTCCATCAAATTTGGAAGCCCAAACCTCTGATACTTCAAGCCACAGGACTGTGGCTCTCCCTTTGAGTATTGGCTGACCCATGTTGTTTAGTCTCAGGAGTGTCCTCAGGAAAAAGCCATGCAGAGGTAGATCTTCTCTAGTGTGCTTTTCAAGGGACAAATGCTCTCTAGTTTCTGTTTGTTTGGGGGGTTCTGTCATGCCATTATATAGTATTTCTGTTAAAAATTTTATCTAGAACATATAACTGTAAGTATTATTGGATAGTACTATTCTTAATTATTGGACTGAAATGCCATTTTTTAAATTATTCTATGTGTCTTCTCTATAAGTTTGAATTCAACTTGGATATAGAAAACAACCCTCCTTGTACTTTTTTAAATGTAAAGGTAATTCAGAATACCCAGACAATTGAATATCTGAGGCCCAAAAGCAGAAAGTATGGCAAAGGCAAAGCAGAATTCATCACACCTAAGCTAGAGATGTGAATGTAGGAAGTAGTGCTACTGGAGTCAGGGCTAGGGTTATCCTGGGGAAGTTGGGACTCCATTGGGCCACTCTGACAAGATTTAAAACCATAAGGGAGACTCAGCTGCTTCGAAATATATCGCCTGGATCAGAGAGAAAGGAAGAGAGACCCCCAGGCCACTCTCTTCCTCCTGTTCATAAACTCCTATTAGTGACTTCCATTGGCTGAATCCAGCAGCAAGTTGACTGATAATCCCTATATATGCCATCTCTCCTGCAATATGAACAGAAGAAGGTATAAGCAAGAAAGGGATTTGAGGGGCGCCTGTGTGGCTCAGTCAGTTAAGCGTCTGCCTTCCGATGGAGTCCCCCATCAGGCTCCTCGCTTGGCAGCGAGTCTGCTTCTCCTTCTGCCCCTCATCCTGCTCCTGCTCTCTCCCTCTTGCTTTCTCTGTGGCATGTGTGTGCACACTCTCTCTCTCAAATGAATAAATTTTTTTAAAAAATCTTTAAAAAAATTAAAGAGATTTGAGGTCAAACAATACCAGAAGTCATTCTCTACACTTTAAAATTATTTTTATGATTATCCAAGAACTTATAATTTGCATGTTTAATTTATGTGAGTTTAAAGTTATGAGATAGTTTTTTTTTTCCCTTTCTCCTAGGTAATGCAAGTGATTAAGAACATTTCAACACTGTAAACACATTTATGGATTGTCAGGCTTATTATGTTACTGCAATTTTAATGTTGCCTCAGTTATTTTAACCCAATTATACATCATTATTACAATTAATCTTTTATCCAGTCAGTTTTGATGTATATGTATCACCTGTATACAATTTGCTTTGTTCTTTATTTCTTCTTGCATCTTACAACCTCAATGGATGTCTCCTTATGTCACAAGTAAGTTTTTTAGAATTTATTTAAGGAAATTCTGTTTGTGGCAGATAAGTTTAATCTGAATACAATTTTTGTTTAACCTTAATTTTTAAAAAGCTTTTAAAAAGGATAGGATTCTTTACTTTTGGTAATATTTTTTCAACACAGTAAACAGCATTCTGCTGTTTTCTGGCTTCTATTATTAATTTGAAAGGTATGTTGTGAGTCTACCTTTTGTTCCTTTAAAGCAAATAAAGAAGAAAAAATATGCCAATAAATATGATTCTCAAAATATAAATAATTTTTTGGGTTCCACTCTGGGATCAGTCTGAGAAAATTAGGCTCACAGATTACTTTATTTCAGACTATATAGAAAGAAAAGTTTCCTGTAAAGCAAGAGATTTTATAATTTACACATCTTTTATTTGGAAGGTAGACTAATACATATATTTCTCCCTACTGGGCTTTTATATTGCTATACTGGTCAAGTAAAATACGAATCAACAAGAGAATTGTTATTATACACTAAGACTAATTTGTTTCTCCCCATGAGTATTTTTATACATTTTATGAGTTTATTCATATAAATGGAGAATGAGCATGCTAATGCTTTAATTTGTTGAGAAAACAGCAATGCTATCAAGTAAGCTTCTCATTTTCCCTTACTTCTATTAAAAGATTTCTCCTTCTTTTCATCTCTATTCATTTTAAGAGCCATTTTGCCAAAATACCAAAGTGAGGCATATACAATAATATCAACTATAATTTTTTAGAACTTGCTTCTAGTCACCAACTCATTTTCATTTCTATCAGGATGTTTTTCAGCAGAGTACAGCAGAAAAAAAAAAACTACTATAACATAACCATCCTAAAATACACTGTGTTTATAAGAAATCAATATTGACATAAGCTATGAGGACATGTTGCCAAATTCTAGGGTGTCTAGGGACATTAATCCAAAAATCACTTTTCAAGCAATTAATAAGGAACATCTTTAGTCTTTAGTTCTATAGGTAGGTAGGATTGACACTTTCTTACCCAAATTAAAATTTCTACCTAATTAAAATTGTAGGCATGAGCTAATTTTTCATATAAAAGAAACAATATAAATGTTTATAAATATGCATAGCAGTCATATATTATGAAGAATATAAATTAAAAAAATACTTTATTCTCAAAATCTGATAAATATTTCTCAAATATTTTATTCTTGTAGCCATAAGTGAAAAACTAGATATGGATTCACATAATGTAATAGAAGTTTATGTGCAATTTATAATAGAATGTTCCAAACCAAAAGTTCTATAAAATTACACAGCCAGTTACATTGGTTTTCTAGTTGATAGGCCATAAAAACACTATGAACAAGAGATGTAAAATAGGTTTCATTTTGCCCTCCTACTCTAAAGAATGTTGCTAAAAAAGAGTCCCATATTGGGGAGGAATATGGACTAAAATAGTTGGAGCCAGTTCTTCAACAAACCATGGGTTAATTTTAACATTTGCTATGAAAACTGGTAATGAATCATTCAAATTTCTTTGCAGTTCCTATATACAGATGGAAATACAATAACAGCTAGTATTTATTCTGTACTTTGTTTTCTTCAGTATTTTGAAGCATTTATTAATCAATGCAATGGTCAGTTTTTGGAAACAATTTTGTTAATTCTTAATATTCAAACCATTATAGGTGACTAATTTAAACCAACTGCTGTATTTTATTCACTGTAGTAGAGCCCAACTTAGAAAAAGTTATGCTACCAAATTCTGGGCAAATGTGAGGCAAATTAGGGTCTGCTAGAATGCTTTTTGTAATGGGATAAGAAGGAGGAAGAAATAATAGATGATAGATAGATGATCGATAGACACATAGATGGACAGACAGAGAGAAAGATAGATTGAGATTGAAAGGGACAGAGCTTTAGATATTTTCTGTTAATATGACCTGAAATATATGAAATCAATTTGAACCAAGAATTGCTCTAGAAATAAAATAAAAACTTTAGAGATAGCAAAGCAAGACGATTTAATGAATGTGGGTAATTGACTGTCTTTGAGTCACTGAATTTACTAATCCTGGAGCCATAATACTTTCGGATTGTTTTAATGTGAGATTATAAATTTTGTTATTGCTTAAAACACTTTGAGTTTATTTTCCACTAGCTACAAATGTATGCTAATTCACTCCCCTTACTGAAGAAGTGAGGAAACAATGAACCACAAGAAATGAGGAACTAAATAAAATGTCCCCAGTTACTCAGAATATATTCAAGTTATAAACCTAAATATGCCCTCCCATAAAGCCTACCCTTATTCCATTACACCACCAGAATTAGCTAACGTATGTCCATAGTGGAGGTTATTTGGGTGTATAGAAAATTCAACAACCCTCTCCCCTAACGTTTGGAGAGTTCAATTCCAAGAAAATAGACATAATTGAAGAATGTCTTTCTCTGACTATTTAAAAACAGGTGACACAATTGATATTTTAGTATGGATGGAGTGATTCTTAATACAAACAAAAGTAGACTTCATTGCGTCTGGTTTGCAATTCTATCACAAAAGAGGAAAAGTTTTCTTATGTGAACTTTGTTGCAAGGATACACAATGTCTCAAGTACCAAACAATGTTTGGTCATTAGCTTTAAATATTAAAGCAAACAAATTAATTGATTTTTAGTGGTTTTTTGCTTGGAAGGTAGACTCTATTTGTAAAAAAATTAAAATAGAAAATTCAGTTTGCTTTTAGAAATTTACCAAAGTTTCAGTGAAGCATCTGTCACAAATTTTTAAACCTGCTCCAAGGCAAAACAATCATCTTGTCATAATGTCTTTTCTATTATTATTCCTCTCATCACTCTTAAATATTTTGTATATTTAGAGTCAGAGGATTTTTGTAGATAATCAATATGATGGTGAGAGTCTTTTTGGTTTGCTGTTTATTTCTTTTGAACTGGTTGGTATAAAGATGGTGATAAAGTTATTTAACTAAATGTTTTCACCAAGTAAACTACTTTTATCATTTTTTTCTGCTATAATTTAAACAACTGCCTTCATTACCAATAAAATTTTGAGACCAGGATTCAATTACTTTTTAATTATTTACTGGACCACTCTACTAGTTTTCCCTTTGTTTTATTAATATTTTATTTTTTGTTTCCCATCAAAAGTTTGTTATGCAAAATAAAATATTTATTTTAGTCCCTTAATCAGGAGAGTGAAAATTTTGGGGAAAAATATTAGCAGAGAAACTAAAGAATTTGACTGGTATATAAGAAAAATGGTTTTGAGTCTGCAGGATGCAATCTTTGAACCCTGCACTTCTTCCACTAATTCTTCCTAAAGTCACTATATAAAATCTTTGTGTTTCACAGACCAGTCTCTGTCTCTTGTGATCTTCTAGCTGGTATTACCTATTAGAAGTAAATATTTCCTGGAACAGGGTGAGGTTTACTTTTTTGGTTGCCTCTGTGAGATAGCTAGGGATTAACAAAATATTTGGGCTACCTTTTCATTCTAAATCTCCCTACTTTTTGATAACGGCAAGGATGTCAAGGCCTCTTCAAGAAATCAAAAGAGGAACAAAGAGCACATTTTAAAATCTATGAAAAACTAGTTCAATGAACATTTTTGAGTCATCAGAAGAGTCTTTTCATTATCCTTGATTGGAGTTGGTTGAATAATGGCCACCCTAATCTATCTTCTCCTTGTCACTAGAACCCATAAGTGTTACCTTAAAAGGAAAGGAGTCTTTGCAGATACTATTAAATGAAGGATCTTGAAAGTGGGAGATTATTCTCGATAAGTCCTGATAATAAGCATATCTTTATAAGAGTAGGTAAAAAAAGGTTTGTCAGAGACAGAAGGCAATATGATCACAGAGGCAGAGATTGGAATGACAGGGCCGCAAACCAAGATGTGCCATCAGCACCAGAGTGAGAAACAAGGAATGGATTTTCCTCTAGAGCCTCCAGGGGGAGCACAGCCCTGATATCTTGACTGCCACCAAGTGATACTGATACTGGACTCCTGCCGTCCAGAATTGTAGGAAACAAATTTTTCTTGTCCTATGCCACCAAGTCTGTAGAGATTTGTTACAGTAGCCAGGAAATTAATAAAAATGATATAACTATCATAAGAAATATACTTTGGGTTCCTTATAAATTAATATACAGTTGTCCCTCCATCCATGGAGGATATATTCCAAGACTCCCAGTGGATGCCTGAAACCACCGATAGTACCGAACTGTATATATATTATGTTTTTCCTACACATATGTACTTATGATAAACTTTAATTTATAGATCAAGCATACTAGAGATTGACAATAATAATAAAATAGAATATTTTAATAATTACTGTAATAAAAGTTATATGAATGTGGTCTCTCCCTTTCTCAAAATATCTTATGCTGTACTTACCCTTGTGATGATGTGAGATGATAAAGTGTCTGTGTGATAAGATGAAATGAAGTGAATAGCATTGTGACATAGTATTAGGCTACTATTGACTTTCTGATGATTTGTTAGAGAATCATCTGCTTCTGGACCACAGGTGGCCATGGGCAACTGAAACACAGAAATCAAATAGGTGAATAAGGGGGTCTGCTATACTCCACTGTATTTGCAACTATTTTTAAAAGGCAGCTCTCTGTGTCAATCATTCTTCAAGGATTCTAAATTTAGAAACCAGGGGCATTAGCAGTATAGAGTGGTGATAGATATTCCATTCCTATTGCTTTTATTCATGTACCTCACATAATTTGTGAATTAAATCGATAAATTTGAGGGGTGACTGGGTGGCTCAGTGGGTTAAGCCTCAGCCTTAGTCTCAGGTCATGGTCTCAGGGTCCTGGGATCAAGCCCTGCATCAGGCTCTCCGCTCAGCAGGGAGCCTGCTTCCCCTTCTTTCTCTGCCTGCCTCTCTGCCTACTTGTGATTCCTCTCTCTCTGTCAAATAAATAAATAAAATACTTTTTAAAAATCATAAATTTGATCCTGTTCCCAGGATTGCCCTCACTATAATTATCTTACCCTTCACATGCAAATTAGGTAAATACATTCTATTTGGGATTCAAAGATTACTTTTTCTATTGTGGTTTTTGTGTCCATACAAATTCTTTTACCTTTAAAGAGCATAAATGTTATATCAGGGAGAATAAAAATGCACATATCATCCACATGGAAATAGGTTTATACTGACAATGACCTAGCTGTTTACAACCTTTATTTCAACTCTGATTGACAGGAGAGGTAAAGATTACTTCAATTTAGGGAGCATAAGCCTATAAATCCTCACAGAAAGAAACCCTGTTCATGGTGAAAAGAAAGGTTTATCTCTGTAAAGAATAAGGATTAGGCTGAGATTTGTACCTTATATATGACCTTCTTAGTTCCAATTGTAAGGCATTTAAAAGATTTTCAGTAATTTGTGAATTTGAAATTATTTTCATATCATGTCAAAATGTTGCATGAATTTTATATGTTTTTCTTTTCCTGGTCATGGATAATTTTTGACAAAAATAACTTCAGAAAGTCTGACTCTCAAAGGACAATCTCCCTTAAATGATTTGAACACAAAGTTTGTTGTTACACTGGGATTTATATTAACTGAATGATTACCAGGGGGAGAAAATCCTTAAAAACAAAATGAAGTATTTTTTAGACATCAGATAGTAGAACTACATTTCTGCATAGAAAGGTCTGCAGAAAATAAATCACAGGCTTCAACTTAAATTATGTAAAAGCAAAACTGAAGAAAAATTATGGAATGCAGCCAGACAGCATGTGAAAACTATACCTGAAAAATCCACATAAGTACAGATTACTGCATACTGTGAACAAATTTCTGTTGTAGCTATCACATCACATTTAGGCCTTTGAAAAGCATTAAAGACTGCTACAGATTTTGTTCTTATTTATGACTTCACTTTTTTTTTTTTTTTTTGGCCTGTATGTATCTTCTGAGGAATTATGAGAGCCCACTAATACCCACCATGGTACCTCAAATCAAATCACATTTTCAGTTGATATAATTGGCATGGTCAGGTACTAGTTTACTCATTGAAGCTGAAAGTTTCATTATAAAAAGATTTTTAAACTAGAAATTCTATGTGTGCTAGGAGAAGATCACTAACTTAAGGAACAAAACTCGTATGTGTGCCAAGTAGAAATCACTTTTGGAAGCCTAACTAAAATGAGAGTTACAGAAAGCTGCCAGGATTATGTGCTAGAAGATTGAAGAGTATGGCTGCAAATTTCAGAGAATCTAATTCTGTTTGACACTAAGGAAAGAAATGTAAATTCCTTTATGTATTCTTTATTGGCTAATTCAGATGTCTCACAAAAAGAATCCACTTGGAATAAGAGGAAAATGTAAATCCTATCACATTAATACTTGATATTCTTACAGTATGAATTCCTCTCTGGCATATAATGATTTATTAAATGGAGAGTTTTCAAATGGACAATGACATTTTACTTCAAGTATAATTTATGAGAGCTAATGCCATTTTTGAAAGCCCTATAAGTTTGAAAGTCTGTAAGCTTAGGTAATGATTATTATGTGTTTCTTATATTTTTATCAGTTATTTTATAGTCTTGTGGATGTCACTAAAAGGTAAGGTTATATATTCATAACTTATAAATTATAAACAAGAGTTAATTGGTTTCAAACCTAGCAATGCGGCTGTACAAAATGTTTTTAAGCTACAGTTGTTAAAGAAGATTTAAGCATTTGTAGCTTTGAAATTTCCTTTGAAAAATTCAAGTATTGCTCAGAGAAAATTTTCCATAAAAACCTGTAATGGAAAAAAACTATAAATAATTTACAGTAAAAACTGGAATATACTAAGAACATAGCAGAAGAATGTTTTATTTAAAAAAAATAAGCTTAAACTTGCAACATGCTTTAGAAAAAAGAAATGGGAAAAATTACACCATTTTTTCAATGTTCTACATACACCAAGTATTTTTTAGGCCTCGGACAAATTCTTCAAAAACTTTATACACTGTTCTTTTGCTTGGATCACTATTCTCCCTAATCTCTTCCTGGCCAGGTCCCACCTTTCCTTCAGCTAACAGTTTGCATGTCACTTTCTCTTCAAGGCCATGTCTAACTACTACTCACCACTCAAGATGTAATTAAGTGGTCAGGGTGTGTTCTCACTGTACCCTTCACTTATGTTATTAAAATACAACAATTGTCACAATTATCAATGCTATTTATACTGCCTTCCCACAAGACCATGAACTCTCTAATTTCAGAGATTGTATCTATCCTAATCACCTAGGCCTAAATAAGAGAACAGCAAACCAGAGGTCTCATTAACTATTGTTATCAAGTGGATGAATTACTAAAGAGGAGTGTGACTAGAAAAGACACTGGGATTGAATGCATGTGTTCTTAGCTTTTCAGATAAAAAATAAAATATTCTATCATATTTACACACTGCAAGCAGATACTATGGCCCCCGGTGAATAAAAATTCAGAATTCATTTTCCTGTTTAACGAATCATCATTAAAGAAAATGAGTTTTAGAGATTGTCTCAATTATCTGATGAAGACCCAATTTTATAAATCTAAATTTAAGGTAGCTACTAATTCTTGTATAGTATTTGTAGGAATATAAAACACTTCAAACTTTTGGCATAGAACTTGTCCATACACACTGAATGTAAAACCCATGTATGCTTTGACCTAGCAATTCTAAAACCATGTAAAATATATGTAAAAGAATGTTAAATTGTGTATATTAGTGAATAATTATAGACAACTTGAAACGCCATCTTTTTGGAGACTGGCTTAATACGTTATGGTACAATTAGATACCCTGGAGCTATTTAAATCGATGGAGATAGTTTAACTATATTGATATGAAAAGATTCCAAAAGTATTGTTTGATGATAAAAAGCACATTATGGAACAATATATGGATTATGATTATATTGTTCTGTGTACATTCACACATACATACAGGTCCATATATATTCATTCATAATTCAATAAACAATCCTTGAGGAATCCTGATGTTATAAAAAGTGCTCTATGCAGGGAATATAAAATGGCATATAAAATAAGCAAGGTCCTGGGGCATCTGGTTGGCTTGGTAGGTTAAGCATCCAAATCTTGGTTTGGACTCAGGTCCTGATCACAGGGCCCTGGGACTGAGCCCCACATCTGGCTTAAAGCCTCCTTGAGATTATCTGTCTCTCCTTCCCCTTCTGCCCCCGCCAAAATAAAAGTTTAAAATAAAGAAGGTCCTTAGTTTTATATTATACATTATAATGGAAAATAATGCAATGTTTATAAGTGAATATGAGATGCTGAGGAAAAAGGCACACCAGAGTCTTAAACAATGCATACTTATTCCAAGACTGAGATGGGTAATGAAAGAAAAAGGTAAGAAGAGCTTTTATAGTTTGCACTTTATATTTTTGAGTAAAGTGTTTACATTTGTGAATAATCAGCATGTATTCATTTTGTACTGGAAAGAAAGAATTAAAACTTTTCCTTGAAAACTTTAGCTAACCCATACAATTTAATTCCTCCAAAAGCTTCCTAAATTATCTTATATCATCAGAATTCCAATTTGGAAGTTAAACAAAGTTTTGTTTTGTTTTGCATTGAAATGCTTTTATTGAAGAGCGTTTTTAGGTTTATGGCAGAATTGATCAGAAAGTACAAAGATTTCTCATGTAACTTCTGCCCCCTTGTATGCATAGCCTCCCTCATTATCAACATCCCCCACAAAGTGTTACATTTGTTACAACTGATAAACCTACACTGACACATTATCACCCAAAGCTCATAGTTTATATTAGAGTTCACTCTTGGTGTTGTACTTTCTTTGGGTTTGGACAAATGTATAATGACATATATCCAACACATAGTATCATAGATTTTACACTCTAAAAAATCCTTTTGTTGAAGGCAAAATTTTATCTTATTCACTTTTTGTGCTAGAACACCAAAGATAGTACTTTAGGGTAGAAGAGGGGCTTTCTAGGGACGCCTGGGTGGCTCAGTGGATTAAGCCTCTGCCTTCGGCTCAGGTCATGATCTCAGGGTCCTGAGATCGAGCCCCGCATCAGGCTCTCTGCTCAGCGGGGAGGCTGCTTCCCCTTCTTTCTCTGCCTGCTGCTCTGCCTACTTGTGATCTCTCTCTGTGTCAAATAAATAAATAAAATCTTAAAAAAAAGAAAGAGGGGCTTTCTAAAAAGTTTGAAAATAAATATGCTAATGGCATTGGAGATCATAACCTCATTCTGAAGTTTTCCTGATTTCAAATAATGTAGATAATTTTATTTTTAAAAAATTGCAAAGCAACATACTTTTACTAATCTCTTGCATTCAAATTGCCTAGAACTTAAAATAATTTTAAAGTATTTCTTGGAAAATGAAAGATAAAAAAAAAAACATTCCTAGTTTCCGGTAAAACTGTCCACCCTCATAGAGTGACCTCAAAATATCTATATTGTGCAATCTCAACTAATATATAAAACTGGATCACTTATTTGATTAAAAATGACAGATGTGAACATTTCTGTTTGCCAAGAATTTTTACAAATTTGGCCATATGTGAAAAATCATTTGGGTCAACAGAACTGATTTCTGTTTAATAACATTTAAATTTCCTTTTTAAATAACTTTAATGTGAAAGGGTAAAATCCATTTACTGCTTAATCTAAAAGTCTGTTAGGTTTGATAAAAATCAGAGAAGGGATTTATGTCTTAATATTCAGGACTTGTCAAGAAATGCTGGGATTAAATAGCTGTTAAGCATCAAAAATCAAATAAAAATCAGGATTTTCCTAAATTTCATTAATTTAAATATGAGAGAGAAATGGGTTGTTAAAGAATTCAAATTTCCAATAAATAACAAACCTTAATATAATAACTTATTTTTATAATTGTTTTTGGTGCACTTAGAGTTAATCATAAAGGCATGGATATGAGTATTTAAGTGGCGGGGAGCACATGAAATATAAAACATTAGTTTAAATAGGCAAGATGAATCATGGTGTGAGTTAGTCATAAAATTCTTTTTCCAGACATATTATTTTTGTTCTTTTTTGATGTCTTTTTATTAACCATAATTATAACATTGTCTCAAACATAAGAGTGAACTGAAGAGTTTTATAAAATATTATTTAATGTATTTTCAATTCATGGAATGACTTTTGTCAGTGCAATATATTTAAAGGTCTTATGCTAGACAAATATAATAAAAGTTCAGGGATCTTTATCAGGTGAATAGTACACAAAGAAGAGAGACATTATAAAGATTGTGTGCTCAACAAAATTATAGGTTGACAGTGTCTTGTGTAAAAAAGCTATCTTGAGGATAAGCATGAGGAATAATAAGGAGATTTACTAAACCCATAGGAAGAACCAAGTGTTTCCTAAAAAGTCAATGAGTTTTAATGAGATTTGACCATGGAACTCATCAATGGCAATAACTATTGTATTCTCTACATTGTATTTTCTACAGTCTTTCTGAGCAAGGAGATGATCAATTGTTTATTCAATATATAGTTATTAAGCACCTTCTGCATGACAGGCAATATTATAAGAATTCAGGACTTAGGGGAACCTGGGTGGCTCAGTTGGTTAAGCATCTGCTCTCTGCTCAGGTAGTGATCCCACAGTCCCTGGATCAAACCCACATCAGGCTCCCTGCTTAGTGGGTAGTCTGCTTCTCCCTCTCGCTCTCTGCTTTTCCCCTACCCCCATCCTTGTTCTCTCTCACTCACTCACTCTCCCTCTCAAATAAATAAATAAAATCTTTGAAAAAAAGAATTGGGGATTTAATAACAAACAAGTCAGGCTAGGTCTGTGCTCCATGGAGCTTATACATTATTGGTAAGAGGCATGTAGGGAACGAAGAAAGGAAAGAATGAAGGAATGAAAGGGAGCTTATCAGGTAGTTAGTAGTAAGTGCAATAGATTTGAGCACTGGTATTGGAAATGGGAAAAAGAGGAAATTAAAGATATATTTAAGATAAAAGCCAATCACTAACATAATCAACGAATATATGATGAGAACTAGATGAAGACTGAATTTGATTATTAATTATGCGTGTGTGTGTCTGTGTGTGTGTGTGTCTGTGTGTGTGTGTGTGTGTCTGCATGAACTAGTGCATTAAGCTCCTGATTGATTAGTTGCAGTAGCCCTGGAAGAGATGAAGATTGGTATGTACTTATAGGTGAAACACAAAATATGAAAGATTGGTAAAGAATGGAGTGAGTACCTTCTGGGATAAAGTCATGAATGAATAAGATTTTGCAGTCTTAGACTTGTAAATGGTACTGAAAAACACTAAACACAATAAAGTGGGATGAGAATTGATTATTGCTTTTGCCACAATTAAAAATCACTGGTAACATTTATAAGAATGGCCTCAATTAGAAGATAGGAATGAAACTTGGAGTTGAAAAATAAAACTCTTTCATGATAAAAAAAAATAAAAAGGAGACATCTAGATTAAATAAATTTCTCAAAGATTCTTGCGATAAATGAAAGAGAAGTGGAATGGTATCTAAAAAGCAATGAGGAACTACAAGAACATTTTATTAATGATAAGGGATATTGCAGCATGTTTGTTTGATGATTGGTATGGTACAACTGAGTGAAGATGAGGCATGAAAGATGATTAAACAGTGTCCTTGAATAAGTAAAAAAGGATGAGACCCATCTCATACTGGCAGGTTTGGGCTTGGATATGAGTAAAGAGAGTCCACACATAGTAGGAAAAAGGCAGAGTATGAGTACAGAAACAAGTAAGATGAAAGATTTTGTGGAAGGAAGATGATGGAGTTTCCTTACCATTGCTTCTGGTTTCTTAGAGAAATAAGAAGTAAAACCATAAAATAAGGGAAAAAGAGAGAAGTGTTGGGCGCTTATGGAGAGAAGAGAAAGAATGAAATAGTTGGCAGAATAGGAAGGGAATTTCCTACAGAAATGTGTGGTAGGTTTGTGGTAACGGTGACTTCATTGTTACTACAGATATGAAGACTTCTTTGAGAAGGAGGTATTTAACCACAGCACTAAACAAAAAGGAGTCAGTCATGCAAATATCAGGAGAAAGATTATTCCAGGAAGAAGGAATAGCAAACAAAACTGTTTAAGGCTCTGAAATAAAGCTAGGGCTGTTCAGACATGAGTGGGAGGAAAAGGGTGCTATAAGATGTGGTAGGAGAATTAGGCAAAAGCCAAATACTGAGAAGCTCTATGAGCAATATAAAGAGACTAGATTCATTCTACACATGGTTATCCTTTAAAGAGATGATTTGTTTTGTTTTGTCCTTGTTTTATCTGTTACCTAATGAGAACAACAGGAGGCAAGTAACATGAAATCCCAAAAGATGTGTTCAAGGAACAAGAATGTTGCTAAGGGAGGGGATCACAACCTATTTTGCAACTCTCACCTTATCACAGACCTCTAGAGCATGTCAAAACTGTGGAAGAATTCATTGGGAGACTGAGCAATGACTGATAGTTGATTAGAGTGTCTGTTTCCCTGCATTCATTCACCTACCTTCTCTACCATGACTTTTGGCTTCAGCATGGTAGGAGAGGTGGGTGACAGGATGTCACCAAAGAGGTATGCCTATCAGGGTGATATGATGCAGTTAGAATGTATCCACATGTGATACATTGTCAAGAGAGAAGAGCTGAGAGGTGAATCATGTGAGTGGCCAAAGGTTGGGATACAGTCCATATCAGAAAAAGACACAGTGCGAGGTATCAAACAGTGATGGATTCCAAAACAAAATTAATCAAGACAAATAAACAAAACCCCAGTGCACAAAGATGGCTTTAGGCTTCTGTTCCACAGACGGATGCAACAGTAGATATAATAGCATGAGTCATATAAGATTGCCATTTCTTCTAAATCCTCCTTTCTTCTATTCCAGATTGTAGAGGAGCCAAGAATAGAAACTATTGAGTCAGGGAGTTGACAGAGGAAAAGAGAAGAAATAAAGCATGTTTCTCTTTTCTTCTATAGTCCTAAAATTCTGGATCAGGGCTGAGCTATGGAAGGAAATATTTTGAAATTTCATGACATTGAAGTATTTTGATATTTCACTGGTCTGGTGTTTCTAATGCCAGAAAAAAGGATTGCTAATCAATACATGATTGTAACAAGAAAAATCGATGGAATTAGCTCAAGAAAACATCCAGAAATGGAAAGGAAAATCTCAGTGAATTTTTCTCATCTCTGATTTTGAGAAATTGTCTCTCAAATATATAAACTCTTTCTGCCAATTCAGCCGGCAAAGTTGTAATAGGCATAACTCCCTTTTCTGAGCAACAATAGCAAATCCAATCTGACAATGTTCTTTTCACTTTTCTTGAGTGACCAGGAAACTGCTAATAAAAAGCTCTACAGGATTAATTTGGAAAACCATACCTACAATCACATACGCTATTTCTGTTGTCAGTCCACAGAACACCAGTTTTCTATTAAAGATACATTTTACCATTGAAGTAAGTGCTAAGAAAGACAATGGGAATTTATATCATGTTCTCCTGTTCATAAACAAGTTTGTGTTTTAAAATCTTAGATATTTCTAATACTTAATTTTGCTCATTTTTGGAATGGATTAAAATGAGCTTTTCCAATTCATGAAGAATTAAGTCCATGAGAGCCACAGTTAATACCATTAAGAGGCTAGAGATGCAGGAACTTAAGTCCAACTGAAAGAAAGCCAGTAATCAAGGGGTTGGGTTGCAGTATCCATTTCCAGGAGTTCCATTTATATGAACTAGTAAGTGGACTGTATCTCTTAGAGCAGTTAAGTACAGTGGTAGACCCAGTGTTTCAGAATTAGGGCAAGAGCTTTAACAAGGAATATTTTTGGCTAAACAGCCCCAAGAAAATCTGAGTGTATTATTGGCTTGATTACAGTCACTCAGAAGATGACTTACTCCACAATAACCCATAATTACACCTCATTTCCTCTAAGGTAGAGACTCCTTCTATTCCCCTAACCAGTTAGGTACTAATACAACATGTCATACTTGATAAATGAGAGAAGTCTATTTTACTGGTCCTACTAGAAGGAACTTTAAATATCCAAGCTACTAACTTGGCGTGCGCACGCATGCAACAGACTCTGGGGCAGATTTCAGCATTTCTATTTTATAGCTCCATTGTAAAGAAGCCAAAGTGAACATTATGAAAATAGGCATCCTCATGGGATATTCTACTTTAAAAGGTCATAGTTTGGCAGAGGAAATGAGGTTTTTTTTTTTTTTTTCTGGCATCTAAAAGTTTTGGAACAAAAACAGAATTTAAAAACTGAGAAATGGAAACAGATATCTCCTTATACAATAAATACTTGTCTGCTACTCATTAAAATGAGTGAGTCAATCAGCTTCTATTTATCCTATGCACCAGGAAATTTTCATTCCCTCTATCTTCCCCCTGGATGTCATTCATTGTTCAAAACTGGGAGAACATGCCAGTACCATGACTAATTGGCCTCATAACACCATATGCAATACACACACACACACACACACACACACACACATATCCACTTTAATCTCCATTTTTGTTGAAAATCATGGTTTCTTGCTTCTATCCCTTATTCTATATGTCTCTTCTCATTACACAAAGCTGGACTCAGCTAAGAGTTTTTAAGTCATGGTGAGAACCACAAATAGTCACAGGTTCCAAGTTACCCTCTATTCATTGGTTCTCACAGTTTCCCACTGACTGTCTTATTGGTCATGGGATACAAAGAGCTTCCCAAGTGAATCTTCAGATTTCTAGACATAGCCTTTATATTAGTTTTCTCCTGGGAAAAGTGTAACCTATTATCACAAACTTAATGACTTAAAACAACACATATTTATTATAATATTATAATATTATTATAATTCTGTTCAGAATTATAAATCAGAAGTTTAAAAATGGGTTCATAGGATTGCATTCCTTCTGTAAGCTCCAAGGGAGAATCTGTTTTCTTAGCCTTTCCAGCTTCCAGAAGCTATTTCATTATTTGGCTCATCTCCCTTTTCTTTCCTTTCAAAGGCAGCAGTGTAGCACCCTCTAATCTCTCCCTTTTGTCCCCCTGTTTCAGCCTTCTGTCTTTGAGAATCCTTACGATTATATCATTTGGCCCAATTAGATAATTCAAGATTATCTTCCCATCTCAACATCCTTAATTTAATCAAATCTATAAAATTCCTTTTGCCATATAACGTAACAGCTCACACATTCCAGGGAATAGGAAGATCTTTGGGGCACCATTATTTATCCTACTATAGTCTTTTTTTCACTGTTTAGCAGCAGTACTTTTTTTTTTTTTTTTGGCAATTTGAATTATTTGAATTATACATTCCAGACAGTAAAGCAAGCCTCTTTTTTTTTTTTGCCTGTTTACTCATTAGTATGAAGAGTCAAAAATTACTTATCAAAGTACAGTCTTATTTTCTAGTTTAATATTGTCTTGGGCACTAGGACCTCCAAATATATTGAGCCCAGAGCTAGGGGCAAGGAAAGAAAATATTCTACTAGTGGATTATTAAGTGTAATATGAATGAAGTCTCCTCCACTTATACCCCTTAGTTTTTGAATTCATATTTTGTCAGTGGAGGAAAAAGACTATAAACCAATCTCTGTTTTAAGGAACAAAAGATGTCCTATAGAACAATAACCCAACATTACAAAGTGTGGCCATCAGATGGAGCTCTGATTGAATCTATGGAAAGCTGTTTCAGCATGGCTAGGTCTGTGATAATGTGAGGAAATTCCATGGGTAAAAGCCCATGGTTGTATATCTTTTGCCTTCAAGTGAGTTCTTTGTCTAGCAGAAATACTACATATATAACATGTGTAACATGTTGATGAATAGTGCAGTGGCATCCTAGACTGATCATACTGGCTCATGAAAACAATTGTTAAATTTTCAGGAATTTTGTGAATTGATTATTTAAAACTAAATTATTTAAACTTATTGTGGGAATATAAAATTTCCTGAATTTCTTAGTGCTACTATAAAAATCCCTAGCTTCCTAAGACCATTCTCATACCTTGAGAACTGTATTTGTAGTCTCCTGTTTAGTTAATTTTCTGATCCAGAAAGGTTATAAAATGTGTCTAAGAGAGTCAAATAGTTACAGCCCAAACAAGGTCCTTAGGTTAAACTCCCAAAGTGCTAGGAATACTGGGGTGTTTCCTCCCTAGGTTTGAAACGAAGACTTGGAGAAATCTCTAGGTTATAAAAGACAGTCACCTCAGATTTATCTGGCCATGGGAAAGATGTAATTTCCATTCCAAAAGGTTAGCATTAGAACTCAGGATGTGACAATACAGGATCCTTTCCTTCTGTCTCAAAGGAACAACAACAAAAAATTGTCTTGTTTTGACTTGTGTTCCATTCAGTCTCTCTTCTTTGGGGAAGAAGAGACACGACTGTCTTTCCCCTATAAGAAAATGGAGAAAATTGTTCTCCATTCTTTGCTTATGGAGTATCCAGCTACTAAGGTAGGATATTTGACCTGGGCTTTCATTATGTCACCCCAGGGGTAAAGCCTGAGACAAAGAAGAGGGAATCCGATGAGCATTTTTATTTACTCTAACATAATAAGATATATGTCTCTGATCTAGAACATTTTGTGTGTGAGCAGTAAGGTAAAATTAGTAAAGATGAGTATCAAAAATCCAATGCTAACAAATAAAATGTACTAAAAAAAAAGCAGTACAAACAAAAATCTCACCATTTTCTAATTATAGTTCTATATTTTACAGTTTTCTATGGACTTGAAATATAACTGTCCTACTGAGTAGAAGTAATCAATGAAAGTAGAAGTAGAAGTCCTATATAACTATATAGTACAAGTACTATATAACTGTATATATTAGAAGTACTATATAACTTCCAGTAGAAGTTATATAGTAGAAGTACTATATAACTGTCCTACTGAGTATCTTTTTTTCAAGTTCAAGTTTAGCGGATATCACATTGGCCATAGTGGAAGAATTTATTGGCAAACACTACAAATCATAACTTTATTTACTGTTTTGTTGATCATCTAGACTTGAGAAAGTGATAAAAATGGATACCAAACTTGAAAGTGTGTTACCTTTGCAGCTGTTACACTGTGACTAGTGGAAAAAAGAGAGAAAATATCATTCCAGGATTTAAAAACTAAATTCCATGGATGCTATTAGAATCAATGTCAAGTATAGCAGGACCACTGAGAGAAATTTCTACATATATCTTTATTATTTCATTTTTGTCTTACCGCTGTGAAGGAAGATGGCAAGCACCATTCGTGTTTGAATATCATTCATTCGCTAGCTGCATCTACAGATTGGTTATGAGTAGAAGAGTTCAGCATAAGTCATCAAACTCATTCTGTGAGGGGCGCCTGGGTGGCTCAGTGGGTTAAAGCCTCTGCCTTCGGCTCAGGTCATGATCCCAGGGTCCTGGGATCAAGCCCCGCATCGGGCTCTCTACTCAGCAGGGAGCCTACTTCCTCCCTTCTTCCTCTCTGCCTGCCTCTCTGCCTACTTGTGATCTGTCTGTCAAATAAATAAATAAAATCTTAAAAAAAAAAAACTCATTCTGTGAGAATCAATTAGTTCCATAGAAGTTACAAAAAAGAGTTTTATATATTATATTATTTGCATAATACATCTTATATACCCTTTATATCAATATAATTTATAATATGTATAAGTATATATGTATACTTTTTTGGGTTTTGTTTTTTGTGCTTTGTGTTTTATATCTTTTTTACAGAAAATTAGTTGTTAAATATTTATCAGCGCAGAACTGATAGAGTCATTCTGAACGTTTGCTATTAAAAACTGGAAGAAAACTTGTGAGCATGAAGGCAAACCCATAGGCAAAATACAGGGTTAGTCCAGTGTCCCTTTCTTAATGGAAGAGGCCAAACGGAATTAATGTGAGTTCCCAGGAAATGATCCTACATGAGGGTCTCAGCATGGCCTTTATTGTCGGCAAGAGGATAAATCAATACAGCTTAGCACTGTAGGAACTTTGGTGAGAAGTCCATATTGTCAAGTTCATGCATAACTTCTATCTGTCCCTTCCACCCAAATGGCTCATCTGCCAGAATTAAGGTCACAAAATACTAGATTACTTATTTAAAGATTGCCTATCTTCTCAAATAGTTGAAAAGAAAAGTGCCTACTTTTAAAAGTATTCAAAATTGAAGAATCATCTACCTAGCAACAGTAACCAACACTGTAATTAAGACATTAATCCAGGGATTTTCTTGCATATTTCACACCGAGTAGGATTAGACATTATAAGAAAAATGAATACAATTAAAAAATTTTAAGTGGGAAATTGACTATCATTATCTTAGCCAGTGGCATTATCATCTAATATAAAGAGCTGAAATGATAATTTGCTGAGTGACTATTGAAAATGTGTGGAGACATTTTAAGAAGAGAATTATTTTTATCTGAAATGATGATTTTCTTAGCTGAAGCAAAGATGCACAATGCATTGATGAACTTCCTCAATGTCTCTATTTATGGACCTGCAAATTGCTCAGGTTTCTCAGAATTATACTAGAATTTTAAGTCTCTGTTAATGCTGTGGCTGTTAAGGAGGCAAGCATATCATTAAAGCTTATCTTTATTTCATAAAAGCTACCTAAAAAATCTATCCGTATATGGCATTTATTCAAGGAGAGACACCTTAAGTTAATTACTTAAATTAGAGAAACTAGTTTTAAATCAAAATTTACCTCTTAATTTTAATATATTTCACTTCTCCCATCCCTGTTTTATTTATATAACCCCTTACTGCTGTACTCATTCTCTCTCAAGTATCCCTGTTCATCTGTCACCTCTCGGCTTCTCTCATATATACGTGAATATCGTACATAGGAGTAAACAACTAATGTAAAGCTCATCCTAAGAAAAAATCAGTACTCATTAGTATTTTTCAAATGTCATTATTACTTTTAAGACTTTTTAGCTTGAACTATTTTAAGTTGACATTTTTGTAGATCAAATAGAGAGCATAATGGCAATTTCTTGTGGAAATTTCTTATGGTTTAACCTAATAGTTCATGCTCATTTTCGCATAAGAATTATATAATGTAATTAAGAACAAATGTGGTTTAATTTATGGAAAATGCAGTGGTGAGATAAATTAATGCTCTCAATAATTTAAGTATCAAGCAAAGGTGGAAAATGACAATGAAAAGAGAGGTTGAATGTGTATAGTACGTCCAAAAAATATAGAAATTTTATTATTACTCACATCCAACCAAATGTAACCTCACACACATTAAAAAAAATGGACTTGACTAGTTAAGAAGGATTTAGTAAGTCACCAAAAGTGATGCAGTTTACTATGAAGTACTCAGCACATAGGCTAAAATATTGAAGTGGTATCTTTCTTCAAGGAAGAGGAAGAGATTATTAAATACTTCTTAGATAGCCTGACTCTGTGCTGAACAATTTGAGGCATATACTTGTTAATAAACCCAGTGATACCTTGTCCTGATTTTTCAGAAAGGAAAAGTAAAGCACACATGATAAATTGCTTAGAGACACAGCTCATAAATGGCAGTTCTGGGATTTGAAACCACATCTCATGGAATTCAGAACCCCTACAATTTTTTTTTTTTCATTCCTAGATTGAATCCAAATCAATTGAATAAGAATAAAATAGAATCACATAGAGAAATCCAGTGACCAGTGATACAGAAAAAAGGAAAAAGAGCAGAAATGGTTTAAAAAAAGGAATTCTTAAGGCATAGAAAATGGATTACATCACCGCAAGTTTGTCATTGGATCAGAGAGACTATCTATATGGATGCTGTCAGCATGTTTTTCTCCATAATCAGAACTTTAAAATTCCCACAACTATAAAATTATTCTAAACGAGAACTCAATGACCTGTAAAATATCATTGGAAAATGAAAGTTGTGAGTTAGAAAGCCCAAGCACCAAGAAGTACCCTCATAATTCTCCTCCTTTTCTCATTTGGAATGCAATCAGCTGAAATACTCCAGTGGCTTCTTACAGATTTCTCTCACACATGACTGTGGTCTTTGAAAGGCAAGTTTTATCTCAAGAATTACTATTACTGGGTGATTTCCTAATTTTTCAAGATGACAAAAAAGAAAAAGACTGTAAAGAGCAACACATTTTAACCTTATAACATTTTCCCAACGTCATCCATAATTCATTGGTTTAATCATTTGCATTGTGGTATTAAACAAAATTAATAAAAATAAAACACTAGGAGGGAGTAAAAATAGGCTATTCACTTTTATATTCATATTTTGTAAATATGCACTATGTCAAATATATTCACATATAACATCTATATTTTTTCCCAGATTCGTATTTGTTTAATGAACAAATTAATACAACAATAACATTTAATGAGCATATATTATTATTTTTAATTACCTTTTTTCTTTTCAGCATAACAGAATTCATTGTTTTTGCACCACACCCAGTGCTCCATGCAATACGTGCCCTCCTTAATACCCACCACCTGGCTCCCCCAACCTCCCACCCCCCGCCCCTTCTATATTTTCTTATATGGAATATGAAATTTGCTTATATGAAAATAAAAGTTTTCTAAATAAAATTTAAAATGTACTGTTAAAGTTTTACTTTGTAGCTTATTATTGTATAATTCTACACAAGTGTAATTAATATAAAATTTGCTTATGATTATATTGAACTATGTCAGTTTACCTACTCTGAACATGACAAATATATAAAGAGATGAATCTTATAAATTGTTATTTACATCTGTGCTTACAACAGGATTCTCTAAATTGCTGATGAGGATGAAATCATTCTTATTCATAATAGTCATCTCAGTTGTCCCTTTGATTAATTGCTTAGAATAAAAACCTTGTCAGACATGCAAACATTATAAAAATTAAGTCCAATTACACCACCTTCGCACTGGAGGATTGACTAAACAAAAAATGAATGAGTAAATAAATAAGTAAAATCAAGGAGCACCTGGATGGCTCAGTGGGTTAAGCCTCTGCCTTTTGCCCAGGTCACGATCTCAGGGTCCTGGGATCAAGTCTCGCATTGGGCTCTCTGCTCAGTAGGGAGCCTGCTTCCCCCTCTCTCTCTGCCTGCCTCTCTGCCTACTTGTGATTTCTCTCTGTGTCAAATAAATGAATAAAATCTTTAAAAAAAATAAGTAAAATCATAACAGTGGGATCTTATGAGGGTGGCAAAGAAGGTGCTCAGCATGCTGCTAAAGTAAGAGGCAAGACAATAAATGGGCAGCAGAACTAGAAAATGATCTGGAGAGGGAGACTGAAAGAAACACAAGTGGATATGTGATCTGATGTACTTCAGTACTAAGGAGAGTTTTGTACATCTGAGAGTAAATTAATGATAGATTCATAGAGAGGGAAAAGAGCTAATGAAAAGATAATTTATTTCAGAATTGAAAAAGACATCAGTAAATGGCAAGATATTGTATGCTCACAGATTAGAAGATTCAATATTGTTTAAATCTCATTATCTAAAGCAATCTAAAGGCTCAATGCAATTCCTACCAAAATTCCAATGACATATTTTGCAAAAATAGAACTAACAGTCCTAAAATATGTGGAACCATGAAAGATGCCAAATTAGCCAAAGTCATCTTGAGAAAGAAAAACATACCTGGAGGCATTCACTTGCTGATTTCAAAGCTATATTACAAAGCTGTAGTAATGAAAATAGTATGATACTGATATAAAACCAGACGCAGAGGGACGCCTGGGTGGCTCAGTTGGTTAAGCGGCTGCCTTCGGCTCAGGTCATGATCCCAGTGTCCTGGGATCGAGTCCCACATCGGGCTCCTTGCTCAGCAGGGAGCCTGCTTCTCCCTCTGCCTCTGCCTGCCTCTCTGTCTGCCTGTGCTCACTCTCTCTGACAAATAAATAAATAAAATCTTTAAAAAAAAAAAAAAAAAAACAAAAAAAAACAGACACAGAGCTCAATAGAACAGAGAGCCAACAAATAAACCCACAGATACATGGTCAATGAATTTATGACAAAGGAGCCTAGAATATACAATGCGGAAAGACAGTCTCACTACTAATCATTAAGGAAACACATATCAAAACCATGCTGAGATAGCACCTCAGACCTATTAGGATGACAGTCATCAAGAATACAAGCTATAACAAGTGTTGGCAAGAATGTAGAGAACAGGAAACCCTTGCGCATTATTGGTGGTACAACCTACATTTTACAATGTACAATTGGTACAACCGCTATGGAAAACAGCATGGAGGTTCTTCAAGAAACTAAAAAGTAGTACTACTATGATCCAGCAATTGCACTTCTAGGTATTTACCTGAATAAAATGAAAACACTAATTGAAAAAGATATATGCACCCTCATGTTTATTTTGGTATCATTTACAGTGGTCAAGATATGCTAACAACCTCAATGTCCATCACTGGATGAATGGATAGAGAAATTGTGATACACATACAAAATTAAATATTATTCAGTTATAAAAATGGAATGCTGTCATTTGTGAAAATATGGGTTGACTTTGAGTTCATTATGATAAGTGAAATAAGGAGAAAGATAAAGAAACTACTGTATATTCTCACTTATATGTGGAATCTTAAAAAAAAAAATTATCGATACCAAGAACAATTTGGTGGTTGCCAGAAGTAGGGGATGGGAGGTGGCAAAGGGGTGAAGGCAGTCAAATGGTACAAAATTCCAGTTATAAAATAAATGAGTCATGGGGATATAATATACAGCATTGCAACTATAGTGAACAATACTGTATCACATACTTGAAAGTTGCTTGGAAAACAGATCTTAAAAGTTCTTAAAAGTACTTACCACACACACACACACACACACAAAATTATATAACTATGGATGGTACAAGATGTTAACTAGCATTACTGTGGTGATCATTTTGCAAAATATATAGATATTGAATCATTATATTTTACACCTGAAACTAACATCATGTCAGCTATACCTTGAATGAATGAATGAATGAATGAATTTATTTTAGTGGCAAAAGAGCTATACTCTGATTACAAATAAAATCGATGCAGCTCAAATGTAAATAGCATAGACCCAAAATAATCAAAACTCTAGAACTCTAAAATTGATTTTAAAATGTTTTTACTATATTATGAGGCTGAGGCCAAAAACAATGTATTTCTTTTCTGTACATGAACAAATGCTCATGGAGAGGAAGGCAGACAAAAAGCTAAAGACTCTTCTTATATAGCAATAAGACAAAGCCTAATCTACAAAAAATAAAGTGGAAAACAAATAAATAAATATACTACTTACTTATATTCTTTATCAAGATGAAAGTAACAGAAGAAACAACTAAAGGCTTGAAAATGATTATCTCTGAGGATAAAGATGATAAACCACTGTTTTACTCTAGTATTCTGTGATTTTTTAAAAAACTGTGTGTACATGTGCAGTGGTTTATCTGAGAACATATTATGATCCTTGGTGTAATGGTACAATACTCCATAGAGGATGTGCAATTGTTCAAGGTGCTCCTAACTTGGGATCTCTTCAAATTAATTTCCCAGGTTGGATGTTTTTGATAACACTTATGTATTGGGAATTTAAACTCCAGTCTTCACAAGGGCAGCTTATACTTAAGAATTCTCAGGAGTGACTTTCATCCTAAAAACAAGTGCTAAAGCTGTGGCAAATTTGCTGAGCATCTCCCTTTATAGAACAGATTATTTTTAGTTTCTGTGACACTGCGATTGCAGACCCTCACACATCTTTGTGTGGGGTTATTATTCTATTTCTCTACCTCGCACAGCACTAGGTCGCAGTTCTCTTCCACCTCCACAATCATTAAAATTTCTTGAGGCAGGTGCCCTTAGGGCAGCCATGGAATCAACATAGTTTTACTAAACTGGATTCATGCTTCTGGCTCATTCTTGTCCTCAGAGGAGCTTGCTTACTTTTTTCAATTCAGCTCTGTATTTTAAAAATATGTTTTCAAACATTCCATCTAGGATTTTAAAAAGTTTAACAGCTTTATTGAGATATAATTTACATACCATCTCACATTTTAAATTGTATTGTAACAGGAGCACTTGCAAGATATTCAGTCCTGCATATCATTGGAAATGGGAGACGTTAGCATGTGTTTAATTATTTTCTTCTACCCATTTTCTCTGCTCTTTATTTATTTCTTTTAGTTTGCATTTGCCAGACACACAACTACTCAGATTGATCCTCAAAATTTTTGTCTTTTCATTACTTTTTTTTTCAGTTTTTTCTATTTAAACTTTTTGAAATTCTTCATCTTTTTCATTATACTCTTTTTTTCTTCTGTTCTTGTATTTTTCATTCCAAGAACTTTGTTTTCTGAGCGTTCCCTTCTATATCATTCTATTTTTACTCATAAAAACAGTATCTTTTCTTATATCTCTGAAGTTATAATTTTTGGAATTTTCATTTTCTTTCTTAATTTTTCTAGCTTGCTTTGTTCTTTTCCTCTGACATTAAAAACTGTCTGAAATATCTTTCAGGTCCATAGCTATTCATTTATATTTAAAAGTGAAAATCTTAAGGATACCTGAGTGGCTCAGCCAGTTAAGTATACAAATTTTGAATTCAACTCAGGTCATGATCTCAAGGTCGTGAGATAGAACCCTGATTTGGGCTCTGCACTGGGCATTGAGCCTGCTAAAGATTCTCTCCCTCTGCCCCTGCCTCTCCCAAAAAAAAAAGAAAAAAAAAAAAAAAGGTGAAAATCTTGAGTAAATGGTTTGGTTTTGCTAACTTCAGTGGTAGTGGGTGTACTTCAACAGAGAATGACAGAACAATGTGCCTTCCCAGTATTGAGAGGGAGCAACTAATTCCATTACCTGAATTCTTTGGACTATTTAATTTTCCACAGAAGATTCATTCACTCTCTTGCCTACAGTCTAGTTGATAGGATCTGCATGATAAACAGGAGAAGAGGGTTGTTCACAGTCTTGTTCTTTACCATGGATGTAAACATTTATTTAATTCCTCTATTTTCAATAAGATGCCTTATCCAATTGCTCTTGGTTATGCTTGAGGTTTGAGGTTTTTAAGTACAGAATCTCCTTTTTAATTTCCCCCAAATATAAGCCTTCTAAGTCTTCTCATGGTGAGAGAACAGTAGTCACTTAGCTATTCGTGATGGAGGAGGCAATCTAGGAATTCAAGCAAATCCTTCAGTATTTTAAACCCTACCTCTTACAAGGACCCACTTCCAGAAGTATACAGGGCCTGGAATCTTGATTAATGTAGATGGAAGACGTAATGACTCTTTCTCTTTGTTGGCTTCCCTTTTCGCCGCATTTAGATTTTAGCATTCTTGACTTCCGGTCAGAGACCAGTCTTCTCCCTCAATTCTCGCTGTTGCTTTGCATGCATAGCATTGTTATTCATTAAGGATTATTTTAGTACATATTTAGGAGGGAATGGAAGGCAAACATCTCAATCAACCAGAAATGTTTAACTGGAAGTACACATACAAATGATTGTTTCTCTAGTGGTTATATCTAGCTATTTAAGACCGATATTTATTATTGTTTTCTGCTAAAATCCTCTTTATGCCTTCAAAGATATTTATCATTCTTATTTAAAATTCTTATTTTTTGAGATCCATTAATTTTGCTTCATTTCATATAAACTTACGGAGGAAAAGAAAACCCTCGGGGCAGAGTCCTTCCTCTCTTTCCACCCTCTTCAGCCAGGTGATTTTCTTGTTTGTAACTGACCTCAAACTCTTTTTCTTTTTTTTTTCCCCTGGGTCTATTCTAAGAGTCGCCTTTCTGGATTTTAGTCATGTAATCTTCAGAGCGAAGTAGAGAGAAGGAGGGAATACTCAGCCACTGACCCCTCTGGAAGATACTAAATTGTTGATGTTTACCTACAAAACTGGGATGGTTACTGAGTGTGTACTGTGGAAGTGAGCAAAAGAGCAAAAGCAAGGTATTCTTCCCTGGCTTCTTGCTTTTCTTAGGAATTCTATCATATTCACTCATATTTCTATAATATCTTGAGTAGTATATTCAGAGGAGGGAGACAGCAACAACCCATGTTAACTGACTGTCCATAATAAAAATGTAAATTAGCATCACAGTTGCTCTAAGTGCCAAATGATTATTTGAGATAAAGAATGTTAAAGCATTAAGAGTTTGAAAGATGTAACATTAATATATAACCTATACAATGCCTAATATTTCAAAGTCATATCCAAAGAAGCTAAAGAAATAAATATCTAGGGCAATATCAGATTCATGGGGTATACAGTTATGAAATTTCAAGATATTATGGTAAATTAAGCAGATTTGTCTAAAATAATTACATCAAACTATTTTATATATTTTCATAATGTGAGGTCTAGGCAAGTTAATTTCGGTTACCAGTTGAAATCAGCACGAGACTGAAAACACCCATAGCAGAGTTTGCCAGTTTTAAAGTGCTTCGCACGTTTCCTCATATTAGTTCATGCCATTGGGTGTTTATTTAGATGGTCAGAAAATGCCCTGCACTTTGAACAGAATCTACAAGCCTAAACCACTTATTAAGAAAAAATCATGTATGAAGAGATATGGTCTGCAGGCAGAGACACCTGTATGGGTCAAAAGTTTGTGCAAACATTCACAGTACCAGAGCCAGATATTGTAAATGGGGAGCCTGAATTTTAAGTCTGTAATAAAAGAATCATGTAAATAAGTGATTATAATTCACTTGAAATACCACCATGGTTTCTCTCCTTTCATTCCATTTACAATAGAAAAAAAATTATTCTATACACACATATTTTAATTGTTCTTTCATTATTAAGTACTCAGCTTTTAAAAAATACATTTTCATTATTATGGTGAGTTTCATTCTGAACAACTAAATAAGAATGCTTCATATTTAGGGAAAAGAGAGAGAAAATGCTTGCTAAAAAAAGCTGTGATTTTGTTGTCACTAAAAAGCTGTTAATAGGTTAGCTTCATCAGTAGTTCTGAGAAATGTGTGTTGTTATACTCTGAAAATCTCATTACCAAAAGTTAAATGTTATCTTTTCACCTCATCTCTGATTTCCCAGTGTAAAGTAATATTCCCATCACTTTTTTTGCCTTTTTGCCCTTTGTGCTGTCTCCCTCCCAGTAGATCATAATCTTTAACATAATAGAAAGATAATCAGTTTTGTACAGTAATAAACCACAGCACCTAGAACAGCATCTGTTCTGGTAGGTGCTTAATTAGTAAAACTAATGGGTAAAGAAAATTACAACTCAGGAATTCAAAGAGCTCTTTATTCAAAATAAGTGGCCCAATGCATTAGTCAAATACTAAGACACTTGGATTTGAGTAATGCATGATGTACATGGTAACAGTGGATTTGAAATCCTCACTCTTCACCGCGGATACACACAATTCTGGGACATCAGTGCAATGATAAACTTTCAATCTGTTGATAGTCACATTGTACTATTTATGTGGCTGATATAATTAGTTCAAAACAATATATTTAGGTACTACTAAAATGAGTTTTGCTTTAGAAGGGAAGTCTGATGGGAATGATCCTAAGAGTCAAATTATGATCCACAAGGGAGGAACACAAATCCAACAACTGGAATAACTTATTAAAGTTGAAGTGGTTTATGCCAAAGTTAAAAACAGATTATGTTCTCACCTTCCTTATACTTTAAAGGAAAAGAAAACATGTAAACTCCTAGAGTTTTTCTGTTTTACTTTTTATTTTTTGTTTAACATTGTTTCTCCCCTCCCCACTTCCCATCTACTCATCCTCTGGCTGGTTGATCAATATGACTTTAAATTAACAAGTTAGCATGGCAAGATCTTTAATCAAGAAGGGAAGAAATGTGGCCTTAGAACTGCTTTCTTTATTAAAGATGTATTCATGTGAATTTTGGAAAATCCTTTCAAGGGAGAAATCATAAAGTGTACTAAGGTTTCTAGTAAAGTATGAGCAGGAAAATTCTTCAGAATATTCAGCTCTATAAAATGATGAATATAAAAATTCTTACTCTGGACAACTGACACCAGGACAAGTACTATCTAAAAAAATAAGGCTCCCTAAAATCAGGAGCATATCCCTTATCTGGAGTCTCATAGGAAATTTCTAGGGCAGGTGGAATCAATCAATCAGGGTACCAAAGACTATGTAAGCCAGCAGAAGATAAATATAATAAAGATGATTATAAGTTCTAAAAATGAGATTGCCTCAACTCTCAAGTTATCCCAAATAGCATAGATTTGGATGGTTTCCTAATGGAGATTTCAGAACTTTATTATCAATTCTTTACTTAATTTGAAGCACAGGCCTCAAGATCTACTTCAGTCTCAAAGTATATTTATTACCTGTTAGGTCAGGGGCCCTGGGAATGCAGGAAGAACAATAAAATGGCTGCCAGGCCGCCATCTTCCCCCTACCCAGGACTTTCCCACCAGAAGGACATCTGTCAAGGACATGTCACCTTGAGTAAACCGAAACCTATGTGAGAAACAGAAACCAGCCACTTTGGACTTTCCAACCCCCAACCTCTAACCTTACCAAATATGGTTATGAGCCCCCGCCCTGCCCTGGCCTAATAAAAGCTCATCAACCCCTTCCCGCGCATGACTTCCCTGACCCTTCTCTCCTGAGTCATGGAACCTCATCTAAGGGCACCTTTGCGCCTATCTTGCCTTGCGCCTATCTTGCCTGGTGTCGTGTGTATCTTGCCTGTAAAACCTTACATTACCTACCAGGAACAGAAATTATGGAGTATATTTTTCAAATACTTGTTTCTCCAAAAGAGTTGGGGATCCATGTCTAGAAAAGTGGATTTTCATGGTATAGTCTTAAGTGGTCCTAGTAGAGGGGGAAGCTAAAAACCCTATACTTTAGTAGTGGTATTATTATGTTATTTGATAATCAGTAAAAGATTAATATTCCACTGGGGTAAGTGCTAACTTGCAATGGGACACAAGAGTCTAAATTCTCTGTTATTGGCACTTAATGACATTGTGAACTATTGAGAACATCTGACATTGTTTAACCCAACAGAGATCTAGTGTGGTTTTTATGGCCAGAACTTGATTAGGGGATAGACAAGTAAGAAGATATAAGAATCAGGTCTTGACTTTTGGAGGGGTGCCTGGGTGGCTCAATGGGTTAAAGCTGTTTTTGGCTCAGGTCATGGTCTCAGGGTCCTGGGATAGAGCCCCACATGGGGCTCTCTGCTGAGCAGAGAGTTCCTCCTCTCTCTCTGTCTGCCTCTCTGCCTACTTATGATCTCTGTCTGTCAAATAAATAAATAAAATCTTAAAAAAAAAAAAAAAGAATCTGGCCTTGACTTTTGGGGGAAAAAAAACAATTCTGATAGTATGGGGTTATTTTTAATTGCGTATCTACAGCTCTAAGTTAGATATGGTCATGGTGCAAATATAAACATCCATATAATCTTTCCTACAGTAATTTTATAAGGGTTACTCCTAGTTCTGTGTCTGGCATAGATTTCATACTTGTAAGGGCTTATGATAAAGTTTTAGACTGTTTTTAATTTACACTGCCATAGTTTAATCTGCTATTCAAAATCTGCTTGCATTCTTCTCCTGAGAAGTAGATTCGAAGTATAGGACTTGGGGTGGCTGGGTGGCTGTCCATTAAGCGACTGCCTTTGGCTCAGGTCATGATTCCAAGGGTCCTGGAATCAAGCCCCGGAGCCCCACATTGGGTTCCCTGTTCAGCGGAGAGCCTGTTTCTCTCTCTCGCTTGGCACTTAATGCCTGCTGCTCTGCCTACTTGTGCTCTCTCTCTCTTTGTCAAATAAGTAAATAAAATCTTAAAAAAAAAAAAAAGTATAGGACTTGCTGTCTATTGAATTCTGCTGATCAATATAAGTACCTTACCTGTGAAATGGGTTTGTCAGTCACTGGTAGTTAAAAAGACAATCCACAATGAGGAAAAAAATTATTTAAATTTTTCATCATGATGTAATTGAATTCATTTTTTATGGACTTGATTAATGTAAAAAAAAAGCATACAATTTGTAGAGGGCATTTATCAATTTTCTCTTAATACACAGTCCAAAAAATCAAATTTGTCATACTCCCTCTTTTCCCTTGGGGCATATAAACATAAAAAGGAAAAGTAATCTGAGGAACTACCAAGAAGCCATCCAGAGCTTATTACAAATGTTCTTTATGTTCACAAATTGAGGGTTTTGGAGGGGGGGTGGTGGGATGAGCTTGGTGGTGGGTATTAAGGAGGGCACATATTTCATAAAGCACTGGGTGTAGTACATAAACAATGAACCTTGGAAAACTGGAAAAATATAAATAAATAAAGAAAAAAAATATTCTTTATGTGAAATTAAATTTTTTTATCATTTTTGTTTAAATTTTACTTTCAAGTTTTTATTTAAATTCTGGTTAGCTATTATATAGTGTAATATTGGTTTCAGGAGTAGAATTTAGTGACTCATCACTTATATATAATACCCAGTGCTCACCACAACAAGTTTTGTTTAAACTCTAGAATGTGATCCTAAAACTGTTTCACATCTTGTAGGGAGAGTTTTAGAAATAGTATATTTAGTTTTAATAAAAAATAGCCACAAAGGAGGATAAAAGAAGACTCAGAATCATCCATATTTTTTTCTGTTAGTTGAGTAAGAATAATTTTCTTTAAAAATATTATCAAATTATCTCAAATTATGTTTAAGGTTTATAAATCTAGATGTGCCCTCCTAATGGAATATCAACATAGCATAGCATCTTAAAAGAGGAGAAATTTTAATATCTCCCCCAAGACATTTTAGAGAAATAAGAAGGTAAAATATCTAATATAAACACCTGAACTTCATACAGTTAATAGAAAATAGCCATAAAAGGAATGACATCTTTGCAATTTTGTTCAGAACTCTTACTTTACTTTAATGTTAACTCTTACTTAACTCTAATTTAAAAGGTATTTAAGGGGTGCCTGGGTGGCTCAGTGGGTTAAGCCTCTGCCTTCGGCTCAGGTCATGATCCCAGGGTCCTGGGATCGAGCCCCGCATCGAGCCCCGCATCCGGCTCTCTGCTCAGTGGGGAGCCTGCTTCCCCCTCTTTCTCTGCCTGCCTCTCTGCCTACTTGTGATCTCTCTCTGTCAAATAAATAAATAAAATCTTTAAAAAAATATTTAAAAGGTATTTAAGTTAATGTAGTTTTCATTTATTTATTGGCTAATATTTATTGGTTAATATTTATTGGCTATTTATTTGTTTGGCTTTGGTATTGACATTTACCTAAGTGGGTCCAGTAATCCATTTCTAACAGACTAGGTTTTATAGGGGTGGTCCTTACCCATGAAACCCTCAGAGATTTAACTATTTTAAATTGTTGCTGATGATAAAAGATGTTTTAATTGCTCATGTCCAATTAGTACCTGTGTTCAGTCTGAGATGTGAGGCTCCCCCACCTACATTCTTGTAGTTCTACAGTTGGACACTTGTACTGCTTTGTTCGGGAAAGATTGCTTGTTCCCTCAGGGGAAGAGACCAAGATAACTTGTTTCCACCCTCATGATGCCTCTGGGAAGAACTAATTGCTTCCTTCTAAGATTCTTCATTTTGTTCGGTTTCACATATAAGCACTTCTTTCCTCTTATTTTCCCTTTTTCAATAAGAAGCAGGGAAGTTCAACTTTTACTTCACCAGAACTGACTTTAAACCTATCACTCATCAATGTATTTTAACTTGGCTAAGTCTGAGCTTTGCATGGGGATGCTACAGAGCATTAGCCTGTTGGAGGTTTTGGCAAACTGTTACTTCTTCCCACCAGACCTGTGCATGCACCAGACACCTATTTCTTTCCTAGACTCCTGATTTAGGATATTTTGCTACTTTGTTAAAGGATTTTGCTAATAGACTTTTTCCATTGTTTAAAATGGCCCATTAATAATAGTCTCTCTTTGCTTCTATTTTTCCTATACACAAATAATACCTTTCACCAAAAACAAGGAATTTGACCAATCCACCTACTTTCCCCACTCAAAATCCTCATTTTTTTTTTTTCTCCCATTCCATGACTTGCCAAGTTGGCAAGTCCCAAGAATGCACTCACATTTTCTTTATATCACAGCTTGGAAAGACCTATGCCAAAACACCACCAGTCCTGAGAGAGAAAATTCAGTTATTAAACATTTGAATTGCATGTTTCTATATATTTTAATTTTGAGTTGATAAATTTTTATATACATGTAACCAAAACATTCACCTGTGCTTACTTTGTTGCCAGGACAGGAAAACATACTTATCTTAAAACAAGAGAAATTGTTTTTTTATACAATATCAACAGAGGCTTTAAGTCTTAATTAAGTACTTTTGATTTTCAACTTGGAGGCTATCCAGTCCAAGTAAATAATCATTCTTAGTCTGTCTCTAAACATTTTTTTCCTTTGAAACCAATTATTTTCCTCTTTGAACGCAGATTTTCATGGCCAGAGCTCAATAAAGGAGATTTAGAACACACTCTAAACAGCATCTTACAGAAAATGTGAGAAAAAGGAACTAATATGGCCATTAAATTGTAATTTTTCTCATAATTACCTTTCTTTTAGCATCTTTATATTAAAATTATGCATTATTTCTCTAACGTTTTAGTGTAGAGATACTGAATTATTTTATTAAATTTTTTAACAACATTGCTGGCACATAGGACAAATCTATTAGTAGTAGTAGTATTTAAATGCCTTTTTAAATTAATAAGCTATGATCCTTAGGCCATTTATCTCAACCTTTACTCTGATACTATTTGGTCTAAAGAAATGGCTATGTCACTGGAGTGTGCCACCTAACTAACCTCTGTGTGCCCTGGTTCTACATTTGCAAAAATAGTCACAGACTGGACCCAAAGATTAAAGAAGTTAATATGTGCAGATGACCTTGAACACTGCCTGATACAAAAGGAAAAAAAAAAAAAAAAGAAAAGAAAACAAATAAACAAAAAACACAAAAACCCAACTATTACTACTATTAGTATTAGTATTAGGAGAGTTCACATGACCCCTTCTGTTTTGACATGAATGTATAAATTTTTGTAAGTTTTTATGTTAGAACTGCTTAATTATAATTCTAAGCATATTGTTTCAACCCTTGCATACACTGCTCTCCCTACTGGTTTCTGTTCATCAGCTTGCTGGTTTTTATAAAAGGAGTAAATATTACAGACAGTGTTAATTTTTGCCCTCACCATTTGATAAAAGCCAAGGGTGAATTTTAGAAGTTTTGATCAGACATTTCCCTTTCTTCTTTTCCAGGAAAGGATCTCATACTTGTTAAAAAAAAAAAAAAAAAAAAAGTACATGAGTTCATGATAGGGGTTTGGAAGGGATCATAGAGGTAAGAGAAGGCTTTATAAGGAGTCAAATTTATCACACTGTGTTAATATTATCACATTTCTAGACTACCATTCCCTCTTGGTAGATGGCTTGTATTTCCTGAAATGTGATAAAACAAAACAAAAAAATTGTCATGTCCAGGTGAACAAATGAAAGAAAGCTGCTAAGGTGACCATTTTGCAAGGAAAGAGATCTCCTTATCTGCTTTATTTTTGATGATTTCCCCCAAAAGACTTAGGTGCATAAAGAATAGCTATATTATTTATTTCACTATCATTAGTCTATTATTAGTTCTTTGTCCACTGACTAAATTTATCAATAACCCAAAAATAGTTTTTTCTAAATTAATATAGAAACAGAGATAATAAATAAAAAGCAAATTATTTTTTTCAAATACATAAGTATTGATTACAAAATAAATGTTCTAAACCTTTTAATGTCTAATGTATAAGATCCTTTTACGTGCTTTCAGCATTTTTAAATATATACAAAGAATAATTATAATAGCCTACAAAAATGTTAATATCAACTTTTAAATTTCTTATTTTTTCCATATTTTTTTTTTAACCTGTTGAGAAAATTTGGTTCATTAAAGACTAGAGCAATGTTTATTTTCCTTCCCATTCCATTCTACATATAAGCCTTAGGATTTAATTTATTCAGTTCATCCTACCTTATTGTAATTTTTACTCATTTTCTAAATATGTTTTAAAGCTAAAAGTTTTAGTTTTCTACTTTCAAGCCAAAATGAGGTGAACTCTGTCCATTAAACTTTGTGTTTTAACTCAGGCCAGTTATAAAACAGACCATTTGTACTTCCATAGCCTTTAAAAGATTAACTATTTTATCTAAGTCAAATTATCCACTTAAAAACATTTTAAATTGGAAGTATCTTATCCTAAAGAAGTATCATTTATCCAAGTACTAGTAACTATCCAGTTTACAGTTATGCTGAACTCTCATTTTTGATGGTTTTTACTATGATCCAAGCTCCAACACAAATTTTCTTCCATATTCCATCAGGCGTTATTAGAAGTATAATGATGTAGATAAGTGATGTGAAATTATCCCCTTTACAGTAAGAACCAAATCAGGAACTTTGCCCTACCACAGCAATCTGAGGGCTTTTCCATTGAAACATTGCTTTATTGAGATATAATTTATATACAATAACATATTAAGTATGCAACTTGATAAATTTTGACAAATACATTTTTTATTACCACAATGTGAACATAGAATGTATCTATTACTCTAAAAATATCTCTTCTCCAAAAACTCCCTTTCACAACTTGTGGATCTGAGTTTTCATCAAATGATATTTCCTTTCAGACTGAAGGAGATTCTTTAGCATTTCTTATCATGGCAACCTAGAGACAAAACAAAATTTTCTCAGCAGTTGGTTAAGCATCCAATCCTTGGTTGGTTAAGCATCCAATCCTTAGTTTTGGTTTGAGTCATGATATCATAGTCATGGGATGGAGGCCCACACTGGGCTTTGTGCTCAGCATAGAGTCTGCTTCAGATTCTCTCACCCTTTCCCTCCTGCTTAACTCTTGCTCTTGCTTTTTCTCTCTTTCTCTCAAATGAATAAGTAAAATCTTAAAAAAAAAATTCTCACTTTTTATTCTAAAAATGGATTTATTTATCTTCATTTTTGAAGGATAACTTGGTGGGATGTAGAATTCTAAGTTACAAGGTTGTGTTGTTTTTTCCTTTGGAATAAGTCATTCCAATGTTTCTAGCTTTAATAGTTTCTGACGATAAGTCTTCCATTTCTTTATTTTGTTCCTGTTTGTATCTTGTCATTCTTCTTTGCTTCATTTCCAAATTTCCTCCTTCTCTTTGCCTTTCAGCAACTTGACCCTGATGTATCTAGAAGTAGGTTTTTAGTATTCATCTTAGCTGGGGTTTGTTGAGCTTCTTGGATCTGTAAATTAATGATTTCCATAAATTTGGGAAGTTTTAAACCATTATTTCTTCAAATATTTTTTCTCCCTCTTTCTTTCTCTTCTCACTTACTACAAATCTTTTGACCATATGTCAGACTGGTTTATATTGCCCCACAGGTCTTTGAGGTTCTTTTACTATCAATTAATTTTAAAAATATTTTCTGTTCTTCAAATTGGATAATTTTATTGATTTGCCTTGAAGTTCATTGATGGATATTTTATGACTAGATTGTTTTTCTTCTCTCTGCCTGTATTTTTGCTGCACACAGAGGGTCTCTCTCTCACACACACAGTTAGCTGTCAATCATGTTTTTTGCAATCTATATTCCATATTTAGAAGTCACTCTGATGGTTTTCAGGATTTTGATTTTTCCCTTCAAATTTTTAGCTGTTTTTTCCAGCTTAATACTATAATCTCTGTAAGTGATAATTTTCCTGACATCTCATTTGCTTGTGTCTATGTGCTTACAGCCAAATCCAAAGGGGCTGGGTTGGCATCTTGATTCAATAAATAATTAGTTTGTCATATTTACTCTTTCCTGTTACAAATTTTTATGTAAAGTATTCCTTAAGTTTCTATCTTTAAATAGCTCTTTCCTTATTTTATTTAATTAAAAAAATTATTATTTACTTGGCATATGTGTAAATACTTTGACATTGCAAGATCCTAAACTTCATTAGAACATTTCAATATGCACACTTACTAGTCAAGATACCATCTCACATTTATCATTATGAACTAAATAAGTTTTTTAGTCTCCTAAATATATGGTATAGTTAAACCAGACTGATCCTGTATTTATGACTCAAATGAGTAAACTACAATTATCAAATGGAGGGCATGGGGAGATGGAGAGGAGAAGGGATTTGGGGGAAATTGGAGGGGGAGGTGGACCATGAGAGACTGTGGAGTCTGAGAAACAAACTGAAGGTTTTGGAAGGTAGAGGTGTGGGGGGTTTGGTGAGCCTGGTAGTGGGGATTATGGAGGGCAATTATTGCATGGAGCACTGGGTGTGGTGCATAAACAATGAATTCTGGAACACTGAAAAGGAATTAAAAAATAAATAAATAAATAAATAAATAAAAAGAAAAAAACAAACAAACAAACAACAACAAAACCTGGAAATCAAAGGGGAAAAATAATAAAACCCACAAAAAATAATCCAAGACAAATGCCAAAAAGACAAATAAAATCTCTTACCAGAATTAAAATCCTTTAGTTCGAGATCCCTTTCTCCCAGAAAGACCTAAATAAAATAAATTATTTACTTTGAGTTGCAGACTGCAGTGTAGGCGTGTGTGACAATGGTCCCATACACAGCTAGTAGAGCCCTTCTGAATCATGACACTACACCTTAGAGAAACACACACTATACTTATTTTAGAAGGTATGTTACTTAAGTTATAATGGATATAAGTGCTCTTCTTTTTTGAGAAGATTCAAAACATACACGCATATAGTTTTTAAATAGTGTAAGAAGCAGTGAATACATAAATAAAGCATGATCAACAGCCTATATCCTAATAAGAACTTTTAGTCATACATAAATACCCTCACACATCAATGTCTGATATTAGGCTTTGATATCAGAAGAAAGACAAACTACCTGCATTTAGTGTCATGCTGACATAAATTCATCCTAGGTTCTGACTAAAAATGCTAAAAAAGAAAATTAGAAATTGAATATGATGATGCTAAAGGCAGGCAAATCATTAAAAGTTAAATAGAGAGCCAGTCAATGGAGCCTAGAAATGACTTAGAAGGACTTCACCTAAAAGCCATAACTATCAACAAGAAGGTCCAGGAGTGTGTTCTTATTATCCCTAATTTTAAATAAAATGCCCTATAATTTTCTCCAAAAGTGTGTTTTATATTATTGAATTTAAAATCATTAAAAATGTCAACTGCATTATCTTAGTAGATCGTCATTTTTAAATTGATAAGTATTTTCTCACAGATGCAGAAGTACCTTGTAGAGTCAAAAAGAAATATGCTGTTTGGTGTTATTTTTCTTTTTTATTGAAATGTATAAATAAATCATCTGAAATATTTTTACAAATACCTTATTTTTGCCTTCACTCAGGGCACTTTTCTTCAAAAAGGATTTTTGCAAGACAAAATTAACTGAACTATTTGAATATTTAGCTAAATTTAGATACTGTAAAAGATAGACCCTAATTTCATTACATTCCAGTAGAATATAAATCTTTTTAAAAAATAAGAGGCATAAAAATTCATCCGATATTTGATATATTATAAAGAACAAAGATCAAATTTCAAAATTATATATTACATATTATTTGAAATTTTATCATATAATTTATTTACAATCTTGACTGTGGAGAAATACAGTCAATGCTTTCCCTTTTACAGAAGTTTAATTTCAATAATTAAACTAAAATAATAAAACTTAAAAAGCTAAATTTTCACCAGTCTTTGGTTGTATTTTAATTAAAAGTTTCCAGCTGCATTTGAACAAAATGAATCCAAAATTATAGAGAATATATTTACAAAGAAGTTTAATATTATTCTAGAAATTTCATTTACAAATAATTCTTTAAAACTTTAAATGTTATGAAAATCTCTAAAAAGCAGAGAGTTAGAAAACATATTACAGTGCTTATTTTTACCACTTACATATATATCATCTTCTTAAAAATACTCTATGTGTAAAAATAGTTGTTTTTTTTTATCGTTAACCTCTTCTTTGGTATATCATTGTCATTTGTTCACATGTAATTATAAATTCCAAAAATTACATAAATCCCAAAAGTTCCAAAACATTTCTGCTCAGAAGCTTCTTAAATTAGTAATAATGATTATTATACCATGGCATTTTGCTCCCCAAATTTGTATTTATATTATCTTGACAGATACAATTTCATATTTAACATTGAGCCTCCTATTGAGTTTAAAATACCATTCACAAAAATGTCAGATGTTTCTGACAAAAGGAACTTCCAAACCTTTTCTTTAATTCACAAATTAGACAAACAAATAAACTGTTATTGAAATTAACTGACTTCCCATTGAGGTATTTGATTGACATTGGTTTACTGGCACCATGGGAGAGTTTGCAAAGCTCTTCTGCTAATGGTTCTAACCCATCCATAGGTATCATCACACTTATCATAATCACACACACACACACACACACACACACAAAGTTGATATCAAAAGTGAGCCAAATTTATTTAGCAGAATTGTCATATAATTGATTTAAAAGTTGAATTTTACACAATTCTGCAATCACCCTGTTCAATTTCCATCTTCAGACAGTGTTTTAAATACTGGTTAACTTGTGAATAGATATGATGCTTTCTCAGTAAACGTGCATCTTCTGTTTTCTGTGGCCAGTGATATTGGCACAGCCCCCATGGTGGGCAATAAATGTTAACAAATACTTTGGGTAAGTTACAAGTTAATCAAGTTAATCAACTTTTTTGGAAAAATTTAAATTTGGTATCTACTTTCTCATTAAACATGTACTTTTATTTTATTGAGTTCATTGCTGCTGAAAGTTTATTGCAAATTTATTTTAAAAATCAATTGACAGTGATATCCAGTATAATAAATCATTAATAACAAAAATAAATGGTACAAGAAGTAGATTTAAAACAATTTTTTCCCTCTGACTCATTTGAGGTTTTTCCCTCTCCACTGAAAAAAACAAAAACCAAAAAATCATCACTATCATTATGAAGCAATTTATTCAGCCATATAATCCTTTCACACATTTAAAAGTTAAAATAAACATCAGAAATAAAACAGTAAGTATTCTCAGTCATGGAAACTATAGGCAAATTTAACAGATAGAGGTTTGCACCCTGAGAGGAAATATTTCAGCAGCTAAACCTGACAAATACTATTATTTTAATGTGTAATTAATTCCTAATTAACAAGAAAATATAAGAAATTCAAGAAAAAGTTGTAAAAAATTATTTGCATAGGTAATTCATAGAACGGTTACAAATTTATGGAAATAAGCTCAACCTTTTTGGTAATCGGAAAAATGTAAATTTCAACAACACTACGATATCATTTACACCCTCAGATTAACCAAAATGAGTAGGAAAAGATGATACTTTGCCCCAGATATGCTAACAGGAGTCTTCATGCTTTTCTGGTGGGAGTGTAACTAGTTGTTGCCCTTGGGCCCGATTTGACATATTTGGAAAATAAGTAAACATTAACTCTAGGAAAAAAAAAAATTCTGACTCCTGGATACATACCTCAGAGAAATCTCTCAGAACTGTGTGGGTTCTAGCACTACTTGGGCTGGGGGGAATATAGGTAGTCAGTTTGCATTAGGAAGAAATGATTAAGTAAAATGTGGCAAAGACATCCTTTGAAATCAATGCCACAATTAAATTAACTGTGAAAGAGAAACTACAGCAACTTGGGTAGATCACGAGTTCTGTTTAATTATTTTTTTTTTACAGGAAACAGGAGAATATTTATACTACGATACAAGTTATTCAAATAAGATATATTGATTCACAATACCCAATATATTGCTTCAAGGATACTCACATCCAAGGGCGCAATCTGAACATGTTAGAGTAGGTTCCTATGAAAGGAGAGAAAAAGAAGAGAAAATTGGAAGCAAAAGAAAAAGGACAGAGTTTCATAGACCAAATGAAAGAAAGTAAATACCCTGTACCACTGATTAGTGAAAGTTAACTAAAGGAGGGTCTGCTCTTACAGTCCAACACAAAATACATACACACATAAATACACATGTGTATAGAATAACACTTTCTGAATGTAAAGCAGTAAGAGCAAAAGACAGAGCCACACTTCCAGGAAGTTATGCACAGAAAAAGAAGGCAAATGCCGAGATCGTAGGCTTTGTAAGTGAAGGGTAGTAGAGTTTGCCACCCCAAAATATGACTCTAGGAGATCAAGACATGCCACCCCCGAATTTGTCACTTTGATCATATTGATATTTTGAGCTATAGGCACTGGAAAAAGAGCAAATGCAAAAAGAGGCTTTCTCTGAACTCCCCTTATCTGCCTAAAGGACAGATCTCAAAAAGGATCTCAATTGTCATAAATTTTCTCCCCAGGATTTTATCAACTGAGGAAAATCTACTCATCACAATACAGGAGACTAAAAGTCAAAACCACACCCAGACAATCCGTCACAAGCTATCTTAACTCCCGTCTATTTTCCCAAGGTCCCATTCATTTTTCCTTAATATCATTTACTCTCCTAGTAAGTGGCTTATCTCACTCTTTTTTTTCCCTATCAAAATGCTATTTAATCCTGAATTCTAAACCACCTCTGTGGAGTTACTTATTTGCTCCTGGTTATCTCTCATATATACTTGAGGTATACATGTTAATAAACTTGTTTTTTTCTTGTTACTCTTTTATTATAGTGAGTCTCAGCTAAGAATTTCCAGGATAAAGTGAAAATTGTTTTTTCTCCCTTACATAAATGTATAGAATGAAAATCAAACAGCTCTAAATACTAAAAATGAGAATGATTTATACAGACAGCATAAATCTTTAGGTGTGTAATATGAATTTTCTCCCCCTTCCCACCATATTTAGTACAACTATGGATACAATATGGTACATTGTACGCCATTGAAAAATATTTTGAGAAATATGAAGAGGTTACCTGGTTTGATGAAGTGGGTTGGGGATATTAGATATGGAGAAACCTGAAGAATTTAAGAAGTAAAGAGCAGAAATCACAGGAAAGCCTTTGAACATCCCTGAGGCTATCAGAGTGAACTTCTGGTTCAATTAGCATAGTGTTTAAGGAAGAGGAGTACCTCAGGGACTTTTGTGTTATCTAAGGTTCAGGGGAGTCAACATTTTCTAGCACTTAAAATTTCTGTTTTCTCAAATTTGGAAATGTAAAGATTCATGTTAAGTAAACAGGGAAAAAGTTATATTTTTATAGGTACATGAAAATGAATGAAAGAACAGACTGAAAGCACTTTTTATATCTGAACCACTCAAACTCCCCTTTGATTACATTTACTCTTTTCTTGATTTTAATTTTACATATTTCATGTGCATTGAATGGACAAATGACAATTTTCAATATGCATTTCTTAAGCGTTTGATGCAGTATTATTTTACAGGGTAATTTTGTCCTGAGTTAAAATGAATAGATGTTTGCTAAATCAATCCTATCCTTTGAAAGTTAATCCTGTGTTAATAAGGGTTAGGAGTCACTATTGCTTTAATTCATTTTCATATATCCTTATAAAAAAGCTTTTTGCGTTCTAATATAAAAATAACAACTTGATTACAAAATAAGAGTTCAATGGTGGCATCTTACATGAATTCCATTTACTTTTTAAATAAGTGTGTTAGTAGAAAGAAATGAATCATAATATGTACTTAGAAGTGCTTGTGTTTTTTTTTTCCCATATTCAGTTATTTGTTAAGAAGATATCCTTAAGGTTAAGCTATAATTATAAGCATACCGGAAAGTTTCAACTGAATACAGAAAGAACATTTGATTGGAACTGAATTATAGAAATTGGCTTCATGCTATGAAATTTGCTATGAAAATTTCCAAACATGCACAAATGTAGAGTAAAACAAATGTCTATGTACCTATCAAAAATTATCTACATATTGCATACTAATTTTTATCACTTGCCACCCCATTTTGTTTTATAAAGTATTTTAAAGACATAATGCAATTTGTACTGTTTAAAAGAAAACAGACCCAAAATGGTATCACTTATACTAAAGTCCCAAGTGAGTAAATCAACTTAATACCTAGCCTAACTGCAGTTTCACCCCAACCAGAAATGTAACCTTTAGCCAGGAAAACTGGAATTTCCTGGTTAACACTGGGAGGTAATTTCCTTATAGATTCTTTCCACTCCCAGTAGGAGGGGCCTTTGCTTAAAACAATAGGTTCCTTGCTAATAAATTCCTTTTATTCATCCCCTCTCTATCCTTAAAAATCTTCCATTTGTACAGCTCCTTGGAGCTTTCTACTTACTATTCATGAATCATTTAATAAAGCCAATTAGATTTTTAAGCTTACTCATTCGGATTTTTTTTTTTTACAGTACTTAAATACTTCAAAATATAGCTCCAAAACCCAACATTTCCTTATATAATAATAATACCATTTTCACACTTAACAAAATTAACAATGACCTCTTAATATCCAATATAGTGTAACTGCTTTACCCCCACACCAGCTCCAGTTAAAATAGTTTCAATCTAACATTCATTTGTTGTTAAGGCTACACTCTCCAAAACACAGTCTTAATTTTGTGACTTCAAAAATAAAGTATAACTCATATCCTCAATAAGATCACTGTCTAGGAAGTAAAAAAAATACCATAGCAGGCAGACCATTCAATAATAGGGACACTGAGATTAAAGAAGCACAAAGTAGGATAGTAGGATAAAATAAAATGTCATGTAAGGGTACAATTGATTCTGCCCAGAGGGGTTACTGAATTAATCTTAGAAGAGGTAATATTTTGGCTGGGTCTGAACAGATGGTGTCTATTATTTGGTAATAAAAAACTTGGCCTACACTAGAATATACAAATAGAGATTTGTTTCTCTTAATGATGAAAAATGTAGAGGTAGAGTCTGCCAGTATTGTCAGTGAGCCACAGTTGTTGGGCAAAATCAGGCCCAGCATCTCTTTGATTCAACTGACCTTTTTTCACATCTTTAAAAATGGGCACTGCAGTTCCAGACAACATGTCCAAATTCAGGAAAGAACTAGATAGAAAGCTCCAGTAAATTCTGCTTCTTTGATAAAGAAAGTAACATTTCTCTACTTTTTAAAATTTTTTTTAATTTTTATTATTCTTATTTTTTATTAACATATAATATATGATTTGCCCAAGGGTTACAGATCTATCATTAGGCTTACACATTTCACAGCACTCACCATAACACATACCCTCCCCAATGTCCAAACCCAGCCACCCTCTCCGTAACCCCCACACCCCCTAGCAACTCTCAGTTTGTTTTGTGAGACTAAGAGTCTCTTATGGTTTGTCTCCCTACTGATCCCACTATTTTATAGCTCAGTTGTGAGAATTTTGTTCTGTGCCCTTCTTGAGCTGAAAGGAATTTGAGAGGAGACTGTCTAGATGTTTTAGTCTCTGGAGTGAAAGGCCGTAAGGAAGAGAGTTAATGTGGATGAGGTTGAAATAGCCAAAGCACAGGGTCAGTCTCAGTTGAGTAGAGATTCATCACATTGACAAATGGAGAAATGAAGTTTAAGGCCAACAAATAAAAAGTAAAATCAAAGACAAGGGGACACAGAAATACAAATACTGGTAATTTGGTGTGAAAAGAGGTAGGGATGAGAATGGGATGATATGCATGAATTCTGTGCATTACAGGCATTAGCTGTGTCTAATAAGATAAAGATCTGTATCAAAAATACCTGTTTCAGGGTGCCTGGGTGGCTCATTTGGTTAAATATCTGTTTTTACCTGTGATCCCAAGGTCCTGGGATCAAGTCTCACATCAGGCTCCCCACTCAGCAGAGAGCCTGGTTCTCCCTTCCCTCTGCTTCTCCCCCTGCTTGTTCTCTCTCTCTCTGTCAAATAAATAAAATCTTTAAAAAAATCAGTTTCAAGATTTATGGACCTTCATAAAAGCTTTTTTCCCCCCTTTTTCCTCAACAATGGCATGGAAGACTTTTGCTTGTCTGTAGTTTTAAATTTATCACTGCAAAGATCATGAACACTGGATCAGTTGAATAAAAATTTTTCATACTTCTCAGGTGCTAGACATTTTGTCAAGTACTAGAGTTATAAAAATGGACTTTACTCTGAAGAAGTCTTGAATTAAGTGGTAACACACTAAAATCATGTTCTGATTTTAAAGAACCCACACTAATGTTTTATTAGTAATACTGAAATCAAATTATGATTTTAGATTTTAGAGGCTTTTCCTCATTAGAGTCCACAGTAACTTATTAAAATCATAGTTCATCTACAAATAAATTAAGCACATTCTTGCAATATGTTAGTTGTGACTTAGTATCTCTATTAAATTAAGGATTTAAAATGTGAACATTGGAAGGGGAGGTGAACCATGAGAGACTATGGACTCTGAAAAACAACCTGAGGGTTTTGAAGGGGCGGGGGGTAGGAGGTTGGGGGAACCAGGTGGTGGGTATTAGGGAAGGCACAGATTGGATGGAGCACTGGGTGTGGTGAAAAAACAATGAATACTGTTACGCTGAAAATAAATAAAAAATTTAATTAAAAAAAAGTGTGAACATGAGACAGTGTAAAACTTTTAAAATTTTATTTTAATTCATATTTAAACAGTTCCTCCCAAAATCCAGAAAGGGGAACAATGGTCTTATAGGCAATAATTTGGAACCATCAAGAATTTTTTTTCCCTTTTTTTTTTTAAAGTTTTTATTCAAATTCCGGTTAGGTAACGTACAATGTAGTATTAGTTTCAGGAGTCCAATATAGTGATTTTGCACTACTTCAATTGAGAAGGCTTTGCAGAGCAAAGGATCCATATAGGAAAGAACTCTAAGATGTAATTTAAGGACCATCAGAACAAACATGTAGGGTGTTCCTTGAAAAAAAATGGTCTGAATATTTAGAACACTCTTAGAGCCACAAAATGTTTTTGCTATATTCTAGAAATTCTGTATTTAATTTTCTTGGCTTGGAAATTGAATTTTGCCAATACATAAAAATATGATGAAGTCTTCTGGATTGGACTTATACTAAGCACAGAAAGGCAGGGGGGATTTAAAAAAAAATGAAAATGCCAGCATAAAAAATATATATACAACTAAGATTGGGGAAATGACAAGGGACTGAGCACTTTTTCATAATTAACAAATGTAAATTGAAGGTTTATTCTGAGTAGAGTAGTGTTCTAGATATGTACAACACAAAATCAAAATACTCAATGGTTCTCCTATAGAAAGCTTTCATTCTACTAAGTTGAGTCAAATAAAAAATGTTTAGTTAATGTCAGACAAAAGAAAACATATAGAAATAATATTATCTGAATAATTAAAGTGAGTGTTACAAAATGAAATCATCAGATGGCTAATTCAAATTAGGTTGTCATGGAAAGTTTCCTTCCCGAGGTGCCATTTTGAGTTGAGGTGTGAATGTCAAAAAGAAGTCTGTTGTTATAAAGTCAATAGCGTAAGAATTACAGGCATCAGAGATGTTTATGGAAAAACCCTAAGATAGAAGCATCTTAACATATTTGTGAAACCAAAAATTTCAAGTGTGGTTAAAGCAGAGTGAATGAGTCAGAAAATGGTATGAAACAAGGATGGAGTAGGCAAGAGCAGATGACATAAAGCCACATCCTGAACATGGAGTTGAGATTACTTTTCCCTAAATACAATGGGAAAGTGTTGGAGAATTTTAAGCAGGAAGGTGAAATAATAATGCGTATTTTTTAAAAAACACAATGCTAGTTGTGTGGTGATTTAAATGGCAACAAAAGTGGAAGCAAGGAAAACATTTAGGGAACTATTGCAGTATTTCAAGTCAGAGATGATAGTAACATAGCTTAGGGAATTAAACAATGAAGAGAAATCAATTCAAAATATGTTTTCCCAGGAGATTTGAAAGAAAATACATATGGGTTGGATGAGGTGTGTGTATGAGTTAAGATACCTTGTTTTTGGTTTTGTTTTGTTTTGTTTTTTCTTTAGTGATGATAGAGCGAAATACAAAGAAAATAATATCTAGTTGAAAGAAGCTTAAAGAATCTCATATAATAAAAATATGGAGGGAAACACTTCCAGAATTAGTAATATAATCAAGGATCTACAATTGTTCTTTTTATATCTGAAGTTGTGGAAATTATTGTCTTAGTTCTTAGGCTTGTTCCGTCATGATCACTGATAGCTGATATAGACCCATGTGTCTTATGTTCATGCGCCAATTTACAGAAGATGAAAGAAGGGATTATCTCTTTCTTCTTCTATGCTTCTCCTTTAATAGATTTTTCCTTCAGTACCTCCAGTGTGTATCTCTTTATGGGCCCCATTGGCTGTGATCAAAACTCATATTTATGTTCTATGATAAATGGAACAGAAACAAGGACAGCCCAGGCATTTTTAGCTTCTGTTGTGAGAAGAGGACTTTGGGAGTCAGAACCAAATATGCTATTTAATCTCTCCAATGTAAACTTATACATTCCCTTCAGAAAAACTATTATTTTTCCTATGTAATACATAGCAGTGAGATTTAGCTATTCATCAAATTCCATTTGACTATATAATTGACAAAATGTTTATACGATGGCCAAAGCAAGTGCTGTCCTGAAAAATGTATAGCTATCTAGACATTAACCTAGTCTAGATTCACATCAGCATTTTTGTCTGTCAGGGAGCTGCAGCTGTTTATGACAATATAATGCTAAAAACAAAGATGCAAAATTTCAAATAATGTTAAACTGTTCTCATATCTACTAATAGAAGAATAAATATGAACTTTTTAGTATCAGCGATATACTATATGTATATTTATTCATTATGAACATATGGGGCATGAATATATAACATTTAATACATTAACATATCAACTAATGTAAGATACTATGTTAATAAGAAGCTAACTATCCAGGAAAATAATGTATACATAATGTATTAAAACGTAATCACAAAGTCTGATTTAGGTTCTATACACACAGAAACAATTTATCAGGAAAAAACCAACCCAGTTAAAGAATGATTTAATAAGGATCAAAAATAGCTATACAGGCATATCTTGGAGATGTTGCAGGTTTGGTTCTAGACCGCTGCAGTAAAACAGATACTGTAATAAAGTAAGTGAAATGAAATTTTTTGTTTCTAGGTGCATGTAAAAGTTACGTTTACACTATACTGTAGTCTATTAAATGTACAATAACAAATGTCTTAAAAATATTGTACATGCCTTAATTTAAAAATACATATTTCTAAAAAGAAGTACTCACCATCATCTGGCTTTCTGCAAGCCTTAATCATTTTGCTGGTGGAGTATCTTGCCTTGATCTGGATGGCTGCTGACTAACAGATGGTGGTTGCTGAAGGCTGGGGTGGCAGTGGCAATTTCTTAAAATAAGACAACAATGAAGTTTGCCACATGTATTGACTCTTCCTTTCATGAAAAATTTCTCTGCATCATGAAATGCTCTTATACCATTTTATACACAGTAGACTTTCTTTCAAAATTGGAGTGAATCTTCTCAAAACATGCTGCTGCTTTATCAATTAAGTTTGTATAATATTCTAAATCCTCTGTTGTCTTTTCAGCAACCTTCATAGCATCTTCACCAGGAGTAGGTTCCAACTCAAGAAACCATTTTCTTTGCTCATCCATAAGATGCAACACCTCATCTGTTAAAGTTTTATCATGAGACTGTGGCAATTCAAATGATGACAATGACAGAGCTTAACTACTATGAAAATTACCAAAATGGGACACAGAGAAAGGAAAGGAGCAAATGCTATTGGAAAAAATAGTGCTGATAGACTTGTTCAATTCAAGATTACCATAAACTTTCCATCTATAAAAATCACCATATCTGTGAATCACAACAAAGTGAGTACAATAAAATAAGGCATGACTATATAATGTCACATAATTTAATATTTATAAGGTATACCATAGTTGAGTCACTAGCATATTCTCTGCACAATTTCCAAAACAGTTGCTGATGTTTGCAGCAATCAAGGAAGTTTTTTAATGTTTCCCATAGAAGGACTAGATTTGCTTATAAAATTAAGTTAATGTAAATCTTTAAGGTAAGTAGCAGGGTTTTGAAGAATTTTTTCTTCACAGACACAGTTTCCCGAAAGATGACTGTCAAGATAGAATTCTGACATAACATTCAAGTTATGACATTTCAAAAAGAGCTGGCTGGTAAGTCAATAAGCAGATGAAAAAGAAATGACTATTCTCCACAATGAGAGGTCCCCTACCAGACCCTAATCAAGCTGGACAGAGTGATAAGGCAGGCTTGTTTGTAAACTGTAGAAAATATTCTGATAATTTGACTTATGGATAAAAAAGAAAAATACTAATTAAAAAACATATTTTCCAGTATGTACTAGTATACTTTGAATAAAAAGAGAAAATCTCACACTGCTGGTGCTAGAAGATCCCATTCTCAGTGTCTATAGGACATTCCCACTGGTAATTTTTATAGATACCCATGTTTCATCAGTGAACATTTTACTTTTCCTTTAACTGCTGTAGAACTGAGAATTGGATGAAACAGTAGTGAAGTGACAGTAAATCTCAAAAATTTCAAAAGTGGAGGAATGAAAAAAAAAAAAAAAAAGAGGAGGAATGATTCTAATGCCAGAAGAGGAAAATATCAAGGTTAAAGTGTGAAGTGAATTTCTGAGTTGGCTATTACCCACACCTTTACTATTCTATATTATAAAAATAAATTTTCCCACAAAATAATAATAGTTATAATCCAAAAACATTAAGCACACAACATACACACATCTTTAAAAGCAAAAAAAAAAAAAAAAGACTATTGTGTTTGAATTATTCTTATCTTTTTAAGCAATGTATTCAAAAATAGTGTTCATACCCTATCAAAATTTGTGGGATGCAACAAAAGCAGTGCTTATAGAAAATTCATAGTCATTGATGTGCATATTAGAAAAGGAGAAAATCTAAAAATTAATAATGTGAGCTTCCAGCTTAGGAAACTAGAAAAAGTAGAGAAATTTAATCCAAAGTAAATAGAAAAAAATACTTAATAAGCAGAAATCAATAAAATTGAAAACAGGGGATCAGTAGAGAAAATTAAAAAAAAAAAAAGAAAAAACAAAGGCTGGTTCTTTGAAAATATCAACAAAATCAAAGACTCTAGCCAGACTAATATAAAAAGAGGACACATATTGCTAATATTAAAAATGAAAGTAAGGGCCTAACTCCAGGTACCATGGACATTAAAGCGATAATAAAGGAATAATGTGAACAACTCTATGCCCAAAATTTGGTAATTTGGATGAAATGGATCAATTCCTTGAAAGCCATAACCTGTCAAAATTCACTCAAGAAGAAATAAACTATTTGAATAGGCCTATTCAAAATTGTTAACATGTGAGTTTTTCACAACCTGATCTACAGAGTCAGTAAAATCCCAGTCAAAATCCCAAGTTATCTGGATATCAACAAATTGATTCTAAAGCTTATATGGAGAGACAAATGACCCAGATAGCCTATATAATATTGAAGAAGAACGAAACTAGAGGACTAGAGGACTACCACTGTTCAACTTCAGGACTTACTATAAAGCCACAGTGAAATCAATGAATGCTGTATTAAAGTGACACTGTGATATTGGTGAAAGAATAAACAAATTGTCAATAGAAGAGAACAGAAAGTCCAGAAGTTAACATAATTACAGTCAACTGATCTTTGAGAAAGGAGTAAATGCAATGCAATGAAGTTGTGATAGTTTTGTCAACAAATGATGCTGAAACAACTGAACATCTACATGAAACAAAAAAAATAATTCAAAATGATCACAGATTTAAGTATACATGTAAAATATAAAACCATAAAACTTATAGAATTTAGAAAAGAGTCTAAATAATCTTGAGTATAAAGATGATTTTTAGGTAAAAGACCAAAGACACAATCCATGAAAGAAATAATTGATAATCTGGATTTTATCGAAATTAAATATTTATGCTCTGTGAAGTCTCCTAACAAGAGAATAAAATGAGAAACAAACTAGGAGAAAATATTTGTAAAAGACACATCTTATAAAGAACTGGTATGTAAAATATTCAAAAAACTGCTAAAAATAATAAGAAAGCAACCTGATTGAAAAGTGAGTCAGATACTTTAATAGACATTCCACCAACAAAGATACATAGATAGAAAATAGTGCATAAAAAGATGGTCCACATAATTTGTCAGCAGGAAATGCAAATTGACACAACAATGAGGTACCAAAGCACACCTATTAGGATGGCCAAAATCCAGAACACTGACAACACCAAATGCTAACAAGGATAAGGAACAACAGAAACTCACATTCACTGTTGGTAGGAATGCAAAATAGTACAGATACTTTGGAAGACAGTTGGGTGTTTCTTACAAAACTAAACATACTCTTAACATGACACATCAATCACACTCCTTAGTGTTGACCTGAAGAAGATGAAAATTCATGTCTACACAAAAATGTGCACACACATATCCAAAGTAGCTTTCTTTACAATTGCCAATGCCTGGAAGTAAACAAGATGTCCTTCAGTAGATGAATACATAAATAAACCGTGTTACATCCAGATACTGGAATATTACACTGAGCTAAAAAGAAGTGAGCTACCAAACCATGAAAAAACATGGAGGAAACTTAAATGTATATTACTAAGCAAAAGAAGCCAGTCTTAAAAGGCTACATACTGTACTATTTCATCTATACACATTCTGGAAAAGGCCAAAATGTGGAGACAGTGGAAAACCAGTGGTTGCCAGGGGTTGAAAGGAGGGAGGGATGAATAAGCAGAGCACAGGGCAGTGAAAGATACTATAAATTAGGATACTATAATGGTGGATATGTGTCAATATATATTTGTCCAAATCCCTGAATATATAACACCAAGAGTAAACTCTCATGTAAACTATGGATTTGGGGTGATATGTGTCCATATAAGTTCATCATTTGTAACAAACATACCACTCTAGTGGAGGATGTTGACAATGGGGAAGGCTATGTGTATGTGTGGATAGGAGGTATATGGGGACTTGCCATGCATTCTGCTCAATTTTGCTGTGATCCTAAAACTGTTCTAAAAAAGAAAATCTGTTAATAAAAAAAAAATGTGTTTTCCCACTGAGAACTGAATGATACTCATCTTTTTTTTTTCAGTTATAACTGGTTTGTACATTCAAACTCCATAAAATATACTTCCCCTGGTATGATGATAGAATATCTTTCCCTGTCAAATTTTAAAATCCTTTTTCGGTGTAATATTAGTGTAGGACTTGATGACAGAGTATTTGCTTCTATGAGTCACATGCTACCCTATTGTTTGGAGATCAAATACAACTGGGAATACTGGACATTCAGGCCACAGTTCCTTCTTTAATCCTTCTTCTTCTTTTTTTTTTTTTTAATGAATTCTATTGCTGCTGCCACACTCTCATACATCTGAACGAGATCATCAAAACTCTTAAATTCTGACCCTCAGACTAAATTCTTGAAATATTTCTAGGCAAAGAGACTCAATTGCAAATTGGGCCCTCACTGTTTCTGAATAGTTTCTTGTAACATTTTTAACTTCCATGACATTGGACTTAGAAGGCATACACTTTTAAAAAGCATCTTTACATAGTCTTCATTTTAAATTCACACAAAAAATTAGCATTGCCAGTGGTTAATGACCTCCTGCCACTTATCTATTGATTATGTTTCCTGGTTATATTTCTCTTCAATATCCCCTAGCAAAATTCACCTTTCCTCACCCCAAAATTATTTTTGTTCAATAAGTTGCCTTGTTATTATTTCTTGCAGGCATGGAGATTTTCATCATCTCCATGGAGATATTTATATAAAATATAATATGGATTATATATGCATATATATGAAATATATGAAAGGGTAAGACTCTTAAGTTATTTCTATTCCTGTAATTTGTTAATGTTCTGCAGTAAGAATTTTTTCTTCTTTCATTAGCAGTAAAAAATGTGACTATTTTTTGCATACAAATAAATGCATCTCTTCTTATTGCATTTATGCATTTTGGCCAAATACTATCACATAGCAGCTAAATATACATATTAATTGACTGAATTTATTAGAAGAAAGAAAGTTTTTTCCATTGCATATGAATAAAAAAATCCATCCTGTAAAATATCTAGTTTGAATCATGTGTTTTGATTGTTGTTGTTTTCCAAGACAATAAAGCAAGTTGGCTAAAATTGTTAGAAATAATTTAGACATAGAAAATTCTACATATAAGACTTTGCAAGTTTTATAGATATTATAACTTCATCAGCCCTTTCCTTGGTTCTTTATTACTACCATATCTTAAGCTCTTAATCATAAGTTAAATGATCCCCAAATGGAAAGTCTTTCCCTGGAAAAGTAACAAAGTAGCTTTCTTGCATTCCTTTATATTTTTGATCACTCATTATATATTTCCTTTATAGTATTTATCATACTTTATAGTGGTTTTATTTACATAATTACTGACCATGGCTCCTTCACACTCCCATGCAAGGTTCTTTAAGTCTGGTGCCTTGTTTATCTTATTCACTATTGTACCCTCAAAGCTTAAAGTATATCTGCTATATAACAGGTCCCCTGAAAATATTTGTTGAAAACAGAAAATATAAGTTACCCCCCCATACACACAAACAATGAAGAAAGGAAAGAAATAGTGTTCTTTGGTCTGATTTCTTTCATTTGTATAAAGTGTAGTGGACTAAGTGGTAGCACTCAAAGATTTCAGGTTCTAGTTCCTGAAACTTGTGCATGTTACCTTACATGATAAATTTTTTTCAGAATTATCCTGGATAATCTATGTGGGCCTTAAATACCATCACAAGGGTCCTCATAGGAGATGTGGAGGGAGATGAGACATACAGAGAAGAAGGTGGTATAAAAACCGAGGCAGAGAATGAAGTGATGGACTAACAGTCAAGGAGTGCCAGCACCCAACAGAAGCTGAAGAAGCAAGGGGTCGATTCTCCCCTAGAACCTTCTCAGGAAGTATGGTCCTGTCAAACTCAGATTTTACCCTGATGAAACTTGGAATTTTGGCCTTAGGATGTGAAATAATAAATACCTGTGGTTTAAAACTACTGATTTGTGGTAATCTGGAACAGCATCTATAAGAAAGTAATATACAATATTTCAAACATAAAGAAAATAAAAACTAATTTAATACCTATCCACTCCTACCTTAGCATAACAAATATTAATATTATCATATGTGCTTCAGATTTTTTAAATATACAAAACAATAGAAATACAGTACTCCTTCCCACACAAACAAAACTCCCCAAGCATAGCCCCCATTGTGAGGAGGCTTGAATCCTTTCCATGTAGGTTTTATAGTCTACTACACATTTGTGGAACACAAGGGAACATATAATATTGTATTAAGATTTAAGTAAATGTTAACTTTTATATAAATAATGCTACATCATTTATGTCATTCAGCAATGTGTTCACTAAATATTGTGTTCAAAATTTTTCCCATCTAAATGCCTGTAATTCTGGTTCACTCATTTTAAATGCAAGACAATTTTGTATGATATGACCAAAAATTTATTTATCTATTTTCTTTTGATGAGTATTTATGTGGTTTCCAATTTCTTTTAACTGCAAACAATTCAATTAACATCTCTGAGCAGGTTTTCTTGTGCATTACTTGAGATTTCTTCCAGCAAGTATTCGTAGAAGTTGTTTTGCTGGAGTGTTGGGAAAGCACATTATCAGTTCTATCAGCTACTGACAAAGTGCTATACAAAATTATTATACCATTATATAATTTATGATGAGCACATAGACTGTTTATATTTCCCATATTCTAGGTAGTATTTGGAACTATACGTTTTCCCCCAATCTGTTAAGTGTGAAACGGTATCTCATAGTTTTAGAAATATTTTCATTTCCCTAGTTTCAAGTAATACTGAATCTTTGCTGATCCAATTTCCCATACTTTGTATTTTTGAGTTTTCAACAAATAGTCTTTTGACCTTTGTTTGTGGTTTGGGGTTGAGATATTATATTAGTATTTTTAACAATTATTTTTGTATTATGAGTAATACTTTTAATTGGTTTTATGTTTAAAATTTCTCCTGCCAATCTATTGCTGATGTTTAATTTTTATTGTCTTTTTGCTCACATAAATTTGTTTTTTTTATTTTAATGTAGATAAATTTATATATCTCATTGTTTATGGGGATTTTTTGTGTGTATATACTTTATAAAAGCTACTCTACATTATGTTTGAAATATTAAAACTTAGTTTTCACATGTAAGTCTTTAATCCATCTGGAATTCATTTTGTGAATGGAGAGAGGTAAAGATCGTTTAGTTATTTTCACAGGGTCTTTGGGTTTCCAGACTCACTTCCAATGTGTGTGTGTGTGTGTGTGTGTGTGTGTGCGCGCGCGCACGCACGCACATGTGCACACGCATGTGTATATGTAGGGGTTATTTATCACAGAACACAAAAGCAATTCTCAAATGCCCGCAGGGTGCAATTCAACTCAGTTTTGACAGGATCTACCTAGAGTAGCATTAGATCCCACAAGTAAAGGACTCAGTCCCACAAGACCTCCCTCCACTTCAGACACCAATCACAAACCCAGGTTGTTACCTATACTTCTGACCAACTGGCTATAAATCAAAGGTTCTCATGACCCCATCCATGGATTTGATTAATTTTCTAGAATGGCTCACAAAACTCTAAGAAATATTTTACTTGCTAGGCTGAGAGTTTATTATAAAAAGATATAACTAGGAACTGCCAGATGAAAAAGATGCACAGGGTAAAATAGGGGGAAGGGGTGCAAAGCTTCTCCCAGCACCTCATCTCCACATGTTCACCAAACCAGAAGCTCTTTTAACCCTCTCCTTTGGGGATTTTATTAAATAGTGTAAAAGGTGAAATGAAATGGGGTCACTTATATAAAAGGGAGCTGGGGGCCATTAAGAAGATGGGCCTATGCATGTCCTCACCAGGTAGAACCATGAACTTCCGAACTGGGCCAAACCATAAATATTTCAAGGACTCAGCCTGAAAACCTAACAACTTGTTGCTATAAGAGACTTTGCTTAGTGATGGGCTTAGTAACCAATTACATTCAGCCAAAATTCATTTTCTGTCATCAATACTTTGTAAACAACATATACAAACATTCCCTTTTGTCTTTAAAAACCTCTGACTTTTGTTTCCTGGGTGTGTGTGTATAGGGAGGTACTATTTGGGTTGCTGGACAAATATATGTCTCCCACCTTGCAATTGTGAGACCCCCAAATGCTTTTGTTTTTATTGTAGCTAAATCTCTTTTCTTGGTTGACAATAATCATGACGGATTAACTCACTGGTCAATGGTGACCAATTAAATTTCTAGCCCCTCTCTGCTCCTCAAAGGTTATGGGGTGAGAGGTACTGGAAGTTCCAACCCTTTAATCGCATGGTTGATTCTACTGGCAAGCCAGCCCCCATCCTAAATTATGTCAGTAATATAACAAAAGACACTTTCATTGCCCTCATCACTTAGGAAATTCCAAGAGTTTTAGGGAGCTTTGTGCCAGAAATGAGGACAAAGAACAAATACTGGAATACTTTAAATGAGTGAATTGCATGTTATATGTATTATATATCAATAAAGCTGTTAAAAATTAAAAAAAAATTGAAAACTGGAAATAAAACCTACAATACATTCTCTATATAGAATTGTTTATATTTTTTAGAAACATGACTGCATGAAGTCTTTATACATCTTTATGTAAGTCAGACTAATACTCACAGAAATATTTCAGTTAATATTCTAATTTTCAGTGTTTGAAGTTTATAGATACTTCTCTTTATGAAAATCCACTTCCAAGTTAAAAACACAATGAAAGGGAAGTGGAATAGAAAATTAAAAAAAAAAAAAATCTTTCCTGTTTTACTGCTTTGCTAATGGCCAACCTCACTGATGGGCTTTCCTCAAACATTTCAGTACAGAAAGCCTTTGTTTATGAATAATGGGTGACACAGAGATATACTTAATATTTAAAGAAAGCTTAAGAACATAATCCCCAAAATCAGATATCTTGGGATCTGTGCACCAATTACTAGTTTAATAATCTTGGCAAATGACCTAATCTTTTTTTTTTTTTTTGCCATTCATAAATAAGGATAATACAACCTTTATTTTTTTTTTTTTGGAAAGGAATTTTAAAATGTTACACTAATGAAGCCATAATACAAAACAATGTTATGCAGAAAGGACAGGAAACTATTTCTGTTGTCATTTGAAGACTTTATCATGTCTGCCATACTAATTTGCCTATGATTTCCAGAACTGTCACCCTTAAGGTCACTTTTTTAACCTTTCTAGAATATTAATTTTACATTAATTGAGTAATAATGATACATAATGGGCTCACATAGATTGTCACTGCCTTTCTTAGTAAAGGGATAGAACATCTTCTAGGTGCTTTTTAGCCTTTAAAACAAGATCCACCCTACTCTGTAGTATGAAATCAAGTAAGAAGTCATAAACAGGAGATACATTTATGAGAGGACTTCAGGTGGACTGCAAGTGGAAATGATTAGCAACCATGGAGTGACTTCTATATTCGAGGACTCTGCCATAACCTCTTTGTAGTTTTCTTCTTGTGTCCAAAACAACCCTTGAGTTAGGTAGTATGTTCACTATGGAAATGGGAAATTAGAGTCCCATAAAGAGTAAGCAAGTTTTTAAACTTACAAAGAAAATAAATGCTAGAGCCTAAGATTAAAATCAGATTTGCTTGAGTTAGTGCTCTTCTCTCATTACATTTATCATTTACTCAAATGTGCCTTTTTAACAGCTTTGCTGTTACTGTTGTTGATGTTTTTCATCCTTCTACTTGGACTGAAATTCCAAAAATGAAATATTTTCCTTTGAAACAGATATTAACAGATATTAAGCAAAATACCATCCATTTTTTCAAGAAATGGAACAAATAATCGTAAAATTCACATAGAACCAGAAAAAAAAAATAGTCAGAGGAATGTTGAAAAAGAAAGCCAAAGTTGGTAGCATCACAATTCTAGACTTCAAGCTCTATTACAAAGCTGTCATCATCAAGACAGTATGGTACTGGCACAAAAAAGGACACACAGATCAATAGAACAGAAGAGAAAGCCCAGGAATGGACCCTCAACTCTATGGTCAACTAATATTCAACAAAGCAGGAAAGAATGTCCAATGGAAAAAAGTCTCTTCAACAAATGGTGTGGGAGAATTGGACAGTGATATGCAGAAGAATGAAACTGGACCATTTCCTTACAGTACACACAAAAATAGACTCAAAATGGATGAAAGACCTCAATGTGAGACAGGAATCCATCACAATCCTTGAGGAGAACACAGGCAGCAACATCTTTGACCTCAGCCACAGCAACTTCTTCCTAGAAACATCATCAAAGGCAAGGGATTCAAGGGCAAAAATCAACTATTGGGACTTCATCAAGATCAAAAGCTTTTGCACAGCAAAGGAAACAGTCAACAAAACCAAAAGACAACTGACAGAATGGGAGAAGATATTTGCAAATGACATATCAAATAGTATCCAAAATCTATAAAGAACTTATCAAACTCAACACCCAAAGAACAAACAGTTCAATCAAGAAATGGGCAGAAAACATGAACAGACAGTTATGCAAAGAAGACATCCAAATGGCCAACAGACACATGAAAAAGTGCTCCACGTCACTCAGCATCAGGGAAATACAAACAGAAACCACAGTGAGATACCACCTCCCACCAGTCAGAAAGGCTAAAAGTAACAAGTCAGGAAATGACAGATGTTGGCGAGGATGTGGAAAAAGGTGAACCCTCCTACACTATTGGTAGGAATGCAAGCTGCTGTAACCACTCTGGAGAACAGTATGGAGGTTCCTCAAAAAGTTGAAAATAGAGCTACCCTACAACCCAGCAATTTCTTTGCTGTGTATTTACCCTAAAGATACAAATGTAGTGGTCCAAAGGGGCACATGCACCTGAATGTTTATAGTAGCAATGTCCACAATAGCCAAAGTATGGAAAGAACCTAGATGTCCATCAACAGATGAATGGATAAAGAAGTTGTCATATATATATATATATATATATATGATATATACATATATCATATATATATATATATGATGCAATATATATATATGGTGCAATTCTATGCAGCCATGAAAAGAAAGAATATCTTGCCATTTGCAATGACATGGATGGAACTAGAGGGTATCATGCTAAGTGAAATAAGTCAGAGAAAGACAATTATCATATGATCTCTCTGATATGAGGAATTGAGAGGCAAGGCGGGGGGCCGTGGGGGTTAGGGAGGGAAAAAATGAAACAAGATGGGAGACAAATCCTAAGTTTCTCTTAATCTCAGGAAACAAACTGAGGGTTTCTGGTGGGTTAGGCAGAGGCATAGGGTAGCTCTGTTATGGACATTGGGGAGGTTATGTGCTATGGTGCGTGCTATGAAATGTGTAAGCCTGATGATTTCCCTGGGGCAAATAATACATTTTATGTTAATAAAAATTTAAAAAAAAATAGGGAGTCAGCAACATTAAAAAAAAAATTCCTCTCTACTGGAGTTGGACAATTTAAATTCACATGCCATGCTTTGGGAGAAATTCAAAATCATATCATCATTATTGTTATGTAAGGCATTTACAATTATCTAATATCTATCTAATTATCTAATATCTAATAACTATAATTATAAACTACTTTGAGAAAAAAATTATGAATGAAAATTATAAGAATCGACGTCCATGATTCATCCAGTTTTTTCAAAATATAATACCTTTGACAATAAAACCCCTATATATAGTGGGATTCAAAGCTGATAATGAAGACAAAGATTAAAAAAAAAAGTGCTTACTTAATTAGTTCCACACTTGAAGTATAAAATACAGCAGGTGGTAGATTTAGCTTATTATCGTTTTTGTTTTTAATTTTTCAACATTATTCCTGAAAACTATAGACAAAGAATTTGAATTTTTAGCTGGGATCTTTCACCTCTACTATGATATATCTTCTTGTGTTTTTCTATTACTTAGAAGCAGAGAGAACTTTCTAAAATTTAAAAAAATAAGTGCTCTTCTGGACAACTAGCAGATAATTTCATTTTTTAAGTATTTTTACATAAATTATTCATATAAAATTTATGTACAGAACCAGTATGATTGTAGTAACTACTACTTGTTTTATTTGTATTTATCCTGTTTATAAGGAAGTTTTGAGAAATGAATATTATAATAATGCCATACATATTCATAAAGTGATGTTAAAAGATTATTTTCATGGTGTCATTATTTACCATTTATGCAGCAAGGCTTAATGGCCTCTGTATCTAAAAATAATCTGAAAATTGCAGGCTTTGGTGAATAAATTAAGTCCTTTATAAAGAAAAACTGGAAAAGTAAGGCTATACAGAATACTAAATGTCATATATATATTATTTAAAAATTAAATTGTAATTCATATTGAGAGAATGGAATGCAATTCTGTACATTCATTTCCTATCTAATTGTATCTTATCTTTTTTAAATGTTAATAAGTGTGCCAGAATATGTATGTGTATTGGGGAAAAAAGATATGTATTCATTACAATTAAAAAACAAATTCCAAAATATTACAATTACTAGCCCTCCCAATGCCTGTCAGAATAGTTTGACACTCAGAACAGACTTTATATTTGCTCATTTAAAATTTCTATATTAATATGGGTAGGTTGACTAGAGCAAACTTTTTCATTAAAAACAGAAAAATTGTAAATGTATGTTTTGAATGCAGCAAAAATTTTTAAAATATTTTAGTTGTGAAAATTTCCTTCTGAATGCCTCCATAATTAGCATAACTGAGATATGTGACATATGGGATATAAAGAACTCAGTGATATATCCTTGGTCCCTCTAATGTGTTTAATGTCCTAATTATTATTTCTATAAAATAAATAATACATAATTCTGTACAATACAAACTTCACCTAATAATTGGTCAATAAATTTTAAACTTCAAGCATATTGTTAATTTACTAAATTAAGATAGCAACTAAAAAAGATAAATAGTAATTATTTGCTATCTTTCTAACTCATTTCCTCTCCTAACCCCACTCCAATGATTCAGAATCTCCAGCTTTTATCTTACTTGCCTTCTATTTTTCTTCATCATAACCCATGTCCTTATTTTTCTCCTTACCCAGCTTACATTTTAAAGTACTGATTATAATCACTCCCTTTCGAATTACTATTCATCACCCTCATCTGGTAAACCTCAAGACTGGTTAAATCCAACTCTTTCCTTATTCTGTGAGCCCATCCAACAACTGAACATAGTTCATGATTAATAGATAAGTACACTGAGTCTTAATCACTTTAAATTCTTGACACCAACCTCAAATGAATTATTAATTCCGTCACTAAAGAGTTACTAGTTCAATCACTCCTCCTGATGATCATTTTAAAACTCCTCCTTTCTCCTCAAACCTGTATATTCTCCACCACCTCCAATCCTGGTGATGTTCCTAATAAGTATTTCATTGAGAAAATAGGGGGAAAATCTAAAGAGGACTACCACTGACAATCACATCTGTCCATCTGTTTCGGGGACCATATTCTTTGCCTTCCAGTCAGTTACTAGAGGTTAAATGTACAGATACTACTGAATTACATTCTCCCTTTCTACAAAAGGTCTATTTTGTTTTGTTTTGTTTTGTTTTTCATTTGATTTTGTTTTTTCTCTTTTTACATTTTCTTCTAATCTGTTCCCTAACTATAACTGAAATTTTGGAAGAAAGTCAAGGAGAGAACAAGAAATTTCTTGGCTTGTTCTATTGTAAGCTGGCTTCTTACTATTCAAATCTTGCAGATACTTAAAACTCCTTCTATCCTGGATGATTTTCAAGGTTCTTCAAAAATACCTTGCTGGGTTCTTCTAACCAAAGATCCTTCAAGGTACCTCTCCTTCAGCTGGATACTTTTATCTCAGCTCCACACTCAAGCATTAGTTGTAAAGTTCCCTCATTTTCTCAGGCAGTCTTCTTTGATAGGACATTGAAAAGATCCTATGCCAGATGTCTCTTCCACTTTACCTATCTCTGGTTCACAGGAAACAGTCACATATTCCTTGTTATGAGTGTAAACATTTATTTCCTATTACAGGTCTCTGGCTTCTCCCTTTTAGTCTGCCATAACCACTTTAACTGCATTAAGTGTCAGTCCTAGGTTTCTCCAGCTACAGAGAATGTATATTGGGCTTCAGGAATACTTTAGGTCTCAGGTGACTCTTCAGGGACTCTCCACCTCTCCCTTTTGTACTAACAGTATAGTGCTCTATACAAGTTGTAATTGGCTATTGCTATGGAACAAACCATTTTAAAACTCGGTGGCGTAAAAATTAATTCTATGGTATTCGAAGATTCTTCAGGTCAGGAATTCAGATATCGCACAAGGGGGATGACTTTTCTTGCTTTGCTATCTGAGCCTTATCCTGGGAACACTTGGAATTGGGACATGACTTGATCATTAGGATATGGAATCATCTAGAAGTTGATGTGGGTTTTTTTTTTTTTTAAGATTTATTTATTTATTTATTTGACAGATAGAGATCACAAATAGGCAGAGAGGAAGGCAGAGAGAGGGGGAAGCAGGGTCCCTTCTGAGCAGAGGGCCCAATGTGAGGTTCCATCCCAGGACCCTAGGATCAAGACCTGAGCTGAAGGCAGAGGCTTTAACCCACTGAGCCACCCAGGCTTTAACACTAATGTGGGTTATTAATTGGGACCACAACTGAAGCTTTTGGACAGACACTTAATTTGGCCTTTCTGGTGGCCTCAGGGTAGTTGGACCATAAACATTGTGGTTTAGGTTCCAAAATTCGTATCCTAGGTAAAAAGATGGAAGTTTCATTATATGTTATGGCAAAGCCTCAGAAAACACGTAGTGTCACTTTTGCCACTTCTATTGGTTACAAGTGAGTCAGAGTACTACCTGGATTCAAAGAGTGAATTAAACTTTACCTCTACATGGAGAGTGTCAATGTACTTAATGTACATTTGGGAAGGAGACATTATTGCAGCAAAGTTTGCAAATACCATAAAGTGCATTTTCTCTTAAAATAATGTGAATAAATCCTTTCTTCAACGTTCATATCCTGGCTTCTTTTATAATTTTGTCTTGATAATGAGGTCCAACTCTCATGGAATATGTTATTTATTTCCTTAGTAAATTCTGCCTTTTGAAGTGAGTATCATCTACCTTTGGTATGTCATGTCTTATTATAAAATTTTAATACCTTGTTATAAAAAAAAAAGAAAAAAAGAAGTAGTTCTTTCACTCTCTTCTGGCCTCATTCACCTGGCATCAACCTCTAGACACGTAAGTAAAGACCTCTCTGCATGATACTCAAAATAGGTATCTTTCTCAGCCAAAAGAACAGGAAATCTTCCCTTTTACCATGTTTTTAAGAACTTGAGGAAAGACTTGGTCTTTTGAGCTGGAACTTCTAAGTTTTAGTACTAAGGATCTGATGACCATAGCAAGAAAGTTACAGAACAGAGAAATAAAAAGTACAATAACTTAAGTAAGCCAAATAGCTTTCCTTTCCATAAGATGTAGCAGAATAAAGCAACAATCCTTTTTTTCTCATTTTTTATTATGTTATGTTATTTATGTACCATACAGTACATCATTAGTTTTTGATATAGTGTTCCATGATTCATTGTTTGCGTATAACACCCGGTGTTCTATGCAATCTGTACCCTCCTTAATACCTATCACCTGGCTCACCTGTCTCCCCAACCCCTTTCTTTCTAAAACCCTCAGTTTATTTCCCAGAACTGTAGTCTCTCATGGTTCATCTCCTACTCCAATTTCCCCCTGCTTCATTTTCCCCTTCCTTCTCCTAACATCCTCCATGCAATTCCTTATGTTCCACAAATAAGTGAAATCATATGATAATTGACTTTCTCTGTTTGATTTATTTCACTTAGCATAATCTCCTCCAGTCCCATCTATGTTGATGCAAAAGTTGGGATTCATCCTTTCTGATGGCTGAGTAATATTCCATTGTGTATATGGACCGCAATCTTCTTCATCCATTCATCTGTTGAAGGGCATTTCAGCTCTTTCTATAGTTTGGCTATTGTGGACATTGCTGCTATGAACGTTGGGCTGTACATGGTCCCTCTTTTCATTACATCTGTATCTTTTGGGTAAATACCCAGTAGTGCAATTGCTGGATGATAGAGTAGCTCTATTTTTAATTTTTTGAGGAATCTCCACACTGTTTTCCAAAGTGACTGCACCAACTTGCATTCCTACCAACAGTATAAGTGTTCCACTTTTTCCACAATTTCTCCAACACTTGTTTCATTTTTTTCTGTGAATTTTTGCCATTCTAACTGGTGTAAGGTGGTACCTCAATGTGGTTTTGATACAGCAAAAGCGGTCCTAAGGGGGAAATACATAGCCATCCAAGCCTCACTCAAAAAAATAGAAAAATCCTGAATACACAAAGTATCTTTACACCTTAAAGATCTGGAGAATTAACAACAAATTTAACTTAACCCATGTATGAAAAGGAAAATAAAGATTAGAGTAGAGATCAATGAATTAGAAACCAGAAATACAATAGAACACATTAAGAAAACTAGAAGTTGGCTCTTTGAAAGAATAAATTGATAAGCCACTGGCCAAACTTCTCCAAAAGAAAAGAGAAAGGACCCAAATTAATAAAATTATGAATGAAAAGGGAGAGACCACAACTAACACCAAGGAAATAAATACAATTATCAGAAATTATTATGAACAGTCATATGCCAATAAATTAAGCAACCTGAAAGAAATGGATGCCTTCCTGGAAACCTATGAACTACCAAGATTGAGGCAGGAAGAAACTGACAAGCTGAACAGACCAATAACCAGTAACAAAATTGAAGCAGTGATCAAAAACCTCCCCAAAAACAAGAGTTCAGGGCCTGATGGATTCCCTGGGGGATTCAAACATTCAAAGAAGAAATAGTATCTATTCTCCTGAAGCTGTTTCAAAAAATAAAGTAACAATCCAATATGGTTTTGAATTATATGAAGTTCTATGAAGCCAAGAAATCTTTATTTTCTCTGTGATCCTTTAAGAGACCACTATTGTGATAAGAAAAGTTGCATTTCTACAGATATTTCTCCTAGTGAAAAGTGTCCTTTTTAAGTGTGAATTTAATCTCTACTATGCTTATTCTTTATGACCAGAGTGTGCGAAAAGTTTGTGTGTGTGTGTGTCTGTAGCATCCTATGATGAGTACAGAGCTGGGAGACTGCAGTAAGACTTAATGAAATACTCAAGTCTCATTTATATAAAGTTAACAAATGGAAGAATCTGATAATTGCAAAAGCTCTGCCTAGACTATAGCACTTATCCTGCATACGGTATTTTTTACATGGCTGAACAATCTAATTTTTGTTAGGAATAGGAATAATGTACATTCAAGAGGTTACAATTTTATTTTATTTTATTTTTTTTAAGAGGTTACAATTTTAAAGGCTATAAGGCAAGACCACCCTGCAGATCACTCTTAAAAGAAGCAGATATTCTGATTTTTATTTGTCTTAAGATAGATCTAAAGACAGAAAATGAGGCTTCAGGAGATAGACTTTGACTTAGAGGAGGGCCACACCATGCCTTTCTCTGTCCTGCAAGATTTTTGCAACCACACTCTGAGCAGTGTAGACGTGTCTAAGGGCATTTCCTCTTAGAAAAGATAAGATGGCTTTAGCCATAGAGGCAGATCAAGAGCTGGGCTAGGAGAGCCATTTCCTGAACATTTTGAAACGCAGGACTGGATTGAAAAGTAACTGTAATTAAAAGCAGTTACATCTTATCTTCTGTGTTGGAAAGTCAATTTGTTATCTCTGATCTTATTAAAACTTTCACTTTTATTGACTATCATTGCAGGAGTCTAGGGAAGGGTCTTTCCTCAAACTTGTAATAAATAGAGAAGGAGGGAAATAAATAGAGAAATGTGAGCCAGGCTATATTGAAGCTGATCTGAAATGAGCATTCAACAACCTGCAGATAGACTGCAAGGCCAATGTCTAGAGACTGATTTTTGGTACTGCAAGTGATAACCAGGAAGATTTGTTTAACATGTGAATTTTGGAAGGTAAAACCTTTCAGTTTCCATTTTAATCTAGATTTTAAAAACTGATATAAAATCATTTCATGTTCTTTTGGATTTATGGAAATAACCACCAAAATAAATAAACATGCAGAAAAAAAGTCTTAGGGAAATGGATTAGTAATTTGGATTTTTATAAGCATGTATATATATTGCTTTTATAATAAAAAATTAAAAGTAAGTACAAAGATAGTTCAGCAGCTCAATTTTACACGCAAACTGATGAGGCTGGGTGACATTTAATTACATATATTTTGATATGCAGAAGTGAAAGAAGGAAGAATTGGGCAGGAGAAATAATTTCAGTAAGGGAATGGAAGAGAGAAAATGCATATTATATGTGGTAAAACAGTGACTGGTTCAGTTTTGTTAGACCGTACTGTGTAAAATAGAAAAGTGGAAGGTGAGTTTAGGAAGTAAGATGAGATTCAATTACTAGTTTAAGGAATATTAATTTCTCCAATAATTGTAAGAAAAGTGTAAATGCTATTAGGTGGAGAGTGATGTGCTTAGGGACCTTCTTTAGAAAGATTAACCTGATAGGATGATGTAAGGAGTTTTCAGAGATGGAAGAGGCCAGGAGCACAGATGTTAGTGAGGAACATATTTTCCATATTTTAATCCTTCAGTAAATTAAATGGATATCAGAAGTGGAGAGCTGGCTGTGAGAGCATGGCAGAGGTTACAGTCAGTATGGCTGGAGAGCCAGTTAAACAAAATGAAGAGAATCTGAAGTGAGTTTAAAATGTAAACTAATTGATGACTCCAAAGTAGAAATAGAAAATAGAGGGAGATTGTGGGAATGATGAGAGGGAGGAATCTGTGCTTAACTTTTTGTACATTTAATTTCGAGTTTCTGGAAGAACAACCAGATAAAGGGGTTTCCCCCATGTCCCCAACCCTGCAAGTGGTGAGAAATGTAGTATAAACTGCTTTTTGGTCAGCATTTTTCTTGCAAAAAAGTACGGGATTTTAGTTAATACTATTAGCACCTGTTTTAAACTGCTTGGAGAATGCAATCATAAATATAATGTAGGCCATTGCTACTTCTAATGGTAATTCCAATTAAATGCTGAAAAATATGAAAGGAATGAGTTATGTAATTTTATTCTGCCAGATATTTGTGTCTGTCTTCACAAAACTATCTATATTAAGCCATATTCTACTATGAAAAAAGAAAAACAAGGTTCTGTAATAGACAACAGCCCTGAAAGCAATGTTATGACACTCAGTTTGAAGGGCAATTTTTAATACACACTTAAAATGAGGATTATGATTTTACTTATAAAAGATTTCTTATTTGTTTTGCTTTTTACTCTGAAAAAGAAAAATCAGGCTTGAAAATTTCCATCTATATACTGTTGACTTGACATGGCTTTTAAAATTTCCGTCTAAAAACTTTTGACCTCTTAATTACATATCTGGTCTAGACCCCTTTTGCATTCTATATACACCTATCCAACTGCATTATTGAAATGTGCAATTGGATGTCCATAGTTAGTGTTCACATAAATTATTATCATAACTGGGACTTTTTAAAATAAAAGAGTGTTAAAAACAAGGGATTAAAATACACACAAAATTTAGAGGACTCCTTTACATAATCTTTCAATATTATTAATGGACAAGTTCATTTACAAAGTGATTCTTTAAAGGCTCAAATATTTCTACCTGGGCAGCAAAAAGAGAAAGTATTTCTATACTTGAAAATATTTTTTTGTCACCAAAAATAATTAAACTTCAGTCATTCTTAGTTTGTAATATATAGTGTGCATATATATATGCATCTAACTCCAAATTTCTGATAACTTCTCAGTTTTCACCTCATTAACTTTTCTACAATAAAATTTAATTTCCAAACATTGCTTTGTTCACCTTAAATATTGAACCATTTAGTTGAATTTATAATAAACAATTGATTTTGTCATATATTTTTCCTGATTACTATAAATGTTCAAAATATTAACCTTTATTTCACTTCTTGAATAAAAAATATTAAGCGATTATTGGAATTTTAAAAATTTGAACATTGAACAGTCTTGATAGAAAACTGGCAACATACAACAGTGAAGAACTTCTGGTGATGAAGCTATCACTTCACTTTTCATATGACCACAGAAAAGCTCAAGATCCAAAATGAGCAAAATTATTTTAGGAGAAATTTTATTTACATGAAATCCAAACTTCAGAAAGTAATTGATTAAACACAGCTTCTGCAGCTGCACAGATTAAATGATTATCTGTCGGGGTTAATGCAGAGCATGATATCAGCCATACCTGGCTTGCTAAAATGTTAACACAGAGGCCACTGGAGGTGAAGGAAGGTTTTGAAGCAGGTCATAGGCCTTTAGAATGCCAAGGCCTGTGAGACCACCCTCTCCTTGGAATGTCACTGGGAGCTGCCTTCCCTGTGATCTAAGAGATGTACACATCGTCCCTTAGGCTATGTTTAGCAGAACACGCAGATTAGCATATCGTATCTTTACCATAAACAGACCTTCCTAGTTTTAGTAAGAGCCCTTGTCATACATCACTTGCCTGAAGAACAGTGATAGGATTTGTGATTACCGTGAAGTACCAATAAAAGTGCAGGCACAGAAGAGCCAAGGGTTTTCATCTCTGAGCATTGACCCCTTTCCCTTCTCCTCTCTTTCACCGCAAAGTTTAGAGTCATCTTTCTTCTGTCAGTGCAGGGATTGCTGGCCATTCCTGGCAATTATCACTGAGTGAAATCTTGCTAAATAACTACGAATGTTTGAACTAGATTTTTGCCTTCTGATTTTTATGTAGTCAGTGGAATCACTTTGGCCTACTGTCTTTGCCATGACCAAGTACCACGGACTGCATGGCTTAAGCAACAGAAATTTATTTCTCACAGTTCTGGAGACTAGGAAGTCTAAGATAAGAGTACCAGCATAGTTGATTTCTGGTGAGGACTCTTTCTCTGGCTCATAGATGCCCCCTTCCGGCTGTGCCTTCACATGGACTTTTCTCTGTGTGCCCACATGGAGAAAGAGAAATCTCTCTTACTCTTCTTAAAAAGCCACCAATCCTTTAGGATGAAGGACTCACCTTTATGACCTCATTTAGCCTCATTTACCTTCCTGAAGGATCCAAGTACAGTCATATTACAGGGTAAAGTGTTGGCATAACAATTTGGGGGGAGGGGAATAGAGTTTATATAATACCACATAGCAGATGAGAAAAACTTAAAGATATTGTGCAAGAACATGTTGATAATCAATTTTCTTAAAAACAAATTCAGTATTGTGGCCCCTGGGTGACTCAGTTCTTGAGCTGCCTTTAGCTCAAGTCATGATCCCAGCATCCTGGGATTGAGCCCCACATCCGGTCCCTGCTTGGTGGGAAGCCTGCTTCTCCTTCTCCCACTCCCCCTGCTTGTGTTCACTCTCTTGCTGTGTCTCTCTGTGTCAAATAGATAAATAAAATCTTTTAAAAAAATTCAGCATTAAATTTTTAATTAAATAATCACTTTCATTACCTGAGCTCATTGCTAAGGGCTTATTGCATTACAAAACAATAACATGAATAAATACCTATTATACTTACACCATATATTAAATAGCAAAACTAGTCTTACAAAGGTATTCAGATTAATGGCTGTATACTCTCCAGCAGGACTTCTCAGCATTTCATATACATAGTTCACATATTTCTAGCTTATATTTCTTTATAATTTCTACTGACTTGGCTCACCGTAGGCTGGGATTTTGTGCATCTTGCAGGCCTAATCAGACCATAGTACATCCAGTATTGAATACCTTTTTCCTATTACCATCAGAACAGAGCAAGTTAGTTGCTGCCATCTATGTAAATTTGATTTTATCATTAAGGCTCTTGCACACAGTTCTTGAAAGGGAATTGTCAGCCATATGTAACTGGAAAGATAAAAAAGAATGACAAGTTGTTCCTGGTCTTTCCTCAAATTTAACTACATATTAACATGAGAATTCTAGCCATGATTCATGTTTCCCACACTACTGGACACCTTCTATGATAGAAGTTGTGAGTACAAAGTGGAAGTCTACCAAAGCCAATCTGGTTTATTTTAATGTAACTACTTGCAGTGATTTGAATGGTGACCCTTCTCCACAAGAAAATACATATGCTCAGAACCTGTGAATGGAAACTTATTCAGAAAAAGCATCTTTGTAGGTATAATTAAAAATCTTAAGATGAGATATTGAATTAGGGTAGACTCTGAAGCAATTAAGTGTTCTTCTGAGAAAAGAAAAAGGGAAAGGACACAGAGAGGGTAGTGAGGTGAAGACAGAGGCAGAGATTGGAAGGATGTGTGTGCAAGCCAAGAAACATCAAGGATTACTGGCCACCCCCAGAAACTAGAAAAGAGATATGGAAGGAATTCTTCTTCAGAACTTTCAGAAGGAGCCAACCCTAACCTCTAGAACTTTAAGAAAATACATTTCTGTAGGCTTATGCCACTCAGTTTCTGGTAATTTATAATAGTGACCACAGTAAACATAGTGTTAATCAGCATATTTTTGTTAAAATATAAAATATCAGGAGATATGCAGGACACAGACATGGGTATAATCCAGGACTTTTTTGGGCAACATGTTTAAAGCATATCTCAAATTTATGATGTTCAATTTAACTCCTCATGTTATCCTTCTAGACTCTATTTTTAAATTTTCTCCTCCAATAATTCCATGTGTCCAGGTCAAAAATTTTGGATTTATATATACTGTTCTCCTTCAAATTTACAATAAAACTAGCATTAAACCTTGTTAGCTCTGCCTTTGAAATATATCTAAATCACACTACTTCCCATAACATCTACTAATCTAATCATCTCTCATCACCTACTCATTGGTTTCCTTGCTTCCTACTTTGCTCCCTCTGGTCTTTAAACATACCCAGAAAAAAGATATTTTAGAAATCTAAGTCTGATCATGTAACTTTTGTATAAAAACTCTCTGATTTCCCATGTGTTTTGAGTTGTATTGTGTCTTCAGAAGGATAATGCTGAAGTCCTAACGTCCCAGTACTTCAGAAAGTGACCATACTTGGAAACAAATGTAATTAGGTAATAAGGGGTCATATTGGAGTATGAACAATATGACTGGTGTCCTTATAAGAAGAGAGGGAGAGAAGATGGTGGAAGAATAGGAGACCTAAATATCATCAGGTTCCAGGAGTTCAGCTACATAGTTATCAAACCATTCTGAACACCTACAAACTCAATAGGAGACTGAAGAGAAGAAAAGCAGCAATTCTAAGAACAGAAAATCAACTACTTTCTGGAAGGTAGATTGTGCAGAGAAGTGAATCTGAGGCAATATACAGGAAGATAGACCATGGGGGCAGGGGCCAGCTCCCAGCAAGTGGTAGAGCAGCAGAGCACCAAATTAGAACTTTTACAAGTCTGCTCCACTGATGGATGTTGCTCCAGAGTCTAAGTGGAGAATGAAGCCCTTGCTGGGACAGTGTGGTTTCAGGACCCACAGGGTCACAAAGAGACCAGAGGTGTCTGAGTGTGGCAGAGCTCCCAGGTATCAGAGTGGGGAAACCTGCCACTTCCAGTCAGTGAATGGGAGAAGAATCAGGCACAAACAAGTCAGCTGCAAGAGACTGGGAGCAGGGGACAACAGTCGAAAAGACTGCTGCCCCGAGCAACTCCAAAGTCCCACTTTTATTAGATAGAAACAATAGCCAACAGAAGAACCGATGAAGGTCAAACATTAGTCACATGTCTCGTGGACAAGCAAAAAGGATGATAAAGTTTATAGTTAATCAAGCACATTCAAAGGACTCATCTAACTAACAACGGGCGCTTCTGGGAAGAGAAAGGAGCGATAACAGAAAAGGGAAGCAGGAGGTATTTTGTTCCACCCTGAGCTGACCGGGCGTTCCCGGGTGCTCGGCTTCCCTGAAGCAGGTGGCGTTCCGCCCTGGGCGGGCCGGGCGTTCCTGGCTGCCCAGCTTCGGTGAAGGGGTGGCGTTCCTCCCTGAGCGAGCCAGGCATCCCCAGCTGCCCAGCTTCACGGTTGTGTATCATCCTTCTCCCCAAAGACCTGTTGCCAGTATATGTTTTTCTTAAGGCCATATCCAAATGTGTTTGGTAACTAGTAAAGTCCTCCAGGGGCTATAGTTTAAGTAACACATTGTTCCGAGGGGCAGTAGCAGAAACCGGCTGCAGAGACGGAGCTGTGGGATGGTCTCTCAGCTAGGGGTTATCTTAAACTGATCTGAGGTGAAGTCTGGCCACTGCTCTTTGAGCAGGGACCCCACAAGTGGCAGATCTTGGGAGACCCCTTCCTTCCTCCACCAGGAGGGGTGGCACAGGAGTGTGCTACAGGAATCTGCTGGGTTTGGAGACTCCAAATGGGGCTGTGCACCAGAGATAGAAATGCTTGGCCACAGGCCAAATGAGCATGGAAAGCACTTGAAGACCAGGGAGAAGGGAGTGACTGACTGCTTTTTTCTGAGAGTGCACTGAGGCATGGGGCCCTGAGCTCTCAGCTCCTATGGGGCCAGAGGTTAGGAAGCCACCATTCTCATTCACATCCTCCAAAGCTGTAAGGAAAGTGTTCAGGGAGCAAAAGTTACCAGGAGCAAAACTGAGCAGATTACTTAGCCTGGCCCCTGGCAAAGGTGGTGCAATTCCACCTCAGGCAAAGACATTTGAGAACTATGAGAATAGGCCCCTCCCCTAGAAGATTAGCAAGAACATCAGCCAAGACCAAGTTCACCAATCACAGAAAACCACGCAACTCCAGAGCTAGGGGAAAGCAACACATGGCTTTTTCCCCATGATTCGTTAGTTTTTCAAAGTTAAGTTTTAAAAATTTTGTTTTTTTCTTATCTATTTTTCTAAAAAACTTTCCTCTTTCCAATTTTAATCTTAACTATTTTATCTTATCAAAGCCTTTTAAAAATATCTTTTTAAAATTTTTATTGTTATACTCATATTCTATTCCTTCATTATATATAACCTTATTTTTTGTCTACATACAGATTTTTCTCTATTTAAAATTTTGGGATAGAGTTTATTCTAATAGATAAAAATATATCCTAAATCTAGTACATGGTTTTGTTCTAGTCTCCAGTCTGATCAAATTCTTTCCTCTTTATTCTTTTTTCAACCACCTTCTTATCAATTCCTTTTTCATAATCCTTTTAAATTTTCATCTTTACAGTCATATTCCATACCTTCATCACATTTACCCTTATTTTTGTATATATATTTTTCTTTCTATAAAATTTTGGGAAGTAGTTTCTTCTAAAAGACCATACTACACCCAGAAACAAGTATGTGGCTCTGTTTTATTCACCAGTCTAATATATATATATGTGTGTGTGTGTGTGTGTGTGTGTGTGTATTTTTTTTCTTTTCTTTTTTTTCTTCCTTGCTTCTTCCCCTGGTTTGGGGTCACTTCTAATTTTGTTAGTGTATATTTTTCTGGGGTTGTTGCTATCCTTTTAGTATTTTGTTCTCTCATTCATCTATTCTTATCTGGATAAAATGACAAGGCAGAAAAACTCACCTCAAGAGAAAGAACAAGAGGCAGTACCAATGGCTAGGGACCTAATCAATACAGAGATTAGTAATATGTCAGAACTAGAGTTCAGAATGACGATTATCAAGGTCCTAGCTCAGCTTGGAAAAAAACATGGAAGACACTAGAGAATCCCTTTCTGGAGAAATAAAATCCGTTTCTGGAGAAATAAAAGAACTAAAATCTAACCAAGTTGAAATCTAGAAAGCTACTAATGAGGTGCAATAAAACATGGCGGCTCTTACTGCTAGGATAAGTGAGAGAGAAGAGAGAATTCGTCATATATAAGAACAAATGATGGAGAACAAAGAAGCTCAGAAAAAGAGAGAAAAACAATTACTGGACCACAAGAATTTAAGAGATAAGTGATACATAAGGAGAAACAATATTAGAATAATTGGAATCCCAGAAGAAGAAGAAAGAAATGGAAGAGCATAAGGCATCTTGAAGCAAATTATAGCACAGAATTTCCCTAATTTGGTGAAGGGAACAAACATCAAAATCCAGGAGACACAGAGAATTTCCCTCAAAACCAATTCAAATAGGTTCACAACCCATCATCTAATAGTAAAAATAACAAATCTCAGTGACAAAGAGAAAATCCTGAAAGCAGCTTGGGAAAAGAGGTCTGTAACATACAATGGTAGAAATATCAGATTCACAGCAGACCTATCCACAGAGACCTGGTAGGCCAGAAAGGAATGGCATGATATATGCAGAGCACTAAATGAGAAAAATATGCAGCCAAGAATACCGTAACCCTCTAGGCTGTCATTGAAAATAGAAGGAGAGATACAAAGCTTCCAGGAAAAACAAAAAAAATCTAAAAGAATTTGCAAACACCAAACCAACTCTACAGGAAATATTGAAAGGGATCTTCTAAGCAAAGAGAGAGCCTAAAAGTAGTAGGCCAGAAAGGAACAGATAGTATGAAATAACAATCACCTTACAGGCAATACAATGGCACTAAATTCATATCTTTCAAGGGTTACTCTGAAATTAAATGGGCTAAATGTCCCAATCAAAAGACAAAGGTGTATCAGAATGGATAAAAAAAAATAAGACCCGTCAATATGCTGTCTTTAAGAAACTTATCTTAGACCCAAAGACAACTCCAGATAAAAAGTGCATGGGGTGGTGGTGGTGGTCAGTGAAACAAATTACCATGCCAATGGACATCAAAAGAAAGCTGGGGTGGCAATCTTTATACCAGATAAATTAGATTTTAAGCCAAAGACCCTAAAGAGATGAGGAAGGACACTGTATCATACTTAAAGGGTCTAACAAGAAGATCTAACAAGTTTAAATATCTATGCTGCTAACATGGGAGCAGACAATTCTATAAACCAATTAATACTAAAATCAAAGAAACACATAAGAAATAATACAATAATAGTAGGGGACTTTAACACCCCCCTCACTGAAATGGACAGTTGGTCTAAGCAAAAGACCAACAAGGAAAAAAGGTTTGAAATGACAAACTGGACCAGATGGACATCACAGATATATTCAGAACGTTCTATCCCAAAGCAACAGAGTACACATTCTTTTCTAGTGCACATGGCACATTCTCCAGAATAGATCACACCCTGGGTCACAAATCAGGTCTCAACCAGTAACAAAAGATTGGGATCATTCCCTGCATATATTCAGACCATAATGCTCTGAAGGTAGAACTCAATCACAAGAGGAAAGTTGGAAAAAACTCAAATACATGGAGGATAAAGAACATCCAACTCAAGAACGAATGGGTCAACCAGAAAATTCAAGAAGAATTGAAAATATTCATGGAAACAAATGAAAATGAAAACACAACTCTTCAAAATCTTTGGGACCCAGCAAAGGAGGTCCCGAGAGGAAAGTATATAGCCATGCAAGACTTTCTCAAGAAACAAGAAAGGTCTCAAGTGCACAACCTAACAGTACACCTAAAGGAGCTGGAGACAGAACTGCAAAGAAAGTCTAGACCCAGAAGGATAAGAGAAGTCATAAAGATCAGAGCAGAAATCAATGAAATAGAAACCAAAAGAACAGTAGAACAAATCAATGAAACTAGGAGCTGGTTCTTTGAAAGAATTAATAAGACTGATAAACCCCTGGTCAGACTTATCAAAAAGAAAAGAGAAAGGACCCAAATTAACAAAATCATGAATGAAAGAGGAGAGATCACAACCAACACCAAAGCTATACAAACAAATATAAGAACATATTACGAGCATCTATACACCAGCAAATTTGACAATCTGGAAGAAATGGATGCATTCCTAGAGACATAAACTACCAAAACAGAACCAGGAAGAAATAGAAAACCTGAACAGACCCATAACCAGTAAGAGGATTAAAGCAGTCATCAAAAATCTCCCAACAAACAAGAGCCCAGGGCCAGATGGCTTCCCAGGGTAATTCTACCAAACATTTAAAGAAAAAATAACATCTATTCTCTGAAACTGTTCCAAAAAATAGAAATGGGAAGAAAACTTTCAAACGCATTTTATGAGGCCAGCATTACCCTGATCCCAAAACCAGACAAAGACCCCACCAAAAAGGAGAAATACAGACCAATATCCTTGATGAACACTGATTTGAATATTCTCACCAAAATGCTAGCCAATAGTATCCAACAGTACACTAAAAGAATTATTCACCACAACCAAGTGGGTTTTATTCCTGGGCTTCAAGGTTGGTTCAACATCTACAAACCAATGTACTAAAATACATTAATAAAAGAAAAAAACAAGAACCATATGATAGTCTCAATAGATGCTGAAAAAGCATTTGACAAAGTATAGCATTCTTTCTTGATCAAAACTCTTCACACTGTACATACCTCAATATCATAAAAGCTATCTATGAAAACCTCACAGTGAATACGGTTCTTAACAGGGAAAAACTGAGAGCTTTTCCCCCAAGGTCAGGAACATGGCAGGGCTGTCCCCTATCACTACTGTTATTCAACAGAGTACTAGAAGTCCTAGCCTCAGCAATCAGACAACAAAAAGAAATAAAAGGCATTTGAATCAGCAAAAAGAAATCAAACTCTCACTCTTTGTAGATGATATGATACTTTATGTGGAAAACCCATAGGATTCCACTCCAAAACTGTTAGAACTCATACAAGAATTCCGTAAAGTGCCAGGATATAAAATCAGTGCCTGAAATCAGATGCATTTCAATGCCTCAACAGCAGGGCAAAAGAAAGAGAAATTAAGGAGTTGATCCCATTTACAATTGCACCCGAAAACCATAAGATACCTAGGAAAAAAACCTAACCAAAGAGGCAAAGAATCTATACTCAGAAAACTGTAACGTACTCATGAAAGAAATTGAGGAAGACACCAAGAAATGGAAAAATGTTCCATGCTCATGGATTGGAAGAACAAATACTGTGAAAATGTCTACGCTACCTAAAGCAATCTACACATTTAATGCAATCCTTATCAAAATACCATCCATTTTTTCAAGAAATGGAACAAATAATCGTAAAATTCACATAGAACCAGAAAAAAAAAAATAGCCAGAGGAATGTTGAAAAAGAAAGCCAAAGTTGGTGGCATCACAATTCTAGACTTCAAGCTCTATTAGAAAGCTGTCATCAGGGGAGGAGTCAAGATGGCGGAGAAGTAGCAGGCTGAGACGACATCGGGTAGCAGGAGATCAGCTAGATAGCTTATCTAACCATTGTGAACACCTACAAATCCAACGGGAAATCAAAGAGAAGAAGAGCAACAATCCCAGAAACAGAAAATCGATCACTTTCTGAAAGGTAGGACCTGCGGAGAAGTGAATCCAAAGCGACGGGAAGATAGACCCCGGGGGGAGGGGCCGGCACCCGGCAAGCGGCGGAGGGACGGAGCACAAAATCGGGACTTTTAAAAGTCGGCTCCACTGGGAGACATCGCTCCAGAGGCTAAACTGGGGGAAAACCCAGGCGGGGTCAGCATAACCCCAGGACCCGCAGGGTCACAGAAGGACTGGGGGTGTCTGAGTGCCGCAGAGCTCGCAGGTATTGGAGCGGGGAAGCCGGCTATAGCGACAAAGCCGAGGAGTGAGCTCTAAGCCCAGGGTTACCTTGTGCCGGTCGCAGGCTGGGTGGGCTCGGAGCGCGGCCAGAGGCCACGGAGACGGAAGCGACCCGGCGCTTTTCTCCAGCTCCAACAATTGACTGCTTTCCTCGAGGCGCGACCGCAAGCCAGGGAGGCGGGACTGTTGGGCGCTTTGCTCTGAGAGCGCACTGAGGAGCGGAACCCCAAGCTCTCGGCTCCTCCGGGCCGAGAGATTGGGAGGACGCCATCTTCATTCCTGTCCTCCGGAACTCTACGGAAAGCGCTCAGGGAACAAAAGCTCCTGAAAGCAAACCCGAGCGGATTCCTTAGCCCGGCCCCTGGCAAGGGCGGTGCAATTCCGCCTGCGGCAAGGACACTTGAAAATCACTACAACAGGCCCCTCCCCCAGAAGATCAACAAGAAACCGATCCAAAACCAACTTCAGTCACCAAGAACAGCGGAATTCCACAGCAGGAGAAAGCAAATCCTACCTGGACAAAATGACAAGGCGGAAAAACTCACCTCAAAAAAAAGAACAAGAGGCCGTACCGAAGGCTGGAGACCTAATCAATACAGACATAGGTAGCATGACAGATCTAGAGTTCAGAATGACAATTCTCAAGGTTCTAGCCGGGCTCGAAAAAGGCATAGAAGATATTAGAGAAACCCTCTCCGGAGAGATAAAAGCCCTTTCTGGAGAAATAAAAGAACTAAAATCTAACCAAGTTGAAATCAAAAAAGCTATTCATGAGGTGCAATCAAAAATGGAAGCTCTCACTGCCAGGATAAATGAGGCAGAAGAAAGAATTAGTGACATAGAAGACCAAATGACAGAGAATAAAGAAGCTGAGCAAAAGAGAGACAAACAACTACTGGAACACGAGGAGAGGATTCGAGAGATAAGTGACACCATAAGACGACACAACATTAGAATAATTGGGATCCCAGAAGAAGAAGAAAGAGAGAGGGGAGCAGAAGGTATATTGGAGACAATTATTGGAGAGAATTTCCCTAATATGGCAAAGGGAACAAACATCAAAATCCAGGAGATGCTAAGAACGCCCCTCAAAATCAATAAAAATAGGTCCACACCTCGTCACCTGATAGTAAAATTTACAAGTCTTAGCGACAAAGAGAAAATCCTGAAAGCAGCCCGGGAAAAGAAGTCTGTAACATACAAGGGTAAAAACATTAGATTGGCAGCGGACCTATCCACAGAGACCTGGCAGGCCAGAAAGAACTGGCATGACATATTCAGAGCACTAAACGAGAAAAACATGCAGCCAAGAATACTATATCCGGCTAGGCTATCATTGAAAATAGAAGGAGAGATAAAGAGCTTCCAGGACAAACAAAAGCTGAAAGAATTTGCAAACACCAAACCAGCTCTATAGGAAATATTGAAAGGGGTCCTCTAAGCAAAGAGAGACCCTAAAAGTAGTAGATCAGAAAGAAGCAGAAACAATATACAGTAACAATCACCTTACAGGCAATACAATGGCACTAAATTCATATCTCTCACTAGTTACCCTGAATGTTAATGGGCTAAATGCCCCAATCAAAAGACACAGGGTATCAGAATGGATAAAAAAACAAAACCCATCAATATGCTGCCTACAAGAAACTCATTTTAGACCAGAAGACACCTCCAGATTTAAAGTGAGGGGGTGGAAAACAATGTACCATGCTAATGGACATCAGAAGAAAGCTGGGGTGGCAATCCTTATATCAGATCAATTAGATTTTAAGCCAAAGACTATAATAAGAGATGAGGAAGGACACTATATCATACTCAAAGGGTCTGTCCAACAAGAAGACCTAACAATCTTAAATATCTATGCCCCTAACATGGGAGCAGCCAACTATATAAACCAATTAATAACAAAATCAAAGAAATACATCGACAGTAATACAATAATAGCAGGGGACTTTAACACTCCCCTCACTGAAATGGACAGATCATCTAAGCAAAAGATCAACAAGGAAATAAAGGCCTTAAATGACACACTGGACCAGATGGACATCACAGATCTATTCAGAACATTCCATCCCAAAGCAACAGAATATACATTCTTCTCTAGTGCACATGGAACATTCTCCAGAATAGACCACATCCTGGGTCATAAATCAGGTCTCAATCGGTACCAAAAGATCGAGATCATTCCCTGCATATTTTCAGACCACAATGCTCTGAAGCTCGAACTCAATCACAAGAGGAAATTTGGAAAGAACGCAAATACATGGAGACTAAACAGCATCCTTCTAAAAAATGAATGGGTCAACCAGGAAATTAAAGAAGAATTGAAAAAATTCATGGAAACAAATGATAATGAAAACACAACAGTTCAAAATCTGTGGGATACAACAAAGGCAGTCCTGAGAGGAAAATATATAGCAGTGCAAGCCTTTCTCAAGAAACAAGAAAGGTCTCAAATACACAACCTAACCCTACACCTAAAGGAGCTGGAGAGAGAACAACAAAGAAAGCCTAAACCCAGCAGGAGAAGAGAAATCATAAAGATCAGAGCAGAAATCAATGAAATAGAAACTAAAAAAACAATAGAACAAATCAACAAAACTAGGAGCTGGTTCTTTGAAAGAATTAATAAGATTGATAAGCCCCTGGCCAGACTTATCAAAAAGAAAAGAGAAAGGACGCAAATAAATAAAATCATGAATGAAAGAGGAGAGATCACAACCAACACCAAAGAAATACAAACAATTATAAGAACATACTACGAGCAACTCTATGGCAACAAATTTGACAACCTGGAAGAAATGGATACATTTCTAGAGATGTATAAACTACCACAACTGAACCAGGAAGAAATAGATAACCTGAACAGACCCATAACCAGTAAGGAGATTGAAACAGTCATCAAAAATCTTCAAACAAACAAAAGTCCAGGACCAAACGGCTTCCCAGGGGAATTCTACCAAACATTTAAAGAAGAATTAATTCCTATTCTCCTGAAACTGTTCCGAAAAATAGAAATGGAAGGAAAACTTCCAAACTCATTCTATGAGGCCAGCATCACCTTGATCCCAAAACCAGACAAGGATCCCACCAAAAAAGAGAATTACAGACCAATATCCTTGATGAACACAGATGCGAAAATTCTCACCAAAATACTGGCCAATAGGATCCAACAGTACATTAAAAGGATTATTCACCACGACCAAGTGGGATTTATTCCAGGGCTGCAAGGTTGGTTCAACATCCGCAAATCCATCAATGTGATACAATACATTAATAAAAGAAAGAGTAAGAACCATATGATACTCTCAATAGATGCTGAAAAAGCGTTTGACAAAGTGCAGCATCCCTTCCTGATTAAAACTCTTCAAAGTGTAGGGATAGAAGGCACATACCTCAATATTATCAAAGCCATCTATGAAAAACCCACCGCAAATATCATTCTCAATGGAGAAAAACTGAAAGCTTTTCCGCTAAGGTCAGGAACACGGCAGGGATGTCCGTTATCACCACTGCTGTTCAATATAGTACTAGAAGTCCTAGCCTCAGCAATCAGACAACAAAAAGAAATTAAAGGCATCCAAATCGGCAAAGAAGAAGTCAAACTATCACTCTTTGCAGATGATATGATACTATATGTGGAAAACCCAAAAGGCTCCACTCCAAAACTGCTAGAACTTATACAGGAATTCAGTAAAGTGTCAGGATATAAAGTCAATGCACAGAAATCAGTTGCATTTCTTTACACTAACAACAAGACAGAAGAAAGAGAAATTGAGGAGTCAGTCCCATTTACAATCGTACCCAAAACCATAAGATACCTAGGAATAAATCTAACCAAAGAGGCAAAGAATCTATACTCAGAAAACTATAAAGTACTCATGAAAGAAATTGAGGAAGACACAAAGAAATGGAAAAATATTCCATGCTCATGGATTGGAAGAACAAATATTGTGAAAATGTCTATTCTACCTAAAGCAATCTACACATTTAATGCAATCCCTATCAAAATCCCATCCATTTTTTTTAAAGAAATAGAACAAATAATCCTAAAATTTATATGGAACCAGAAAAGACCTCGAATAGCCAAAGGAATATTGAAAAAGAAAGCCAAAGTCGGTGGCATCACAATTCCAGACTTCAAGCTCTATTACAAAGCTGTCATCATCAAGACAGTATGGTACTGGCACAAAAACAGACATATAGATCAATGGAACAGAATAGAGAGCCCAGAAATAGACCCTCAACTCTATGGTCAACTAATCTTCGACAAAGCAGGAAAGAATATCCAATGGAAAAAAGACAGCCTCTTCAACAAATGGTGCTGGGAAAATTGGACAGCCACATGCAGAAAAATGAAATTGGACTATTTCCTTACACCACACACGAAAATAGACTCAAAGTGGATGAAGGACCTCAATGTGCGAAAGGAATCTATCAAAATCCTTGAGGACAATGCAGGCAGCAACCTCTTTGACCTCAACCGCAGCAACTTCTTCCTAGGAACATCGCCAAAGGCAACAGAAGCAAGGGCAAAAATGAACTATTGGGATTTCATCAAGATCAAAAGCTTTTGCACAGCAAAGGAAACAGTAAACAAAACCAAAAGACAACTGACAGAATGGGAGAAGATATTTGCAAACGACATATCAGATAAAGGGCTCATATCCAAAATCTATAAAGAGCTTATCAAACTCAATACCCAAAGAACAAATAATCCAGTCAAGAAATGGGCAGAGGACATGAACAGACATTTCTGCAAGGAAGACATCCAGATGGCCAACAGACACATGAAAAAATGCTCCACATCACTCGGCATCAGGGAAATACAAATCAAAACCACAATGAGATACCACCTCACACCAGTCAGAATGGCTAAAATTAACAAGTCAAGAAATGACAGATGCTGGCGAGGATGTGGAGAGAGGGGAACCCTCCTACACTGTTGGTGGGAATGCAAGCTGGTGCAACCACTCTGGAAAACAGTGTGGAGGTTCCTCAAAAAACTGAAAATAGAGCTACCCTACGACCCAGCAATTGCACTACTGGGTATATATCCTAAAGATACAAACGTGGTGCTCCGAAGGGGCACGTGCACCCGAATGTTTATAGCAGCAATGTCCACAATAGCCAAACTGTGGAAAGCGCCTAGATGTCCATCAACAGATGAATGGATAAAGAAGATGTGGTATATATACACAATGGAATACTATGCAGCCATCAAAAGACATGAAATCTTGCCATTTGCGACGACGTGGATGGAACTAGAGGGTATCATGCTTAGCGAAATAAGTCAATCGGAGAAATATAACTATCATATGATCTCTTTGATATGAGGAAGGGGAGATGCAAGGTGGGGGGGTTTGGGGGGAGGTAGGAAAAGAAAAAATGAAAAGATGGGATTGGGAGGGAGACAAACCATAAAAGACTCAATCTCAAGAAACAGACTGAGGGTTGCAGGGGGGAAGGGGGACGGGAGAGGGTGGTGGGGAAATGGACATTGGGGAGGGTATGGGCTATGATGAGTGCTGTGAAATGTGTAAACCAGATGATTCACAGACCTGTACCCCTGGGGATAAAAATACATTATATGTTTATTAAAATAAAAAATTAAAAAAAAAATAAAAATAAATAAAAATAAAATCTTTAAAAAAAAAAAAAAAAGAAAGCTGTCATCATCAAGACAGTATGGTACTGGCATAAAAACAGACACATAGACCTGTGGAACAGAATAGAGAGCCCAGGAATGGACCCTCAACTCTATGGTCAACTAATATTCAATAAAGCAGGAAAGAATGTCCAATGCAAAAAAGTCTCTTCAACAAACGGTGTGGGAGAACTGGACAATGATATGCAGAAGAATGAAACTGGACCATTTCCTTACACCACATACAAAAATAGACTCAAAATGGATGAAAGACCTCAATGTGAGACAGGAATCCATCACAATCCTTGAGAACACAGGCAGCAACATCTTTGACCTCAGCCACAGCAACTTCTTCCTAGAAACATCATCAAAGGCAAGGGATTCAAGGGCAAAAATCAACTATGGGGACTTCATCAAGATCAAAAGCTTTTGCACAGCAAAGGAAACAGTCAACATAACCAAAAGACAACTGACAGAATGGGAGAAGATATTTGCAAACGACATATCAGATAAAGGGCTAGTATCCAAAATCTATAAAGAACTTGTCAAACTCAACACCCAAAGAACAAACAGTTCAATCAAGAAATGGGCAGAAAACATGAACAGACAGTTATGCAAAGAAGACATCCAAATGGCCAACAGACACATGAAAAAGTGCTCCACGTCACTCAGCATCAGGGAAATACAAACAGAAACCACAGTGAGATACCCCCTCCCACCAGTCAGAATGACTAAAATTAACAAGTCAGGAAATGACAGATGTTGGCGAGGATGTGGAGAAAGGTGAACCCTCCTACACTATTGGTGGGAATGCAAGCTGCTGTAGCCAATCTGGAGAACAGTATGGAGATTCCTCAAAAATTTGAAAACAGAGCTACCCTACCACCCAGCAATTTCTCTGCTGTGTATTTACTCTAAAGATACAAATGTAGTGGTCCAAAGGGGCACATACACCCAAATTTTTATAAGATCAATATCCACAATATCCAAAGTATGGAAAGAACTTAGATATCCTTCAACAGATGAATGGTTAAAGAAGTTGTGGTATATATATACAGTGAAATACTATGCAGCCATCAAAAGAAATGAAATCTTGCCATTTGCAATGATGTGCATAGAAATAGAAGGTATCATGCTAAGTGAAATAAGTCAATCAGAGAAAGACAATTATCATAGGATCTTTCTCATATGAGAACTTTTATTGGCATGGTGGGGAGTTTTGCAGTTATGGGGGGAAAAAATTAAACAAGATGGGATTAGGAGGGAGAGAAACCATAAGTGACTCCTAATCTCACAAAGCAAACTGAGTGTTGCTGGGGGGGTGATAGGGAGAGGGTGGTTGGGTCATAGACATTGGGAAGGTATGTGCTATGGTGAGTACTGTGAAATGTGTAAGCCTGATGCTTCACAGACCTTGATCCCTGGGGCAAATAATACATTCTATGTTAATTAAAATAATTTTAAAAATAAAATTAAAATGTTTGTGCATCAGAAGTTTCTAATCTCAACTCATTAATGTAAATATTTTTATCTACTTCCTATTTGCTGATAAAATACTTTGTGAGTGTTGGTTTTATCATTCTTACTGAGTGTTCCACTACCAAATTAAAGAGGAAAACACACAAATAAAACTCTTATGGAGTTTCAAGCTGGGATGTTAAAGTAATGTATTGAGACAGGCAAGACTATGACTTAATTTTCTATGTGAGATTGCCCTGTAAAGCATGAATCAAAGATGATTAACTTTTCATCATAAATTTCTGCTCCCCTTTCTAAACACAGTGCTATCAGTGAGAAGTAGCTGAATTTCCAGGGATGACATATCCAGGAACCATTCATGTATATTATCTCTCTTCTAGTCCCCCATCTGCTACTTAAAGACAGAAGACTTTGAAGCCCTCGAGGATGACAAAATTACAGAATAGAAGGAGCCTCTGTCCCATACCGGCCCTCAAGTTGAAAGCTACTCATGAACCAGGAGCTTCCATGTTGGACTATTACATGATCAAGAAGTAATCTGCTGGCTAAAGTCAGGGAATTTTTGGTTTATTTCTGTCAGTAGTTACAATCCTAATACATCACCCAAGAAAAAACACTATACTTCTTTCCTTTAAAAGAGTAATTTTTTGCCTTCCCGTATAAGTGTTTTCAGTAATTCTTTAAAGTGATGAATATTCTTTTAATCCACAAACCTTGCTGCATGCTCACAGACATTTCTGTTAAACAATTTAATCATTTCAACTTGAAAATTAGAACTTACAATATACTAGACAAGTTGCTTTTTCAAATGAAGCTCTCCTAATTTTCTTCATGACCAAAGGAAAAAGAAATCACTGATATTTAATTGGAATTTCACTGTTAGTTGTGCAATTTATATAGTATGAATAGTGCAAATTCAGTCCTTTGAATTTTAGAAGTAATTTATACAAATCTATTTTTAAAGAACTTACATTTACACTATAATTTAGTTGGACTCAATTTTTGTAATATTGTACCATTTGGAAATGAAATATAATGCAGATATTTTTTGTTTTATCACTGTGGCACTTTTCTGCAATTGCAAACAACTCTATATCTTCTGCTTTCAAATGAGTTTGTGCAGGTGTACTGAAAATCTTTCTTCAACAATTTATCTAACAACCCTCATAAAAATATTACATTTCCCTAGTTGCTCATTCCCAAATGCTTTAGGGGAAAATAGCACAATAATTAAAACAAGGCATGATGTAATTAATACACTAAATTATTATAATGTATATTCTAAAAATAATAAGAATGCATTCTTTAAGTCTATAGGTCATTTATTTAGTTCACAAATATTTACTGAGTGCCTCAGTGTATCATGTGGGCACTATAAATGAAATGATTTAATTTTTATTATATACTAGAAAAATCATAACTGCAGATAATCAGGACACTGATGAAGGTAAACTTAAGGTAAATTGTGGATAGGACAGAGAAGGGAGTGATCATCTTGTTTAACACTTGCCCTTTTTAAACAAGAAAATTAAGGAACTTGATCAATTAGGATGACAATGGTGACTAAACACCAAATCCATAGAGTTCATTTCAATTCCCAAAATACTTATTTGGAATATGAAATACTATGTTCATCACGGCATTGAATATAAAGATAGACCTGAAGTTTTGTCTCTATTGACTCACAATTTAGTTGCAGCAGTGTGAGAGAGGGATGTCTCATTTTAGCTTTGCCACACTAAAGTTAGAGTAGGAAAGATTTTCATCTGTTGTACTGATTTGTCATTCACCTTGATTACTGTGCAATTTTATAGCTTATGTGAAGATTTCAAAAATGAATGTATGTAGATAAGACATCTAGTCAGGTAATAGTTGGCGATTTGACCTATAGAGTATACAGAGGTTAATAAAAGTAATCAGATTTATCTGAGGCAAGTACAATTTTGTGTCATGATTTTATAATCACAGCAATAATTAAAGTGGGTCCTTTGCTTAACTGGACTCCATGCCCAATGTGGGGCTTGAACTCAGGACCAGAGATCAAGACTTATATGCACTAGTGACTGAGCCAACCAGGTGCCCCTTCGATGTGGGTCCTTATAAATTTGTTTTATCATCACAGTTACAGTTTTAGTAATTATAGCCCCCATTTATTAGGAATTTAATAACCTAAACTTCGTGAGGTCATATTTTTAATCTTTTCACTCAACTTTGTATCTACAAATAATATAATAACTTGTATGTAGCATATATTTACTGTTTATAGGCTTAGTACAAATAAATGAATGAAAGAACATGTCTATCATGGTGCTAAGTGCTCTAACTATGTTATCTCATTTAATTCTGACCATATTTTGGTAAGGGAAACATTATTATCCCTCTTTTCAAATGAAAACAATGAAGCTTAAGATTAAGTAGCCCATTAGATTACACATCTATTAAAAGTGTTACACCAAAACTCTATTTTCTTAACCATTATACCATCATAAATTCATTCTAGCAGAACAAGTAAATACCTTGAAATATAAAACACAGAAACTTTATTGCAAACAACCTGAATGGAATAGATGTCAGAAATTTGAACTGTGCATTTGCGTTTCAGGATTTCTAGAAGATAATGGAAAGGGAAGATAAAACCTGTATAGTTGTTTCCATTCTTTTCAAAAATAAATCATACAAAGCAACCTGAAGATGCATGGCTTTTGTGTTTGCTTTTTCGCTTGTTTGATATTTTCCTGAGAAAAATAAGCTTTTTGTGAAAATAAACTTTAAATGATAGGTTGGTCCTATTTTCAATCATGATCTTGGAAAAAAAACAGACTTTTTAAGTGGTTAATTCTTAAATCTACAAAAGATACAGAAAAAAAGAACATACCTTTATATTACAACTGAGGGAAGGTATTTTTTTTAAATGGCTGAAGTCATCTGTTTTGAGTACATTTCACTCTGATTTTAAATCAACATATCCATTTGATTGTATTTCTCAAGTAGAAGATGGAATTGGTACCCATTTTTGATAGGCATAAAACTCAGTAAATACCAATCACATTTGCCATAAGTATCTGTGCATACAATCTTTATTATTGGCTGAGAATTTCTTTCTTTTTCTTTTTTGGATATGTCTCTCTGTAAATCACATGATCCCACTCCCCTATTAAAAGAAGAAGATAGGGGCACCTGGGTGGCTCAGAGGGGTAAGCCTCTGCCTTTGGCTCAGGTCATGATCCCAGGGTCCTGAGACCAAGCCCCATGTCAGGCTCTCTGCTCAGTAGGGAGCCTGCTTCCCCCCTCCTCTCTCTCTGCCTGCCTCTCTACCTACTTTTGATCTGTCTGTCAAATACATAAATAAAATCTTAAAAAAAAAAAAAAAGACGAAGATACCGGTGGAACAGAGAAACTAACATCTTTATGCCAGCGAGTTTTGGGGAGAGAGGTGGAAAAGATTGGGATTTAGGAAGATTTGAGATTCCAAGAGAACAACACTTATTCTTTCTAGAGGACACTGAGTGGGGGTCCTTCTGAGTAAAGAAAAGGAGCCTTTCTGGGAATGACGCCAAATGAAGGAAGGCAGAGTTAATGGACAAAATCACCTGGAGACAAGAGTTTTATTAAAATCAAGAGTTTGGATCCAGCTATGCTAGAATGTCTACTCAAAATGACATTTTGTTTAAGCAATAATGAATCCGTTTTCTTTCACATTTAATCAAATTACTCATGAATAATATGTGTTCTATATTCTTGTAGAAAAATAGCTTTAGCAGTTCCTTAAGAGAGCATGAATAGAGAAGTATATTTTTGAAACCATACATATTAGAATAGTTATATATCTATATTTATCTGCATTTTTGAGACCTGACATTTGATTAATGTCATGGTGATCTAGAATTATAAATCTGAAATTATTATTGTTTTTTAAAGATTTGCTTTTAATTTTGAAAGAGAGAGAGAACAGGAGCAGGAGGGGCAGAGAGTTGTTTGTTTGTTTGTTTTTGTATTATGTTAGTGACCATACAGTACATCATTAGTTGTTTTTTTTTTTTTTATTTTTTTTTCAGTGTTCCAGAATTCATTGTTTATGCACCACACCCAGTGCTCCACATCATTAGTTTTTGACGCAGTGTTCCATGATTCATTGTTTGAGTATAACACTTAGTGCTCCATGCCCTCCTTAATACCCATCACTGGGCTTACTCACTCCCCCATCTCCCTCCCTTCTAAAACTTTCATCTTGTTTCCCAGAGTCCATAGTTTTCCATGGTTTTTCCTCCCACTCTGATTTTTCCCCCTGCATTTTTCCCTTCTAATGTCTTCCATGCTATTCCTTATGTTTCTCAAATAAGTGAAACCATATGATAATTGACTTTCTCTGTTTGATTTATTTCACTTAGCGTAATCTCCTCCAGTCCCATCCATGTTGATGTAAAAGTTGGGTATTCATCCTTTCTGATGGCTGAGTAATATTCCATTGTGTATATGGAGCACATCTTCTTAATCCATTCGTCTGTTGAAGGGCATCTCAGCTCTTTCCACAGTTTGGCTATTGTGGACATTGCTGCTATGAACATTGGGGTGCATATGGCCCTTCTTTTTACTACATCTGTATCTTCGGGATAAATACCCAAAAGTGCAATTGCAGGGTCATAGGGTAGCTCTTTTTTGAAATTTTTGAGGAAATTCCACACTGTTTTCCAAAGTGGCTACATCAACTTGCATTCCCGCCAACAGTGTAAGAGGATTCCCCTTTCTCCACAACTTCTCCAACATTTGTTGTTTCTTGCCTTGTCAAGGCAAAGACAGTCTTAAGCAGACTCCATATCGGAACCCAATGCAGGGCTCTTTCTCAAGACCCTGAGATCATGACCTGATCCTTAATCAAGAGCCAGACACTTAAACAAATATGCCACCAGGTGCCCCATCTGAAATTATTTTTACTCAAAATTTTGAAAGAGTTCATTTAATGTCTTTGAACTTCCATTGTTGTTCTAAATCAGTGTGCTACTGTTCTGGTAATCAATTCACGCCACATACTATCTGTGCTCCTACTTAAAGCTTTAATAATCATGTTTTTATTTTTGGTTTTCTGAAATTTTACAATGATATGCCTGTATATGCCTCTTTTTATATTAATAATAATAATAATTACTAGGTTTTTAATTTTTTTTTTTGAAAAACCATTGTCCCTGCTATTTATTTTTGCTGGTCTCTCTTTTGGGAAATCCTATTAATCAATAAAATACCTGGATTGAGCCTCTAAAATTATCATTTTTTTTACTATTTTTTTTTTCTTATTTTCATTCTACTTCCTGGGAAGTTTTCTCAACTTTACTTTCCAAATGTTAACTACTTAAGTTTTTACTGTCATATTTACAATCTTAATATATCTTCTTCCATATTTCCTTTTTTAAAATAGCATTCTCTTCTTATTTTCTAAGTGTAATGTCTTCACTTGGATCTCTAAAAATATTGATTTTGATTTTTTTGTTGTCTTATGTTTGTCTATTTCTCAAGTTCATTTTCTTTTTTAAAACTTGGTCTTTGAGGTCTTTGTTTCTCCCATGCTTTTTTCAAGTATCTAGTAATATTTACTACTTATTTATATTTACTATTACTTATTTACTGGGTTGGGGTGCCTGGGTGATTCAGTCAGTTAAGCATCTGGCTCTTGGTTTCAGTTCAGGTCATGATCTCAGGGTCTGGGGATCTAGCCCTGTATCGGTCTCTGAGCTCAGTGCAGAATCTGCTTGCTCCCCTCATTCTGCTCCTCCCCCCAGCTCTCATTCTCTCAAGTAAATAAATAAATAAAATCTTCAAGAAAATAAAAAAAAAATAAAAATATGCTGGGTTGAATAGCATCCTCTCAAAATCCATGTTCACCTGGAAATTTGATAATAATCATTTGATAATAATCTTTGCAGATGTCAGTCAGTTAAAATGAGATCCTACTGGATTAGGGTGGGCCCTAAATCCAATGAGTTGTGTCTTTATAAGAAGTCATGGCAATTCAGACACAGAGAGACACGGAGAGAAGAAGGCCATGGAATATGGAGGCAGAGGTTGGTGATACAGATACAAGCCAAAGAAATTAAGAATTGCCAGCAAGCACCGGAAGCTAGAAGGAAGCAAGGAAGGATTCCACCTTAAGGCCTTCAGGGAGAGAGCACAACCTTGAAGACACCTCGATCACCTAGATTTTAGACTTACAGCTTCTAAAATGGTGAGAGAATAAATTACTATTGTTGTAAACCACCCAGTTTGTGGTAATTTGCTCCAGCATCCTTAGCAAACTATTACAGAGTTCTTTATGGGGGCTTATTTGTTGTCTTGGGTTTTCAAGTGGGATAATCTGGTGGGGAGAAAATTATCCATTTCACAGATCTATCTTCATTTCACAAAAATTCTGCTAATGTGATCGAGATCACAGGGGTGTGTCATGCATAGGTTTTTGTGCTGAGAGCATTGGGGAGGGGCAGTAATAATAAGCTTGGCTGCCAGGGTTGTCACTGTCAGTTAAGAGAAGGAAGGTAGAAGTCTAATTTTCAGTAGAAGAGCAACTCCTTTTCTCCTGTAGAACCGGGAGGCAAGGTAGAGCCTGTCTGGTTTAAACTAATATGCCTCCTTTCTCCTGCTAGGAGAGTGTTACTCACCTCCTGTAGTGAATTGGAGTGTCACCCTGAGTATCTAAATTCTTCTTAATCAAACTATCCTTTACCTATCTTCACAGTTAACTACTGCCTCCAAATTTTCCCTTAAATTGCATGCCAATGTACTTTCCTCTTTTATAAGTTTTCAGCTTTCTGAATTTTACTGATCCATGTTGGATGCATAAATCCACTTTATTTATTGCAAAGTTTTTTGACATCTGTTCTTTTATGTTTTCTTCTTTGTTGCATTTTTACCTGGAGGTTTATGACTTTTTTATGCATTCATTAGAGTTCAGTAGGCTTTTAAGAAGTACTGGTTATAAGCTCTTGTAGATCTTTAAATATTTATTTTTGAAGTAACTCAAACATTTTTTTTAATTCTGAATAATTCTTTTTTGGGGTTATTAATCCTATTTTCTGTAAGACCCTAAGCTTCTTGTCTAAAAGATAAGGCAGCAAAAAAGAAAGTGAAATAACCCTTCAACTAATAATATATGTCTTAAGCTTTAACTCTAAACTCCCTTCTGATAATTTTTGTTCAATATATTTAGCATTTATTCATACAGATATTTTTTTAATTAAATATGTCACACTTGAGACATTAAGATGCCACAAACTTGATAAAAATCTAAGATGTTTTGAAAACACAATCTATAATTTTCGGTAAGTCATTGCCTAAAATGTATAATATTAATACATGCTCTAAAAGTGATGGAATACAAAATATATGCAATACTTTGTCTATGAAAAAAATGTAAGTACAAATATATATGGTTTCTACTAACAAAAAAGCAAATTTTATCAGAAAAATGAAGTATAAAAATTATTTTCCTCATTGAAAATTTACTCAATATTCAAATTGTAGTCTAGACAGAAACAGATTGAACTAATGCGGTGGACAAATGTACTGTCAGTAACCTTTCTTGCATTATTCATCATTTTTCTTTATCTGGCCAGCATTTAGCCATCTGTCTCCTCAGGTTTATAGCTCTTAAATATGAAAATAACTCCAATATATAATTTTAATGATAAAATATTTCAAGAAACAAAATTGACACATGGAATACTCAACATATAGAACATGTGAAACAGAGCGTTTATAAAAATATACCACTTCCAAGTTAACAAAGATGTAGTTTAAGGATATTTTGGTGGCATATGATCATACTGATTGAATATAGTTAAAAGCAACTACAAATTTCAATAAAACTCTGTCTCTCTTCTCCTCTAAAATACAATTCTTTCTCCCTTATTCTCACAATTTATTTCATGTATAGAGACATTTAAATACTATTCTATCATGACAGCAATGCTTCTTTAGAAAAACAAAGTGCACGACTCAAAAGAAATTTGAGATGGAAAATTTTCTGTACAATTTGGTCTTTTAGAATTCAATTCTGAAAAATACTTATCTTTTTTCAGATATTTATTCCATTGGGGTGGGGAGACAAGATGATTAGAAATTGTTCATTGGAAAATAAAATATGAAAAATTCTTTGCCTTTTTGTTCTCTCATAAAGGCATTCATCTCTCAGCCAATAGCTTAATGAGCTATTCAAGCACAATTTTTTTGTTAAGTATGCATAAGGAAGAAGAATAAATATTATTTTAAAGAAAAATAGCATGGGATTTCCTCTCTAAATAACCCCTTGGTGTTAAACAGAATTTATGAAGTAACTGAATCAATTCAGGGCCCAATTATTACTTAATGATTATTTGACAGTCCTTACAAGTATGCAGTGTACCTTATTCTTTCATTCACCACGATGAACCGAGTTGTTGAAGCAAAGTTCTGAGACACTGACAGATATTTTGTAGGAAAATATACTGTGGTTGTAATCAGAACTTCCTTTCTTAATTCATCCAGCCCAAAGATATGACAGATAAAATAGTTTGGATTATGATAATGGCAGAGAGAGAAGAAATTTTGAGCATCCTAAGTGTGGCACCATTAATCCAGAAAAGGTGTCACAAGGAATTTATAAAAAGCCTTCATAGCACTTGGGCTTTTGTACTGCTTCATCATCAATATCTCCTTTATGTAGATGCTTTATTTTGACTATTTGCTTGGGTGGATCCAGTCTTCGCACCAAAAACAGAAATCAGGTTTTAGGTCAACAACAAGAAATTCAACCCTGAATCTATTTTTCTCTGAGGGAGGAATCCATGTTCCCTGCTTGCGCTCTCTTTCAGTATGATCCTAGCTTTGATACATGCTTGGAGGTCTCTTTTGTTCAGTGGTCATAGAACCTGCAAGTGCAAACTAATGGCATAGCTGGTGTGTATAGGAATAATTACCAACTATGAATAACAATGGGTTCCCTTTGTGTTCTCATACTGTACACTGATGCTCATTCCTCAAATCTGGGAAGCTAGATAAAACAAAAGTCTTAATTGCTTAGAGGGACATAAGAAATCATTTGGTCCAGTTTCCTCCATTTAAATGCAAGGAAACTTGGAATAAAGACATTTAAACCACTTGTTCCGGTCATCATCAGAAATGGAATTAAGGTCCACAGTAGTATATGGTTTAAAAGCATAATGGTTTAAAAGCATAGCAGCTTGTGTCAAGCACCTTGTGTTAGAATGTCAGCTCCACCATATGTTAACTGTGCAACCAGAGCCATGTTGCCAAACTTGATTTACTTTTTTTTTTTTTGCATAAATATGGGGAAAGGCAATTGTATTTCTGCCCCAGACCTGTGAAGATTAAATGAGGTTAAGTAGATAAAGTCAACAGCATATATATTTAGCTCTTGCTCTTCTTGATCCATGTTTCCCTAATACTAGTCTATGGATTCTTTGTATTAGAAGAGGATATCTTGTTTTAAAAATATACTAAATCCTGATGTCCAGCTTCTGAAAATTTGTTTTCAGTACATCTCAAGTGTGACTTGGAAATCTGTATCTGTATTTATAAAACAGCCCTCCCTCTCTACAAAGAAGAGAAATACAAAACAACCTCCTATTCCTTTGAAACAATATCCCCCTTAAGGTGAGGGTGAGGTCACTTTGTATATAACAATGAAGAAATAGTCTCCTCTGCCGAGGTTTATGAGACTGATTGTAATGTCTTTAATCAAACTCATCTTGTCCTTCTCTCCCCTTTATTCTCAGTGTTCCAGGTTTTGTTTTTGTTTTTAAGATTTATTTATTTTACAAGAGAGAGGGAGAGAGCAGGGGGAAAGGCAGAGGAAGAGGGAGAGAAACTCTCAAGCAGACACTGAGCCCAGGGCAGAGCCTGACATGGGGCTGGATACCAGGACCTGAGATCATGACCTGAGTTGAAAGCAAGAGTCAGCTGACCAACCAACCAAGCCACACAGGTGCCCCCAGTATTCCAGCCTTAGTAATTACCTCTAAGCCCCTTGAACGTTTTGCTTCTTTTAAAGTACAAGCTGTCTCCTTCTGAAAATGTGTCTCCCACTGTCACTTTATGTAGTTTTAGCAGCTATCTATCCTCATTTCAATTCAAATTTACCTCCTCATGGTTCTCCATTACAGTCTGGAGTACATTGTATTTCCTCACTGCATTTGTAACTTTCCTTCACAGCACCTTATTTCAATCATTTGATTTCATGTCTGTATTCTAATAGACTAAGTTCATGTGGTCAGGAACTTTCGATGTTGGAATGCACAATTGCTTCCTCAGTTCAAGGCCTAACACATAAGAGAATTTCCACAACACTTATTTTAATGAATGAGTGATGGCTTTACAAGATATTTGACATAACTGAGTTTTATCTTGTTTTGTTTTTGAGATTTTACTTATTTGACAGAGATAGAGAGTGCACAAACAGAGGGAATGGCAGGCAAAGGGAGAGGGAGAAACACAGGATTCCAGCTGAGCAGGGAGCCTAACACAGGGCTTGATCCCAGGACCCTGGGATCATGACCTGAGCTAAAGGCAGAGGCTAACAGACTAAGCCACCAAGGTGCCCCTATGTTTTTGTTTTTGTTTTTTTAATCATTGTTTAATAAACCATCCCAAATTGAATAGCTTCAAATAGCAACCATTTAGTATATCTCATGGGTCTGTGGGTTGGTTTGGTTCAACTGGGAAGTTCTGCTCTTCTCACAGATTCCCTGTTGGGGCTAGAGTGATCTAGATCCTCCAAGGTAATAGTGGATGGCCAGGCTTCTTTCTTTTTCATTCATTCTCTAAGACTCTCCTCCATTTTGTCTCTCCTATCGGTCTTTCCAGTAGGGAAACTAGATTTCTTTATAGTGGTTCAGGAATTCTAAAAGGGCAAAAGCAGAAGCTGCCAAATCTTTTTGGATGCCTACACTTGTCAGTTCTGGAATATTACTTTACACAGGACCCCAACAAGATTGAAAGATAGGCAGTAATATTTCCATTTAAAAAGTTAACTAACAAAATAAGCAAATAAAAGTTACTTAGTAAGGTATTACTATTAGGTAATGGAGCCAGAATTTAATTTTTTTTTCACTCCAAAACTTAGGTTGCTTGCTCTTATGATTTTCATACTCTTATTCAGAAAGCTAAAATTTCTTCTTCCCTATCTTATATATAATTGAAATATATTAATACTAACAACTATTTCTGCCATGTTCACTAATTTCACATAAAAAGGCATAAAATAGAATTTTCATATTCATAAAAATTTAATGAATGTGAGAAAATTATAAGTAACATAAGCAACTATGAGTCAACTACCACTAAGTTCATCAGTTTGCATTTTTAACTGAAGTACTGAGGACCTTGAATGGGTGTTCAGTGCTCCTTGAGTGAAAGTTGCCACATCTCTTTTTGAGATCTTGTAAGAGTCCATTCAGCTAGTTAGTATTATAGAAATGTCTGATCTCTTATACATTTCTGAATTTGAAGTATGATTATATATAGATATATAATCATGTAAGATACCTATGTTTTATAAATCTATAAACCTATATTTTAATTCTAGTTTAGGTTCTTGAAAATGTCCCTATATTATAGGACATTTTATTATGTCCCATTTTGTTATATCCCTATATTATGGGACATTATATTATCTGATCATACCGCTACTGGGAGAATTTAATATTCTGCACATGTTTGTTAATATTAGGATTGCCACTAATTTCTGGAATTTTAATATTGAAAGAAGTAATTATATATTAAAAAACAATATGATTAAAAAACAAAAAGAATGCCAAAAGTAAAGAGATTATGTTGTACATGTATATAATGTAAATCAGAACAATGGTCACTTTTTTTCATCATTACCTCTTCACTTAAATATGCTCTGCCTTTTTCTTCTTTTTTCTGCTTCTTGAAGTATTGTAATTCCAGAAAAGTAAACCTTTGCTTTAAATTTATATGACAGGAAATACTTTTTTAAAAAAATATTTTATTTATGTACTTATTTATTTGAGAGAACAGAAGAGAGGGAGAGTGAGAGAGTAAAGCTGACTCCCCACTGAGCAGAGAGCTCAATGTGGGACTCAATCCCAGAACGCTGAAATCATGACCTGAGCTGAAGGCAGATGCTTAACCAACTGAGCTACCCTGGCACCCAACAGGAAATGCTTTCAATAAACTAATTACAGTTTTGGCTTTGAAATATTTTTAGAAGATAATAAATAAGTAATAAAAAAGTTACAAAGTCATTCAGATGAGGAGTTCTATATATTCTGAGGAATGCCTAAAATAGTTTCCCCCATGCAGGAGCCACTCCATGAACCAGTAATGTCCTTGTACTAAATTTGCATTCCTGTTTCCCTTTATCCTCACTAGCATTTTATATTAACAATGTCAAATTATGTTAATCTGTTAACTGTAAAGTGCTGTATAATTATTTAAATTAATCTTTCATGAGTATTATCATGTTTGTCATTTTTGTTTTTGGCCATTCCATTTCCTCTTCTGTGAATTGCCCTTTTATATATTTGCGATTTTTGTAGTGGTCATGTGGCCGCTTTTCTTATTAATTTGTAGAATACTGAGTCCATTGTCCTTCATAAATGCATTCAAATCTCTTCTGTCCATCTATGATTTGTTTTTGTCTTTGTTGTTGCTTTATTTCTGTGGCTTTTAAAAAACATTGTTACTGATGTTTCTGTGATACAGAATTTTTAATTTTAAATAAGACTGTAAATTTCTTCCTGAATATTGCATTTTATGTTTTGAGAAGAAATGTTTCAAAGAAGTGTTTTTTACATGTAGGTCATTAATCAATATGGAATTTATCTTTGCTTAGAGTATGAAATAGAGTGCCTAATTTATTGTGCTTTCAGAAAGAAAGCTAATTATTTCAACATGATTGATTAAATAGTTCATTCTTCCCTCTTCCTGAGTTGTTTGTGTCTATAATAACCTATATGTATGGTGACTGCTTCTGTTCTATGTTCTTTCCCATTGGTCTACTTGTTTAATCTCACATAAAGACCATGCTATTTTAAAACTACGGAATTCCTTTATTTTTGTTATCTGGAACAGTAAATTGTATATTAAGATATATAATATCAAAATTGCCTGAAATCTTTTTTTATATTTTCTATATAATTGTCAAAATAAGCTTTTCAAGTTACATATGTATAAACACACATGTTCTCTATTTCTATTTCAATTATAACTATTTTAAAAATAGGATTATTACCTTTTTTTAACAAATTAAGTCATCACATCCTTTAACATGCTGTATCTCTACCATGTATTTAGTCTTTCTTTTGTTCTTCTTCTATTTTTACAATATTCATAAATGGGGCACCTGGGTGATTCAGTCAGTTAAGCAGCTGTCTTCAGCTCAGATCATGATCCCAGGGTGCTGGGATCGAGCCCCATGTCAGACTCCCTGCTGAGCAGGGAGTCTGTTTCTCCCTCTGCCAATGCCTGCCTCTCTGCTTACTTGTGCTCTCTCTCTGTCAAATAAATAAAATCTTTATAATATTCATAAATGTCTTGCACATAACTTGTTATATATATTCCTAGATACTGTATATGCTGCCATAGTAAATGTATGCTTTTCTTATAAATTAAAAATTTCTGTAGGTTTTCTCAAGTTTTTCATCGTAATTTATTTTTCTGAACCCTATTTCTGTAATTTTTTTTCTTATTGCACTAAGTAGGACCTCTAATACACTGCTAAATAAAAGGACAGATAATGATAATGGGTAACCTTTTGTTAACAGCTTATCATGTCCTAGGTTTCATCCAAAGTTATTAAAACTCACAAGTCTCTAGATGAAGCAGACAATATATTTAAATTTTAAAAAAGAATAAAATGAGGTAAAAAGAAGGTAAGTAACCTTCTTACTTCTTACCTGTTTAAGGCTTTACAGATCATAAGTACCCAGAATTCCACCTAAAATATAGCTAGAATTCCACTTGCAGCCTGCACTATAACTCATGCCCTTAGCCATTTCAAACATTGTCATCCTAGTCTGGCTTGTATAGATCTGATTTTAAAGAAATTGCATCTAATTATTTGCCACTAACATTTGCTATTGTTTTCAATAGTACACTTTTTAAAAGTACCTTTGTTGTGGTACAACTGACATACACAAAACTGCACATATTTAATGTATACAACTTGATGAGTCTGAATATATGCATGCACCTGTGAAACTATCATGACAAACAAGGTAATAGATAAATTCATCACCTTCAGAAGTTTCCTCCTTTCCTTTTTTCCTTTGGTAGGGTAATAAGAACACTCAACAGATCTACCCTCTTAAATTTTTAAGTGCACAATATATCTTGTTTACTACAGGCAGTATATTATACAGCACATCTTGAGAATAAACTCATCTTGCATGGCCAAAACGTTATACCATTAAACAATAGGTCCCTATTTCCCCCTTCTCCAAGTCCCTTGGAGACTTGGTGCAAACACCATTCTATTCTCTTCTTCTATGGGTTTAACTTTTTTAGATACCAGGTTTTGATTTAGAATTTTTTTTTCTTTTCTATTTCTCCAAAAAAAAAAAAAAAAGTGCTAGTGAGATTTTGATGGAGATAACAATTTATAAATCACTTTGGATAATATGGACATTTTTATAACATTGTCTTCCTAGAAAAATACAATGTACCAAGACTAAATCATGAAAAAAAAATAGAAAATCTGAACAGACCAATCATTAGTAATGAGATTCCATCAGTAATCAAACCCCCCCCCAAAATGAAAACAAACAAAAAACCTCCCAACAAAGAGAAGTCCAGGACCAGATGGCCTTATTAGTGAATTCTGCCAAACATTCAAAGAAGAGATAACAACAATCCTTCTTAAACTCTTCCAAAATATTGAAGAAGAAATACTTCAAACATCATTCATGAGGCCAGCATTATTCTGATGCCAAAGCCAGACAGAAGTATCACAAGAAAAGTACAAAAAAAATTTCTGATGAATATAGATGCAAAAATTCAACAAAATACTAGCAGGCTGAATTCTCCAGCACATTAAAAAGATCATACACCACGATTAAGTAGAATTTATCCTGGGATGAAGAGATGGTTCAACATAGGAAAATCAATTAAAATGATACACTTTATTAAGAGACTGAAAGGTAAAAATCTCATGACCATATTTATTTTAAAAGGTTTACTTATTTTGAGAGACAGAGAGCGAACAATGGGGAGAGTGGCAAGAGGAGAGAATGTTCAAGCAGACTCCTGCTGAGCACAGAGCCCAATGTGAGGCTCAGTTCCATGAGGCAAGAGATCATGACCTCAGCCTAAACCAAGAGCCAAACGCCCAACCCACTGAACCACCCAGGTGACCCCCCAACTATGATCATCTTAATAGATGTAAAGAAATTGAGAAAATTCAGTACTTTTTCATGACAGCTCTCAACAAATTATAGAAATATTTTACCAACATATTACAGGCCATAAATGAGAAGCCCACCTTTGACATGAAACTCAATGGTAAAAAACTAGGAGCTTTTGCCCTTCTATCAGAAACAAGACAAAAATTTTTACTCTCACCACTCCTCTTCAACATATTACCAGTTGTAGCCAGAAAAATCAAGCAAGAAAAAGAAAATCTATCTAAATTGGAAAGGAAGGAGTAAAATTAACTGTTTGCCAATGACATGGTCTTACATATAGATAATTCTAATGACTAACCCCCTTAAAATACACACACACATACACACACAAACTGTTAAAATAAATAAATTCAGTAGTTTTAGTATACAAAAATCAACACATAAAAATCAGTTGTTTCTATACACTAACACCAAACTATCTGAAAAAGAGATTAAGAAGCCAAAGAGGTAAAAGACCTGTACATTAAAAACTGCAAAACACTGATGAAAGAAATTAAAGACACAAATAAATTGAAAGACATCCTATGTGCTTGGATTTTGTAGTACTCTATTAGGTTAAAGATATCCTTTTTACTCTGTCAAAGTACTCTTTCTGTATCTATTTGAAAGGCTATTTGATTTTTCCTTATAATTAATAATTTATATATATTTCAATTACATAATAAATTCTATCAATAGATTTTCTAATGTTAAGTCATCTTTCTATTTCAAGAATAAACACTTTAGACATAACCTACTTACACACACACACACACACACACACACGCACACTACTGGATTTTATTTCCTGTTTATTTCCTGGCAACATTTGTTCATGTAATACTTATGTTTGAAAGTGAGATCACTCAATTTTTCTTCCTCATAAAGACTGTTTGTGTGTGGTTTTAATCTGTTACCCAAGCCTCAACACTGAATTAACTGTTCTTTCATTTTATATTTTCTTTAAAAAGGTGTATAAAAGGGGTATTATTTATTCGTTTGCAGTTTAGTAATATGTATCTATAAGACCATGTGGACCTGCTGCTTTTTTGTGTGTGAGAAGGTTTTGGATGACAATTAAATATCTTTGACATTTATTATCTATTCAGTTATCTCTACTTAAGTGAAGGTGAAAAATTTACTTTTATAGGGAATGGTTAATTTCATCTAAGATTTAAAATTGATCAGCATAATATTTTTCATGCTATTCATGAAGTTATTTCATTTATTTTAAATCAAAGTTTCAGTATCCACCCAAGTTATTCACATCTTAAAAATTCCCAAATGGGGAGAGAACACTGTGCTTTCTGCTTGACATTGTCATTAAGAGATTGTTTATTTACTATTCTGGGTTTTCTCTGGGAGATTTTTTAAACTCTTTAAAATGGTTCTTATTAATATCCACAGTTAATCTTTTTTTCTTGCCTTAAACTTCAACATGCATAAAAGGAAAATTTAATCCTCTTTAAAGTACCATTGAATATAAGATATACAACAAGGTTAATCAGAATTAGACTTTTTTTTTTTTTTGCCACTTTAACTGACAGGAAATATTTAACATCATAGAAATATTTAACATACAGTACTATCTGAAAATGAATGAAGAATATTAAATGATACACTCCCCCCAAATTTTCATACTCTGTAGACATCATCTAAATATGCAAGGGAGCTTCCTGATACAAAAACACTTACAAATATTTACTTACATTAATAAAGCAAAATACTAATTGACCAGTAGCCTTTGTCCTTCTGAAAATTCTACATTTTTATCTTTTCTTTTTAAATTATGAATCTTTCAAGTTACTTTTTATATGAATTGGAAAAGTAAATAGTAGGCTGTTACCATGGTAATATAGATGTTAAGATTTATGATTATCTATAGGTTTGTGTGCACTTAATTTTTTATAGTTCTTTTAAACTCTGATAATTTAGGTTTAAGGAATTTAAAAGATAAGTGAAATCAGTGAAATTTGTAGGGAAGACAAATTTTCTTATATCCACTAAACATGAATTTCAAATTTGCTGATCATTAGCATAGAGAGCTTATTTGCTAAATTCCAAAATTAAGCAATATTTCATTACATTTGCAGATACATTTGTGGGGAAAATATAAACAAAACATTTTTGTAATTTGAATAGTTTCACAAAATGAAAAATGGTACCTTAATGTCTAAGACACATAAAATTATGTTTGATATACAGGAGCTACTTTTTGATATCACAGATCTTATATTTAAATGTTCTCTATATAACTATTACATAATTCCTCTAAATTATAATGTTTCTCCCTCAGATGATATGTGTCTAAGAACAACTTAATTTATTACTTGGAAGTGAGAAGGGGGTGGAAACTGAATCAAGAAGTATAAACTCTTTACTATAAACCTGGGACATCAAATAATATTTTTGTTTAATCTTATATATTTCAGATAATTATCTTAGTTAATAATAAATAAACCCAACTGTCAGAGGGACAAAGTGCTGAAGATCTTATGCCTGTGGAGCCGCCAAGCCAGGATTCAAACCCATCTTTGATTTTGATTTCAAATTTCCAGCTTTTCTATTATAGCAAGTTTACTTGCTCATTGTTAATAAATAACATTGTTAGATTCTATAACTTATTTCAAAAAAATTCATACACACACACACACACACGCGCGCACACACACACACACACACACACACAAATGGCGGGAGACAGTGAGAAGCATCAAGACAAACAAAGACAAAGAGAGGGAGTACAGAGAGAAACAGAGCCAGTCTCCTGGACTAAACTTGTGAGTACAAGACAACAAATAGCTTAGCAATTAAGTTAATGATTAATTTATAATAAATGTCATCTTATAGAGAAGCAATCAAAAACAGCAAATTCTTGGAATTTGCTGGAATCTCTGGAATGAGACAATGCTGGGTTTCTTCTATGCAACTTTTTAGCAGTGTGACTTTGGAACAATCAATAGTATCTCTATACCTCACCTTAAAATGATAATAAATTTGTACCTACCATTCTGGTAGATTGAGTTCTTTTTCCAAAATCTTCTCAGGCCTGTAATACACCCAGATTCTTGTCCTGGATTAGTGTTTATTGTCTTTAGACTTGTCTTCATGGTTTGCTTTGGCCAACAGTATGTTGTAGATGTGACACAGAAGGATCATAAAATGTGTTCTGCACACTTGTAATCTGTTGTGAAAAGAGCAGGACATTGGTCTACTGATATTCTTTCAGCTTGCGCTCAAGAACAAAAACTTAGACCTGCATTTAAACCATGGCCTAGAGCCATGGCCAATCAACCTGTAACTTGAAACAGAGTCACCCAGCTGAGACCAATACACATCATCATATCCACAGTTGATTTGGAAACCTGTGAAATTAAACAGTGTTTATTTGGCTTAAGCTATGAGGATTTAGATTGGTTACTTAATATGTTTGTAAAACCACTACATTATATATCACATGGGATTGCTAGAAGATTAAGTGTGTTAGTAACATGGAAAATAGTTGAATCTGATTTCTTCATGATGTATTTCAAAAGACAACAACAGTGCTCAACCCAGAATAGGTGTTCAAGAAACATTTTTTGACCATTAAGTGAATAAATATTGACTTCCATATAACCAATAAAAAGAATATAGCTTCTTATCCATTCCTAGAAATAACAATGTGTGGATAACAGTTTATAAAATATCTATTGAGTTTCCTGCCACATTTATTTATAACAGGTATAATCAAACTAAGCAGTTCAAAACTAAATCTTTTTTTTTTTTAATTATTTTTTATTTGACAGACAGATCACAAGTAGGCATAGAGGCAGGCAGAGAGAGAAGGGAGGAAGCAGGCTCCCTGCTGAGCAGAGAGCCCGATGCGGGGCTCGATCCCAGGACGCTGGGATCATGACCTGAGTCGAAGGCAGTGGCTTTAACCACTGAGCCACCCAGGCACCCCCAAAACTAAACCTTTAATAAACAAACACTTCATTGTGTTTGTAACTAAAGTTTGATCCTAGTGATAGGCATCAATTTATCAATATGTGCCAACGGTCATAAAGGAGTTTTGGGAAAGAATGTGGATAATTAACAATAATTAGTTCTCATTAATCTGACAAAGAACATTCTTAAATATAAATGACTTAACATAGCTTCCAAGTGTTGTGAATTTACAAGTTGAGAATAGCTTAAAAAACAAAATTGACTATATTTTTAAAGTGATGTACTTAAAAAGAAAGACATTAATATTTTATGGTTTGGAATATTTTTTTAATTAAATAATGGACTATTCAGTTATTTCTCAACTATTTCTTAAGTTACTATGTTGGCTTTTTTTTTTTTTTAAATTTCAGATGTATTCAAATCCTGTTCTCTGAAGGAAAGGATAGGAAAGAAGATCTATGAGGCAAAAAGCTTAGAATTTTTGAATCATTGGGAGGTATGCAGGATTTGTATTGGTAAAAAGAAGAGATTTTTATCTGATTCTACAATTATGCAGATATAAAGGAGATGTTGAAATAAAAATATATGAAAAAGATACAAATTGGTCTTCTAAAAGAATTATACAGAAAGCTGCTTATGCTAATTAGTGAAATATATGTATAGTATACATATTGTGTACATATGTGTGTGTGTTTGTGCATCACATATTTTCAACCATTTCTAGATATCTACATTGTTTCCATACACTGGCTATTGTGAATAATGCCGCAATGAGCATGCCTGTGCAGCTCTTTCTGTGAGATCAAGATTTTATTTCTTTGGATATATACACAGAAGTAGGATTTTTGGACCATAGGTAGTTCTATTTTTTATTTTTTGAGGAAACTCTATACCATTTTCCATGGTACCAGTTTACATTCTTACCACAGTCTGCAAAGATTTCCTTCTCTATACAGGCTTGCCAGCATTTGCTATCCTTTGGCTTCTTTTTGATAATAGCTCTTCTGACAGATATAAAGTGATATCACTTTGTGATTTTGATTTGCATTTTCCTGATGATTAGTGGTTTAGAGCACATTTTCAAGTACTTATTAGCCATCTCTATGCTGTATTTTGGTAAATGTCTATTCAAATACTTTGCCTATGTTTTAATTAAGAATTTATTTGTCCTTGAGTTATTCTCCTATCCCAAGGAAAATTATCAAGCATATAGCCAGAGAGATCTTTTGAACATATAAATCATATCATTATCCTCTTCAATAATCTGCAGTAGATTCCCATCACACTCAAAATAAAATCCAAACTTTATTCTGGCTTACCAACTACTATATAATATGGCCTTACCCTCTTTCCTTTTCCCCCTCATTCATTGCACTCTAGCTATTTTGATCTTCTTATTGTTCCTCTAATTAGCCAGACTCTTTCCTGATTCAGGTTTCCTGTACTTGACTATTTCCTTTACTGGAAATACTAGTCTCCAAAACCTTTATATGGTACGTTCCCTCACTTGTTTGGGGTTTGATCAATAACACCTTCTAAAAGGCTTATCTAGCCACTCAGTTTTGGATAACTTCCATGAGTGCATCACTTTATCACTTCACTTGTTTATACTCCTGCAGAGCATGTGATATCATATTATATATTTGTTTCTTGTTTGGATTTTCCAGTATAATATAAGCTGCATAAGGGCAGGGACTTGGTTGGGTTCCCTTTTTTTTTCCCCCATAGCATCTAAACCATGTCTGGCATGTAGTAGCTATTTGATAAATATCACTGGAACAAATAAATAACTTCAAGGTTATGGGAAAGCTGTTGCATTTTAAAGATTTAGAGAATTTCCTGGGAAGATGGCAGAATGGGAAGATCCTAAACTCACCTCATTATACAGAACACCTAGATAACACCCATATCAGTGTAAATAACTCAGAAATGACCTGAATCCTGGCAGAACAGACTTTCCACAGCTAAATGTACAGAAGAGGCCATATTGTATAGGGTAGGAAGGGCAGAGATACAGTCAGGAATCAACTTGACCCATGAGCCTATCTGTGGGAAGAATGCTATGGGCATGGAGAGAGGAAAGGTGCAAACCCCATGTTGTACACCCCAGGCAAGGGGGACTCACACCAGGAAGACAAATTTCCATAACATTTGGCTTTGAAAAACATAGGGGCTTAACACCTGGCACTTTAAAAATGAGCAGACTTGGCTCTTTAAGAAGAGGAAGGCAATCGGAAACTGAGTCTCTGCCCTTAAAGAGACAGCATAACAAATAGCCCCAATGAGATACAGCACAGAAATCAGGGGTATATGGGAAGATTTATTTACTAATCTCAGAGTATGTGCTGGAGATGCAAGAAACTTTAGGAAAGTTCTCCAAGAAAAAAAGAGTTGGTGGACACCATTTCCCTTTCCTGCCCCCAGCTTGCATACACAGACATCTGCAGGAAGCAGCGCAGCACTAACACTTTCTACCTAGCTTGCTAACAGCATGCTCCACCCCCCACATTCTCTTATGGATAAGACCCATCCATTCTCAGTAGGAATGAATCCAAACTGGTATCACAGTATGGCAGTGTGCAGTCATGATAGGAGCTAGGAACACTCCAAAGTGATATTTTTTTTCCCCCAGAGAGAGGGGAAGATAACCACACATATACCAGTTTAATTGCAGTCCCAAAAGTAGGCTGGAGGCAGACTGTGCCCACCAATTAAAGCTTCTCAAGAGACAACACAGAGAGAGTGTTCCACTGCTTGATGCAACCTGAGCTCTAACAAATACCTGGTCTGCCCCAACTCAAGACCAAGGCAGCCCCAGACTGGCCCATTACAATACAGGGACCAAACACTGACCACAACAGGCAAAGAGAGACATTGCAGATGAATGGACTGAAAACAAATGTGGCTCACCCACAGGCACATGCAACACATATAGGAGACACACCTAGAGTGCCAGGTTCTGATGAACAGGGGACACTACACTGCAGGGAACTTCAGGACGTCTTCTTCATAAGGCCACCACTTTCAAAAGAAGAAGATACGGGAAACCTAACCCAGAGAAATGGACACACTTAGACAAAATGAGGAAACAGAAGAATATGTCCCAAATAAAAGAATAGGACAAAATCACAGCAAGAGAGCTAATTTAAATGGAGAGAAGTAATATGCCTGATAGAGCATTTAAAGTTGTGCTAATAAAGAGACTCAATGAACTTGAGACAAGAGTAAAAGATCTCAGTGAGACTTAGCAAAGAGATAGAAAACATAAAAAAGGACCCATCAGAGATGAGGAATGCAATAACTGAAATGAAAAATATGCTAGAGTAATAAATAGTAGACTAGAGACTAGTATTACTGGAGTAATAAATAGTAGACTAGAAGAAGCAAGAGAAAAGAAGGCAGTTACAACCAAGGGAAACCCCATAAGTCTATCAGCTGATTTTTCGCCAGAAACTGTGTAGGTCAGAAGAGAGTAGCATGATATATTCAAAATGTTGAAAGAAAGGAAAACAAAACAAAACAAAACAAACCTGTAGCCAAGAATACTCTGTCTAGCAAGACTATCAATCAGAATAGAAGGAGAGATAGTTTCCCAGGCCAAAAAAAAAAAAGTTAAATCAGCCAATAAGAAATCAGCCAATAAGAAATGGTAAAGGGGTCTCCTTGAGTAGAAAAGACCATAAGGAAGAGTAAGAAAAGTAAGAAGCGCAAGAGTAGTAAAATTAAGTATATCTATAAAAATCAATCAAGGACTTCACAAAATAAAAGGATGTGAAGTATGACACCATATACCTAAAAGTCAGCTGTGTGTGTGTTTGGGGGGGTGGGAATAAAAATTTATTGGTTTTAGAATAAGCTCAAATTTCCATAATCATCAACTTAATATAGACTGCTATATGCCTAAGATGTTATACATAAACCTAATGGTAACTACTAATCAAAAGTCGGTAATAGATATCCAGAAACTAAAGAGAAATAAATCCAAGTATATCGCTAAAGGAAGCCAGTAAACAACAAGAGAAGAGAAAAAGAGAAGAGGGAACAGAGAAGTACTACAAAAACAACTATAAGACAAAAACAAAATGGCAATCAGTACATATTTATCAGTAATTACTTTGATGTATATGGATTAAATGTTCCAAAAAAAGACATATGACGATGGAAGGTGAAAAAAAAATTATATGCTGCTTACAAGAAACTTCTTTCAGATCTAAATACACATACAGATTGAAAGTGAAAGGATAGAAGAGAATTTATCAAGCAATGGAAGTGAAAAGAAGTTGGGGTAACAACACATGTATAAAACTAGAGAGGCTTTAAAATAAAGACTGTAACAAATGACACTATACAATCAAAAAGAAAACAACCCAATAAGAAGATACAATAATAGTAAAAATATATGTTCCCAAATGGGAGCACTGAAATACATGAAGCAGCTATTAACAAAACACAGGAAGTAATCAAATAATACAATAATACTAGGAGACTTTAACACACCACTTATAACAATGGATAGATTAACAAAACAGAAAAGCAACAAGGAAATAGTGCCCTTGAATGACACATTGGACCAGATGATTCTAACAGATATACACAGAACATTCCATCCTAAAACAGTGGACTATACATTCATTTCAAGCATAAATGGAACATTCTCTTGAATAAATCACATATTAGGCCAAAACTTAGGTCTTAACAAATTCAAAAGTTTGAAGTTATACGATGAGTCTTTTCCAACCACAATGCTGTGAAACTAGAAATTAACCACAAGAAAAAAATCTGGAAAGAACACAAATATATGGAAATTAATAATTATACTATTAAGCAATAAATAGATCAATCAAGAAATCAAAGAGGAAATTAAAAAATACGTGGAGACAAATGAAAGAAAATGAAAACACAGTGGTCCAAAATCTTTGAGATGCAGCAAAAGCTGCTCTAAGAGAGAAGTTTATAGTAGTACACACTTACATCAAGAAGCAAGAAAAATCTAAAATAAAAAACCTAATCTTATACCTAGAGCTAGAAAAAGAACAGATGAAACCCCAAACCAGCATAAAGCAGGAAATAATAAAAATTGGAGCAGAAATAAATGATATTAAAAACTAAAAAACTGATAGAATAAATCAATGAAGCCAGGAGCTGGTTATCTGAAAAAATCATCAAAATTGATAAACCTTGAGCCAGCTTCATTAAAAAGAGAGAAAGAGAGGGAGAGAGAGAACTCAAATAAATAAAATCAGAAATAAAAGAGGGGGGGGGGCGCCTGGGTGGCTCAGTGGGTTAAAGCCTCTGCCTTCGGCTCAGGTCATGATCTCAGGGTCCTGGGATCGAGCCCCGCATCAGGCTCTCTGCTCAGCGGGGAGCCTGCTTCTCCCTCTCTCTCTGCCTACTTGTGATCTCTGTCTGTCAAATAAATAAATAAAATCTTTAAAAAAAATGGTTTAAAAAAAAAAGAAATAAAAGAGGGGAAATAACATCCAACACCACAGAAATACAAAGGATTATAAGAATATTATGAAAAATCATATGCCAACAGGTTTCACAACTAAGAAGATATAGATAATTCCTAGAATCACATATCATCTTAAAACCAAATTGGAAAGAAAGAAATTTTGAATAGACTGATAATCAATAATGAAATTGAATCAGTAATCAAAAAGCTTCCAACAAACAAAAGTCCAGGACCAGATGGCTTCACAAGTGAATTCTACCAAACATTAAGGAAGAATAAAACCTATATTTCTAACTATCCTAAAGAACAGAAGAGTACGGAAAACTTCCAAATTTATTCTATGAGACCAGCTTTACCCTGATATCAAAACCAGAGAAAGACACTACAAAAAAGAGAACTATAGGCCAATATCTCTGATGAACATAGATGTAAAAATCCCCAACAAAATCTCAGGCAATGAATCCAACAATACATTTAAAGAATCACTTACCATGATCAAGAGGGATTTACTTTTGGGATGCAAGAGTGGTTCAATATTCACTTATCATTCAATGTGATATATCACATCAACAAGAGAAAGGACAAAAACCATATGATCATTTCAATGGCTGCAGAAAAAGCATATAAAAAAATTTGAAAAAAATGGATGCAGAAAAGCATGCATGCATGATAAAAACTTTCAACAAAGTAGGCTTAGAGGGAACATATGAAAACACATATGAAAAACCCACAGCACATACCACACTAAATGGTGAAAAACAGTTTTTTACTCCAAGGAAATCAAAGGTATTTCAATTGGTAAGGAAAAAAAAAAAAACTTCCACTATTTGCAGATGACATAATATACCTAGAAAACTGTGAAGACTTCAGAAAAAGAAAAACAAAAAAACTATTGAACTGATAAATGAATTCAACAAGGTTGTAAGATAAAATACCAATATACAAAAATCTGTTGCATTTCTATACACTAATAATGAAGTAACAAAAAGAGAAATTGAGAATACAATCCCATTTATAGTTGCACCAAAAATAATAAAGTACCTAGAAATAAACTTAATCAAGGAGATAAAGACCTGTACTCAAAAAACTATCAAGCTCTGATGAAAGAAACTGGAGATGACACAAACAAATGAAAAGATACTCCATGCTCGTGGATTAGAAAAACAATTACTGTGGAAATGTCCTTACCACCCAAAGTAATCTACAGATTTAATCCAATCCCTATCAAATTACCAACAACATTTTTCAAAGAAGTAGGACAAATAATCCTACAGTTTTTATGGAACCACAAAAGACCCTGGTTAACCAAAGCAATCTTGAAAAAGAACACAACTGGAAGTATCACAATCCCAGATTTCAAGGCATACGACAAAGCTATAGTAACCAAAAAAGTATGGTAGTTGCACAAACATAGACACATAGACCAGTAGAACAGAATAGAGAGCTGAGAAATAAACCCATGATTATATGGTCATTTAACCTTTGACAAAGGAGACCAGGATATGAAATGGGAAAAAGACAGTCTCTTCAACAAGTGATGTTGGAGAAACCAGACAGCTACACACAAAAGAATGAATCTGGGCCACTTTATCACACCATATACAAAAATAAACTTGAAATGGATTAAAGACCTAAATGTGAGATCCAAAACCATAAATATCCTAGAACAGGGTACAGGCAGTAATCTCCTTGACAGAAGCCATAGTAATATTTTCCTAGATATGTCTCCTTAGGCAAGGGAAACGAAAGCAAAAATAAAACTATTGGGACTACATCAAAATAAAGCACAGCAAAGGAAACAATCAACAAAACTAAAAAGCAGCCTGCTGGATGGGAGAAGATATTTGTAAATGATATATTTGATAAGGGGTTGGTATCCAAAATATATAAAGAAATCATACAACTCAACCCCCCAAAAACAAATAATCCAGTTAAAAATGGGCGGAAGACATGAATAAGCCTTTCTTCACAGAAAAGATATAGGTGAACAACAGAAACATGAAAAGATGCTCAATGTCCCTTATCATCAAGGAAATGCAAATCAAAACCGTAGTGAGATACAACCTCATACTTGTCAGAATGGCTAAAATCAAAAACACAGGAACAAGTGTTGGCAAATATGTGAAGAAAAAGGAATCCTCATGAAATGTCAGTGGTAATACAAACTGGCGCAGCCACTGTGGAAGACAATATGAAGGTTTCTCAAAAAATTAAAAAAAGAATTAACACATAATCCAGTATTTCCACTACTATTTACCCACAGAATACAAAAACACTTACTTCAAAAAGATATGTGCACTCCTACGTTTATTTCATTATTTACAGTAGCTGAATTATGGAAGCAGCCCAAGCATTCATCAATACATGAGTTGATTAAAAAAAGATGTGATATATATAGAACTGAATATTCCTTTGCCATAAAAAGAATGAGATCTTGCCATTTGCAACAATGTGGGTGAATTTAGAGGGTATAATGCTAAGTGAAATAAGTCAGTCAGAGAAAGATAAATACCATATGATTTCACTCATATGTGGAATTTAAGAAACAAAACGAAGGGAAAAAAATAAAAACCAAACCAAAATAGACTCTTTACTATAGAGAACAAACTGGTGGTTACCAGAGGGGAAGTAAGTGGGAGGAGGGGTGAAATGGTGATGGGGATTAAAAGTACGCTTACTGGACACCTGGGTGGCTCAGTGGGTTAAAGCCTCTGCCTTTGGCTCAGGTCATGATCCTGGGATCCACCAGTATTGGGCTCTCTGCTCAGCAGGGAGCCTGCTTCCCTCCCCCCACTGCCCCACCCTCTGCCTGCCTCCCTACCTACTTGTGATCTCTGTCTGTCAAATAAATAAATAAATAAATAAAATCTTTTAAAAAATAAAATAAAAAAAGTACACTTACAATGATGAGCACTAAGCAATGCATAAAATTGTTGAATCACTATATTATATACCTAAAACTAATATGACACTGTAATTAAGTATACTGGAATTAAGTTAAAATTGTTTAAAATATAAAGATTCAGAAATAGGTAGACAATTTCAAAACATTTTGTTCTCAGAATTCATTTACCTAAGTCTACAATATTCACTAAAAATGACTATTTCAATGTAGTTTCTTAATGAAGCATAATGGAAAAACACTAAGTATAGAAATTTTTTAAGCTACTCTAATATCTAAGAAGAATAACCGGTACAGTCAAAAGAAGTATCTGATTTAGGAAAGTTTTTATTACAATAAATATCTTATCACTTTGTAATTTATATATAATTTTACATATATTGCTGAGTGGAGGACTTATAAAAATTTTTAGATGATTTTATTTTCTTAAATTACTTGAATTTTATGTTATTAAATTGCTCAATGATTTTTTTTAAGATTTTATTTATTTATTTGACAGACAGAAATCACAAGTAGGCAGAGAGGCAGGCAGAGAGAGAGAGGGGGAAGCAGGCTCCTTGCTGAGCAGAGAGCTGGAGGTGGGGCTCGATCTCAGGACCCAGGACCCTGGGATCATGACCTGAACCAAAGACAGAAGCTTTAACCCACGGAGCCACCCAGGCGCCCCTCAATAATGATTTTTAATGATAGTATAATAATAAGTGTGAAATCAAAATCCCAACATCATTTTCTTTCTTTCTTTCTTTTTTTTTTTTTTTAAGATTTTTATTATAAGTAACCTCTACACCCAGGGTAGGGCTCAAACTTACAAATATAAGATCAACAGTTCCATGCTCTACTGACTCAGCCAGCCAGGTGCCCCCTAATATTATTTTCAAAAAATCCATATTTGAGAAAGTTGAGTTAAAGAGGCTTTTGTTGTCATGATAATTTTTCTCTATGATCTGTTGTTGCTGTTTTGCGTTGTTCATCATGATTTGGTAAATTAAGCACAATTTGTTTACTATACAATGCACTAATGATCTTGGGAGCTTCATGGAAATGATAAAATTGCCTAATTTCACATTTAGAAATATTGTCAACAATTTTCAAAACTTGTTGAGTATTGATCACCCAATATGTAACCAAAATGTTTACTTTCGATACCTACAACAGATGCTTTGTATATTTATGATGATTTATCAAAGGAGAAGTAATCAAAATGTTTACAAATGGAATCTTGGTTGATAAAATGGTTTGACCTGCATGCAGTGACAAAGCCAGACAATTGCAGGATTTGTAGAAATCTCCAGAGTATGTGAAAGTGTTATAAAGATACATTATTGTACTTATCTCATATTCTTCTGAAGGAGCTTTACAAAGAATATGATAATTGAAGACTTTGATTATAAAGGATTTTGAGCATATATTAAACAAAGAAAACATTCACTTGAAACTCACTGAGTGAGGCATTTAAGGTTTTCATTGAACAAATTATACACAGCCTCTCCCTCTCCAGTGATATATCAATTATGTAAACCTTAATGCAGTATATTTTTAGGCTTTTTTTCTCTATCCAAAAAGGTTACTTATCACTGATACAAAGTATATCCTAGAGGATTTTCATACTTTTATTTTGTTCTGTTCTACACATTTTCAAGGGTTAATCTTGATACTATTTGTGTTATTTTATATAAACTTCCATTTATACAAATAATAATCCAATATAATTGTCTTCTATACTGAGTAATTATACATTTTTAAGTAACCATTAAAAATATCATTTAGGGGTGCCTGAGTGGCTCAGTTGGTTAAGCAACTGCCTTCATGGTCCAGGGTTCTGGGATCTAGCTCCACATTGGCTCCTTGCTGAGCAGGAAGCCTGCTTCTCCCTCTCCCTCGGCTTGTCCTCTCTTTCTCTGTCAAATAAATACATAAAATCTTTTAAAAAAATAAATAAAATTATCATTTATAGCATGAAGATTTTATATGATTTGTTAGTAATTTTCCATGAATTGGCTAACAAGATTCTTAAAACTACAGAAGTAATACTCAACATTGATATGAATTGAGAAGACTTGATTATCAGTAAGTATTTGTTTTATGTTAGCAGGGCTAAAATCTAGCTAGAATTCTACAGACTTGGGTCCAGTCCCAAAATGAGACTAGAATCTCTTGCTAGAAGGATGGTTGTGTTTATTTTATACAGTAATTAGGAAATTCTTAATATATCTCATTTGTTATCTAGATATATGCACATAAATGTAGGATTTTAATGGAGAAAAGAGAATGATTTGGCAGGTAAGTATTGGTGATTAAATGAAAATGAAACCTCAGAACCATTCCTGGATTTAACATAATCACACACACATACACAATCATATATAATATTTAGGATGCTTTGGCAAAGTTAAATGACCTAAAGTAAGGAAACTGTTTAATTTCAAGATTATTTTTGTTTGCATAATATTCTATTTTAAATCCTTTTACATATTTTCCAGTACTTTCCTTACTTCCTCCATACATTTCTCCTTAATAATCCTTCCATTCTATCAACACCAAAAGGAAATTGTGTGAGGATCTTAGGTTTTTAGAAGAATTCTACAGCTGAATGAATTTTACTAGCCAAAACAGAAATTAAGATAGTATTGACTGGTACATAGCATATCCAGGTAAAAATAAACCAAAGTAACTGGTAGATCTACCCTATGAATTCAGATGAGGCCATTGAATTGAAAGATTTTGATTGTGTTTACCCTATCTGTACACCACAACTACATTCACCAGTAAAGTGTCTCCCAGGTACATCTGGAGACTCAAGAATGTCCCACCTGTGCTTGTAAGCCAGTTGGATGCTAGGATTCCCGCAGCTCCCATTCTTGCCCTGCTGGGCTATTCTGTCTCCCGCTGTATCTGATGGAGACCTGCATGTCAAGTGAGCAGCCCCCACTACTCTCCCAGCTTTGCCATCTCCTTGTTGACCTTGCCAGTCACCACCATTGCCAAACCAAGGCATTCTTGTGGGAGAAATGCCTGCATGCTTGCTTCTTGTGAAAACCCAAGTTAATACATTCATCCACCTGCTGCTTCCCAGCTGAGTGAGTGAAGTTATCTAAGTTTCTGCATCTGTAAAACAGGGTCGTGTTTCTCTTTCAGGATTTTGTGAGTACCAAATGAGATTATTTATGATGATGAATAAACTGTCAATCAGTAATATTTTACTTAGTACAGCTGCTGAAGTAGAAGAGAACTAAATAGGAACCTAGCTCTAAGGTGTGATTTATTTGTAGCTATACAAATTTTATCCAATTTAGGTCAGCTTATCTGATACTGTCAGAAAAGTTCTGATATGGTCATGGATATACACATTCACTTAGAAACTTCAGATCAAATATTAGAGTAATATAAATTCAAAAATATGCCATAGAATTTTTTCAAAGTTGTTGTGGTATGACAGAATAAATGAAATTTGGAGATTAATTAATGAATCAACATGCTAAATAATATAACATGGTACAGAGAAGTAAACATCTTAGGAAAATATTGAGGCAGATGTGAAGATAAGAACAGTTATAGTTTATTCGTGGGAATAATTAATTTTTATAATGCTTTGCTGTTCCATAAAAAATGAAATTAAAAAACTACATTTCTTTAGGTAATTTTATAAACATTGACTGAGATCAGAGGCTATTAATTCTTATCTTGAAAAAAGCCATTATGTGATTAAAAGAATTAAAAGTGCTAAGCAAATGAAGTTCATCCAGTTGTATATGTTTGATACATGTGTTTAAATGGCTTAGTTTAAGCCATTATCTTGCAGCTTTCACCAGATATTATTCAGCTCTTTTTTTTTTACTGTGGTAAAGACAGTGTTGCTGTATCTGCCAAGATTCATTTTTATAGGAGGATATAAATTTACTATTACAAAACATGATCACTGTAAGTTATTTAAATATTCACTTAAATTATCTCATTTATTCATTCTGAATTCAACAACTATTCATTCATTGAATGTGAGTACTAATCACTTCACTCTAATATACATTACTGGCTACTACTGTATCCAGAATCCATTTGTATTTCTTCAAGTAACCAAATTCCTGACTTTCTTCTGGAAAATAAGGCTCTTTTATTCTTGGTCCATGTACTTGAGTTGGACTGATCACATATTTCCAACCTCAAATGTGGACAAAACAAGACTCAGGCCTGGTCAATCTTTTTAATCTTCCTAGTCAAATGACCAATTAAGCCCTTCTCTCAGAGTGAACGGTTAACATTTTGCAGTATTTACTTACTTTTTGTTGAAATACTTTTAAATAGATTAAATACACCATTGTATTTTATCCCCAAATATCTTAAGGATCTTAATTATATAAAACAGGGTTCTTCTACTACATAACTACCAAACCATTACCATTCATAAAAATTAACAACAATTATTTCATCTAGTATATTCAAATCTCCTCAATTTTAAAAAATCAGTTTCTTTAAATCAGGATTCACTCAAAGACCACACAGTTTGCATTTGGATACTTTAATTCTTAAATGCATTCTCACCAGAATAATCCCCCCTTCCCTAACTTTTGTTTTCTTATGACACTAATTTGTTGAGGTTGGGTCAGTTAAACTGTAAAATATCTCATCTTCTGAAGTTATCTGAACAAATAAATCTAGTGTGTGTGTTTCCCATGCAATTCCTATCTTTATTTTCTGAATATCATACAAATAAAACTAGATAGGAAGGTAGTAGACCCAGATTAAACATATTTGGCAAGAAGAATTCACAGGTGACACTATGTAATGAAGACTCAAATCTGTTTATCCTCCTGACCCCAATGAGTACAGATAAGATTATCGGCAGGGTTGAGATGGAGATAGCTATATTTCTCCATTCGTGAAGTCACTGTGTGATTAAAATCAGATTTCATGGAAATATCCAGGTTTATTCAACCTTCAGTGCTGGTTTTAGGACCCACTGACCGTTCTTCCTCCTGAGTCTATCGTTTCTTTAGTGTCACAAACCACCAATCACTAAATGATATTTCCTCTGTAATTATTAGTTGTCATTCTTCTGTACAGAAGCAACTTTCATTATCAACTGCAGAATTTGGATTATCCAGTATAAATCTCACTAAAAGTTAGGAGATGTACTTAATTTTTTAATCCTTATTTTCCAGTAGTAGTTAAATTTAACAGTCACTTCCGCTATCGACCACTGAGGTTCTTCTTTGGTCTTGTTTTACTGTTTGGCTCTTAACACTTTTATTTAAAATACAATTTAAAGAGTGCATATTGATAAACATAGTAAATATTACTACTCACCGATATTTCTACCGTCCCTTTCCTGAGGCCGCCAGAGGATTACATGTCCTTACTTCCTTGAAGTACAGGATGATCTCATCACGTAAGATGATTACGTCAATAAGATGCAGCTGAAGGGTATTGCAAAATCAATTATTCATGTTCTCTCTTCCCAAAGCCACAGCAAATACTCTCACTCTAGCTGCTGGGGATTCATCTCCTGGTCCCTGAATGAGGACTAAGAAGAGACCCCATGCAACTTTTGAACTGCAAGAGTGAGAAGTTTTTTTTTTTTTTTTTGAAGATTTTATCTATTTCTTTGACAGAGACAGATCAGAAGTAGGCAGAGAGGAAGGCAGAGAGAGGAGGAAGCAGGCTCCCTGCTGAGCAGAGAGCCGGATGTGGGACTCGATCCCAGGACCTTGAGATCATGACCTGAGCTGAAGGCAGAGGCTTTAACCCACTGAGCCACCCAGGCGCCCCAAGAGTGAGAAGCATTTTTTAATTGCTTTCAAACATTGACTTTTTTTAGTTTTATCACAATATAACAACACATCCTGACATATATAGTAAGATATTGTACAGTATCTTATAGAAGATCTGTAATCTTTAATTTTTAAAATTACAACTTTCAGAATTTGCCCATTACTAAAATATCTATATGCAATATGGGAGTGTTTTCAAATATTCAGATATTCTGTGCTAAGTAGCGAAAACTCGGTTAACTCTTTCTATTTTACACTTTTTTCCCATATGTTCTCACATTAGGTATATGCTTATCACTACTGTGCCAGCTCACTTGGTGGCAGAGTTGAAATCCTTTAGATGCATTTACTTAAATAGAACATTGTAGTTTATCTCCAGATTAAAGTAATTGACAGAGAATTGGAAATAGCAGTTGTAACAATTGTTTAACTGAGAAACTGATTATCCATATGTGGCTACAGGGCTTGTGAGAAATTGAAAAGGCTAAAATGTTACCAGTGTCTTCATTCAGCTCTTAATCCCTGTTCAGCATGTTCCTGCTTTTCGGTTTCCAACTTTTTTTCAGACTCAATCTCTGTATCACACCCCGTGCTATCACACCATATGCTGCTTTCTGCCCTTTCACACTTTCCAAGAACACTTGAAAAGCTAGGATCTATAGTCTCGTCTGGGAAGTAAGAAATGCTCAAAAATAACTGTACCACAAAGGAGAGAGTGATAAATGCCATAGGAGAGGAAAAGATAAAGTGCTAAGGAAGTAGGCAAAAAGATTGTTTCCAGCAGTGAGATGTGAGAGGAGATGCTTTTTTATACAGACCCTGAAAAATAGATAAACTATGGATGTATGACCATGAAGGGAAAAAATTCATTCTAAACAGACTGTGGTAGAAAACATTGATCGGTGGGGGATATGGGTAAAGGCTCATCTAGGAATGAACATGGGAATCTAGTTGTTGTTTTGTTTTGTTTTCTTTTGTTTTCATCTCCCTGGGCAGAAATTTGCAACCTCTTTCCCCACTTGATGGAATATACAGTTTCTGATCCCTAGATTCTATAACCCAGTCCTACTTATAGATAATTTCTATTCCTTGTTGAGGTTACTACTTAAGTATAAGCTTTTCATGGAAATCTTTCTCACTCTTCTCAAACTAGTTTAGGTCTTCTGTTTTGTATCTGTTTTTTGTTTTTTTGTTAATTGTTTTTTTTTTTAGTATTGCACATAGGATTTCCCTAGGTTGCACTTACCAAAATATCAAAAAGTCTTTGTTATGCCTTTTATCCTACTCTCTTATCAGAGTTTTATGAGAAAAGAAACTGTTGGCAAGTGCCCCAGACATATTTGTTGATTAAATTGAAGCTACATTTGAACAGATAGGCCTGTAATTTTTATTTTTAAAGTAACTAAAAATCCAGGAAGCCAGGAAAAACTAATGAAAAATATACTTCAAATTCCTAAATTAGAGAAGTTTATTGACGATAACTATGTTTTCTATGGCTGCTACAACAAACTATTTTAAACTTGGAGGCTTAAAACAAGACATATTTATTATTTTATGGTCCCCTGACAAGAAATTTGACATGAATCTCATTGGCCAAAAATAGAAAAGTAGTTCAGGCCTTCATCCTTTTCTGGAAGCTCTATGGGAGAATCTATCTCCTGTCTTTCCCAGCTCCAGAAGGCTACCCACTTTTTTTTAAGCTCGTGATTCTTTCTTCTGTCAATGACCAATGGTCATTGACCCTGGGTTGAATCCTTGTCATACTGCCATCTCTCCATTTCTTCTGATTCCTTCTTTAACTTTTAAATGCCCTTATGATTACATTGCACCCCCTTAGATAATCCGGATTACTCCCAGTTGTAAAATTTGCTCATAGACAACACTATTTCATCTGCAACTTTTATTTCCCTTTGCCATGTAACTTAAGACATTCACAGTTTCCAAGGATTAGGATGTAGGCATCATGGGAGGGCCATCATTCTGCCTACGTCATTAGCCAACTTAAATGTTGAACACTGACAAATCAGATTAACTGTAGTCTCATGATATTACTGGTGAGATTCTCCTTAAGGCAATGGTCAAATAATAATTCCAGTTATTCCTTAATACCAGAATCAATAAAGCCATGTGAACAGCATAGAAAAAGGACAGACATCAGCACAGATGCTAAGAATTAAAAACCATATTAAGTGTGCACTATTAATAAGATAAATAAGAACCCTGGGTTATTTTTACTGGGGTATGTCCCTGAAGGGTATCATCGCTGATCTAATTCTGCCTCCCAGTCCAGCTTCATTTATCACAAATGCTTTTTCCCTTCCTTTTCTTAAAACTAGCCACTCTTTTTTTGCTTGACTACATTAGAATCTTAGTATGTATATCTTCACTGCAATAAAACTTTTCTTCTGTTTGTATCCATGTCTTTTCCTTTTTCTTCTTACCAGATTGTAAGCATGTTCAGAGAGTGGATTTATTTCTCTTTATAAAACACTGAAGGTCTGCAATTTTCATATGTCAATCAGCTGTTCAGTAAATGTCTGCTAACCAAATCAAATGAATGAATGTGGACATGAAGCAAATGAATCAAAAAGTCAAATCATATTATTTAGATATCAATTGGAAAGAAAGAATTCTGTGATCCATGCCTATTTGAAAACTGTTTAGGACATATCAAATCTGCATGACAACACCTCTTTCAATTCTGATTTTAACAGAATTGCAGGAACACAAGCTCCACAGAAAGCAGTACTGAATATTCACATTATTGTTGATAGGTTTAGCTCATAAATATACATGTGTGTACTAGAAGATTGTTAAATCTGCAGCCATCATTTTAAGTTAATTAAAAGTACTATTTTATATAAAAAGAAACAAGTTTTAAGAATCATCTCTACATTTATTTGAAGAAGACAGTGGATTGATGGCTTTCTCTTAAAACCTAGCAGTGGGATAGGCAGTGGGGATCAAAAATATATTGTAATTCCTACCCTCGAAAGAAAAATGAGCTAGTCCAAGAGGTAGAAATCAAGTAGTTTTAATACAGTCTGTAAAGTAGAGATACACTGTGTCTTGGGCACATATATAAATTGGACTTTCCCCTGTGTAGAGGACTCACGAAGACCTCTGATAAGCAAGTAGCTAAACTGAAACCCAAAGGATGAGAGATGGTAACAAGACAATAGATTTTTAGAAATATTAAGTATTTAGAACAACAGATTTAGTGATTTTTACATGTCATGGTTAGGGGAGAGAAGGATTTTAGCTCCTGCCTTTGGGATTTGCAGCTCTAAACCATTAGGGGAAATGGAAAAAGTGAAGCATGTATGGGGAGAAAGAATTCAGTGTTGGACATTTATTCAATCCATAGCTTAAACCTATCTATTTATGGTGCAAGATATATTTGTTTTAACAAATATTTTACAATGTATTGTACAATACATTGTGGTACACTACCTATCTCTTGCCTAACAATATGTATACAAGATTTATACAAGATGTAAAAATTTTGTGATATGGCAAGTATCAGGACTGAAGATCCATGACCAACTCTAAATGATTTTGGTAACAAAGATTTTCTGATATTAGTAACAACACTGAAAACAATAAGGGATTTATCTCAGAATTTAGCACACATTAGTTTACTGGTCTCCTATTGGTCAAGACAACGTATTTACTAGGAATTCAGTAAAACATAAGAAAGAGTTATGCTTTTAAAATACCCTCAGGCTGGTATAAAACATGGACTATAATCCAATTAAGATTTTGTGTTTTATTATGATATGAACAAAGTGGTATAGGAATACAAAGAGAAATCTGGAATGGTTGCAGTTATTATTTTTTATTTTTTTAATTTGAATATAGTTGATACACAATGTTATATTCATTTTAGGTATAAAAGTTGACAAGTTTATACATTATGCTATGTTCACCACAAGTGTACCTATCATCTGTCTCATTATATCGCTTTTGTAACATTGCTGACCATATTCCTAATGTTGTGCCTTTTATTCCCATGACTTATTCATTCCATAAAGAGAAACCTCCTCTTCACCCATTTTGTCCTATCCCCCAGACCCCTGCACTCTGTTTAAATGTCTCATGGATAAGAAACCTATCACCTATCAATGTCTCCTTCTGACAAATCTACCTGATGGACCACAGGGTTTCTGAATCTGAATTCATTGCCATCTGTAAACATCACCTTCATGTTATAGCTGAAATTCTGGCCATCTATTGAGGCTCAATTTCAGTTATTTTTTGAGGAGTTAGGTTGTAAATTGTTTCAAATGCATTTATTTATTAAATCAACATGTGGTAATTGTTTACTACATACCAGTCACTGAGCATGGCGCAGGGTGAGGGAAAGGAGGGCAGTCGATGATACAGGATGGTCTTGCTCTTGAGGGACTCATGCTATCAAGAAAGAGATGGAGTCAAAAACAAGAGAAATGTGGTAGAATGGTATAGTTATTCACCTTTTTAATGAATAGTGTGCTCACAAGAATGACACATTAGCACAATCCTTCTGATGTGATAAAGAATGCATACGTCTGACCTACATTGTGCCAGGAAGTGTTACCCACTTAGGACTCTCAGAGCTGGCACCAAGTGCCCACTGAAGATATCTCCATTTAGCAGGATAGGATGTGTCCTTGGATTCCATTATCTCTGCTGTAGCTTCCAGGTCTCCATGACTTGCCCAGGATCTTTTATTCCAGTACCAGTTGCCCCTCTTTTATTTGTCACTCCAGGTTCCTATAAGACCTAGGTAAACTGCCCCATGTCTCACTTGTCCAGGTTGTTTACAGAGTTCTGCAGCACATGTCTTGGTATGCTGCTTCCCTGCCACCATCAAAGGAGTTGAGTGGAAACTTACTACCAAAAATTAACAATAGGAGTACAACGGAAAGTTACACGACTTAAACCTCACAACCTCACAGAAAACATGTTCCCTCCTCAAACAATTCATAATCTCCTAAATAGCAAAGGAAAGTTCTCGGTCATTTGTTATGTATGGAATGATTCTGTATGCCAGGCACAAGGGAAACCAACTGGGTGGTGTTTCTTTCCTTGTGCCTTACACACAGTAGGAAGCTAGTACCTGTTGAAACCAGATCTTTATCCTGGCTCAGTCAGATTTCTCCTGGCCCTTTCCTGCCTCTGAATGTTCTCACCATTCTGCTTCCTCCTGTTCTGGGCATTAGTTCATTTTTCAAGAAGGAGAACAATATAGTAGGCAGATGGTGAAGAGGAGATTGGAGGAGGGAACCTGTGAAATGAAACAAAAACAATACAGAATACGAAAACCGTATTTGGTACTATAATGTTTTATAACAATAAAAGGTAGCTGGAAATACTATATGCTAACACAGACAATATGCTATAATACCCAGGAGTAGGAATCAGAGGGAATAGTGTGGCAGAAGCCACTGGCTTAAATTTGTTGGATCCCAAATTTATTGGATTCTCTAATATTCTATTTTTTACAATGCGTAACTAAAGGCATTTTATTCTCTTTCCTTTCTAGAAATCTTCAAAGTAATAGAAAGCAAATTATCTGTTTTTCAGGTAAGGGGAAGTAAAAATTAATAACATTCTGTTAAAAACCGGTGTATACTAGGGGGACCCGGGTGGCTCAGTCTGTTAAGCATCTGACTCTTGATTTCAGCTTAGATCATGATCTCAGGGTTGTGAGATCAAAACCCTTGTTGAGCTCCCCTGCTCATCAGGGAGTCTCTTGAAGATTCTCTCTATCTCTGCTCCTGCTCCTCCCCCCACTTATACACACATTCTTTCTCTCTCAAAACAAATAAATGAAACCTTAAAAAAAAATGATGTATACCTGAAGCTAATATTACACTGCATGTTAACTAACTGGAATTTAAATAAAAACATGAAACTTAAAAAAAAAATGAAACTTAAAAAAAAAAAAAAGAACTAAAACAATAAAAAACTGATGTATAGTTAAATAGACTACTTCCCTCAGGAAAGAATGGAAAACTCATCCAGACCTCTAGTCTCATAATATTTATAATTTTGCTATTTTGAGGAATATGTTGGATTTGAAACACTAAAATCTTAATAATTATTAAGGCTAAATGATCACTTATATCAAATAAATGGCTGATTGTAAAATGGAAGTAAATAATAGCTAAAGTAAATAATTAAGAAAGCTTGTCATTGCTATAGTGATATACAATACATATCTAGATGCATATTTCTTATAATACTGCATTGATAAATAGATAACTGCTATTATCAAATGTGGTTAGCTATTCACCTTTGAGAAACACCTTACTATGTCAATTTTCTCAAAAGTACCTTCTCCAAATCAAGTTCCTACCATCTCACAAAATGATGTCTATCAGTGGCTTGATAGAAAATATAATAAACCTCATTTATTAAGTGGAAATGGTCTGACATTTTGAAATCAGGAGCTATTTTCTAAAAATTCAAGTGTAATAGTATAACATGTGCTTGTTCCATTCTGGAACATTCAAGAAGAGGTTATTTAATTAATTCAAAGAATGATCAAAAACTTCTCCCCCCTCAAGAGAATTTCCTTTGAATTAGAATGAATGAGATATGTGCTCAAGCTTTCCCCCTCAAGAAAACTTGGAACAAGTTCCAGAGTGGAGGCAGAGAGGCAATAAACTCTTAGACTTTGAGGTCTCGGAGATGTACCTTTGCCTTAGGACTGTATGAAAGACAACTAACCAGTTTCAGAAAATGGCCTCTCTAAGACAGCGGTCTTGATAAGTCTGAGTAAGTCTCTCAGAGGCTCCCAAAGTTGAAAGTGTTTTAGATGTTGTTCCTGAGAAAAGCATAGGAATGGTGAAAGAAATTGTACAGCTTCATTACATTTCCATAGCTCCCACTTCTGCAATTGGAAGCAAGGAAAAACATAGCCACAACTTTTGGATATCAAAAATCGAAGGCATTTCCTGTTGTGGATGTAATGAATGCCAGCGGGAAGAGAAGAAAACCAGTCAGCAGGTGAACTATCCCTGCTTCTTGCCCTGTCAGTACCTGGGAGTCATAGAACAGAGTGTCAAGGGCAACAGTGGGGAACCCTAAAGTATCTAGAACTACACAGAATTAACCAAGATTTATTTTCTGCTATACAGTAGAATTGTGGCTCAAAAGAGTACTTGAGTCATATAAAAATAATTAAAGTTATGTTTCTTCAACACTTGCTTTTGTAGCCTGAGTTTTGAACCTGCTCAACAAAGGCTTAGTGATTAATCAAGTTACTCCAAAGAATTGAGGGCACACTTAAGAAAGTACACATGGAAATAAAGACAACAGAATCTCATTGAATGCCAGGACCTACAATATACCAGGGCCTCCAAAAACATAAAATATAATTTAGAACTGGAGGATACACAAGAACTCTAAGGATCTGATTATCTCTTTGTGCCCTCAATAGCATGAATTTATTATTCTTTTTGTGGTGACTCAGCTTCTATCTCTATTTCTATTGCTGTTTCTGTTGCTCCTTCAAGCATCTCACATTTTTCTCTCTCTTCATTCTCTATGTTACATCATCTGTGTTTTCATTACTTTCAGTTATTTATATCTTCAGCTTTTTATATCTTCTGGAACCTGCTTCCAATGAGTCCCCTTTGTCTTTTCAGCTTCTGATCCCGCTATAAATTAACTGATTTTGTTTCCACATTTCCAATTCAAATTCCTGATAGAGAGAATATTATTGGCCCAATTCATCACCACAATGATGTTGTGGGTAGACTTCATGGTGCTGACCAGCCAGGGTCCCGTAAGTCAAATACAGCATAAAGTGGTAGGTTAGATATATTTCTTTACATGGGACTCTAACATCTATATCTCTGCTATAGGATTTATCATAATATTTACACTATGTTATTTGTTTGCTTGTATTCTTATTAGACTATGTTTTACAAATGTATTTGACTATATACTCCTGAGAGAAAATATTTTGAACAGATATTCTGAAATTTAGTATATTTATGCAAGCATACAATACTGGGCTAATAACATATATAATACCAAATGTACATACTAACTCAATAGAATTTCAAATTGTCAGAAAAATTAAATATAAAACTAAGCTGCATTATTTCCCTTGACTCCAAATTTGTTTTGTCTAGAATAGATCCAACTCTTGATACCATAGTACTGGATTAAAATCCGATTAGGTTGACTGATGTCAATTAGTAATAGTAGTAGTATTAGAAATAAGAGTAGTAATAATAGTAGCATTAGTAATAAAAGAAATGGTAGTAGTAATAATACAACTAGTAGTAATGGTAATAAAAGGTGTTGTCCTGAGAAGTCGCAGCAAACACTGATTGAATGCTTATTATTCTGGGCACGATGTTAAATGTTTGACATATATTGTCTATTTTGAACTTTATATCTCTTTTCTGATACCGATAGTAAATATATTTCCATTTTACAAGAAGCTAAAGCTTAAAGTAACTAGATGAGTTGTTTAAAGTAACACAGATAGTAAAAGGCTCACCAGAGTCTACACCTGATCTGATTTATGCTCAGCCAGACGTCTTGATCATCACTGTATTCTGTGTTACACATTGATGCCTTGGAGCTTTTGCCATATACTGATTAGGGCAAAAGTCTCAAAATCTATTTGATGATTGATAGAAAAAAATAGTTTCTAAGATTTTTATTTTATTTTTTTATTTATTTGACAGACAGATCACAAGTAGGTGGAGAGGCAGGCAGAGAGAGAGGAGGAAGCAGGCTCCCCGCTGAGCAGAGAGCCCAATGCAGGGCTCCATCCCAGGACTCTGGGATCATGACCTGAGCTGAAAGCAGAGGCTTTAACCCATTGAGCCACCCAGGCGCCCCGAAAAAAATAGTTTCTAATGAGCTTAAATATTTGTTATTATTTTAAAGATGTGAACTTGCCCAAATGCAGAACACAAATCTGAAAATTCACAATTAGACTGGACAAGGAAAGCAGGGACTAATATTTTTAGTGATCATTTCTTAATAAATCCTTAGATAGCTTTACACGTATTTGACACTTCCTCCAAAATAAGAATATCATTCTAATTTCTCTGATCATTGTTTCATAGATGCAAAATAAGTTTCCCTCTATTACTAAAGTAATAATAATTAATGTTCTATTAAGTTATAGCTATTTCAATCAATACTATTATCACTCATGGTTTCCTTGCATTATACAGATGAAACGGTTATCCATTTGTCCATACTTGGGAAAACACCCCCTTTAAAATTTAGTTGTGTATGTTAAATCCTCATTTAAATTCTTCTTAGTTTGGTTAAACAAAACTTCTTCTGAAATGCCTTTTCATTTCAGAATGATTTCATTTCAATGATTTTTCATCTGTAAACTACTTATGTGTCCCTTACTACAGTCTCTCCTCAAACCTAGTACTTTGTCAAGTGTAGTATCCATTACTATTCACTGTGATTATGCTTCTCACTGCTCTAAGCTCTAAAGACAAAGACAGGTCTGCATTGTTCTCGGGATCCAGCATTGTGTCTGTCTCAAGTTGGGATTTGCTAGATTCAGTATTGTAAAGTGAGGGAATAAAATAAGAACATGTCAAATAATTAGAGGACAAGGGGAAAAAAAAAGAAAAATAAGAGCACAACTATAAATTTTTCCAGGCATAAAATCATATATATTTGAGTTAAAATACTGGAAATAAGAGAGAGGGGGGAAAAACAAGAATGATTATTCTAAGTATCAATTAACTTGACTTAGTGATCAAATAGGTAGGTATAATATGCCAGGGAAAGATGGAATATAACAAAAATTATGTTTACAGATTCTATTTTGGGCAACTGAAATGTTAATAAGAGAAAGAGGAAAGTTAAAAATATTCCCTCTTAAAAGTGGAATGAGCTTATTTTCAGACATGTGCCTACTGAGTCTTTGGGTAAAATCTTAGTGAATAAATGCTTCTAGTACAGATCTCAAACTCTGGAACTATAAAACAATTTTCTGTTGTGCTCAAGAATTCTCTTAACAAAATATATTTAAGTCAAACTTTACTTTTTCTTGGTATTTAATGGTATTAAGAGTTCTCTGATAGTTTGAAATGGTTCCATCTCTCCATAAAGATTATCTGGCATGTAAGGGAGTTCTTTGAAAGAAATGTCTGAACATGAAATTACAAAGTAAAGTGTGAAGCTGGAACTTTGGAAACTCATGAATGGGGCACTACTGACATCTGTGGTCTGGATCAGTAAGAACATAATTGCAAGAATAATCAGAAATTTATTTAAAATGTGGGACCACTTTCAGGAGTTTCACATGACATGAAAGTCAAAAAACACAGTCTATCAGGAAAGTGACCACCTGACCACATTCTCCAATTTTCTCTCCAGTGATGATGTGCTTTGAAGATGTAAGACAGAAGTAGGCATTTGGAAGGTAGACATTTTTGTTTTCAACTGAGAATTCTTGTGTGGTTCTGGACAAACTAGGAAAAAGGTGAAGACCCCTAAAAATTCTGGCTATAATCTGGCATATGGGTGTTTAAGATAATATTAATATAAAAAAAAGAAATATAATCATGTTTTCACCCGATTAGATGAAAAAGGAAAATGGGTAACTTTTGTATAGTAAAGAGAGAAGTTTAGAAGACCAGTGAGGAACATTTTAACTTAAATGTACTTCAAGAAAAATAAACTTATAATGATATCATGATGGTAATGGCCAGTGATCCTATACCCACGGATTAAAGATTACTCCAAACTTTGTTGTGAAAGAGAGGAGAAGGCAAGGGGGTCAATGCTCAGAGACAAAGATCCTTTGCTCTTCTTTGCTCCTGCTTTTATTGGTCCTTCAGGATAATCACAAATCCTCATCACTGTTTCTGAAGCATGTGATGTGTGACAAGGGGTCTTACTGAAACTAGGAGGATCTGTTTATGGAAAGATAAAATATGCGAATCTGCGTGTTCTACTAAACATAGCCTAAGGGATAACACACAACTTCCTAGATTACAGGGTGGCTGTTTGGGCTAAGAAAGCTTCTGGAAGACAACTCCCCAAGGCATTCCAAGAGCAGAGTGGTCTCTCAGGCCTCATTCCAAAGGCCCATGTCCTTCTCCAAAACCTTCCTTCTCCCCCAGGGTCCTCTGTGTTAGATTTTAGGAAGCCAGGTATTATGAATGATTTCATGCTCTACATTAACCCCAACACATCAATTATTTTCCACTCAACATATTAAAAAATATGTATTGAATGCACTGCAAAATATATATTTGTATGACCTGAATCACCAACTTTATTGAAATAAAAGGAAAAATAGTTGGGTGATGGGCATTAAGGAGGGCCCTTGATGGAATGAGCACGAGTGGGGGTGACATGGAACTGATGAATCACTAAATTTGACCTCTGAAACTAATAATGCAATATGTTAACTATACTGAATTTAAATAAAGAATTTTAAAAAAGAAAGAAAATTGGTAGTGCTCTTTAGCCGTTTCAATTTTACTTTCTGTGTGCATTATGAAGTATTAGCACCAAAGTAGTTCTTTTTGGCACTGAACAAATGTGAGGGATGAAAGATAGAGTCCCCAAGGAGATTTCATTCATATGACCAATATTTAACGATCCCTTACCATGCATTAGACTTAGTGAAATTGCTGGTGAACAAAGCAGAGGTGATTCTTCATTTATTGGAGCTTCAATCTACTTGAAGTGATTATAACCTTTTACATGTCACGTTCATTCCACCCTCAAATCAACTCTCTGAGGTAGGAAATAGTATCAACTATGATTTATTTTCCAACAGACTTAGGCAGAGTAGTGAAAGTAAGTTCCATGATTATTTAGCAGGAAAGACAGAGCAATTGGTTATTACACTGAATATAATACTTACTGGGGGTTTATTGTACATTGGAAACATGACAAAGAGAGAACAAATAATCCCACTTTCTCCAATTCTAGGTTCTTCCACCGTTTCTGTATAGGTTGGTAGTTATGTCAGGTTGTTGACTAAAATGACTGTAGGACACTGGTCAGAAGTTTCTGTCCCCACTGAGAGCTATGCCACTAAAGCTGCTAACATCCAGCTTTCCTTCTGAGGTAGGTCCTGGTTCTAGGGGCTCATACTTCTGGTGCTAGCATTGCAAAAGGACTTCTTTCCTCCTCGTGGAAGTGAGATGGACATCAAGTTGACAAGAAGGCAAGATAGTGCATGAAGTGAACAAAAGTTACTAAGCAGACCAGCTATGCTGTGGAAGAGGATTTATGTTAAAGAAAGCAAAAGGAAAGGTCAGATACATATGTTTTAAGAAATAAACTCTAGGGAGCCTGGGTGGCTCAGTGAGTTAAGCCTCTGCCTTCGGCTCAGGTCGTGATCCCATGGGATCGAGGCCTGCTTCAGGCTCTCTGCTCAGCAGGGAGCCTGTTTCCTCCTCTCTCTCTGCCTGCTTCTCTGCCTACTTGTGATCTCTGTCTGTCAAATAAATAAATAAAATCTTAAAAAGAAAGAAAGAAAGAAAGAAAGAAAGAAAGAAAGAAAGAACTCTAGCAAAAATCTCCAGGTCTAAAACCAATGCCCAGCCAAGACCTTAACCTCAGGTGAATTCTTTGGAGATAGATATTGATTGGAAAGAAAACATCAAATTATTATTGCACTATTATCTTTTTAGTGAACAGCTATTTTAAATCAAGTTTCTTTCATGTAGGAAATGATAATAGAAAATTACTGATAAGTCAAAGGATTACTTCTCTGGACTAATGAATGACTCAGTAAGGTGTCATTATTAACTTTTCCAGCACAAGCAAAAATACCTGACACATAGAGGCCACTCAATAAATATTTGTTGAGTAAACGAAAAGAGCTGACCTCAGCACACACACATACCTAATTTCTAGTCCTGATTCTGTGTGGAAATTCAATTGAAAGGATAAACTTGGTTCCCAAGAAGTAATAGAGGATGCTAAATTAATCCTTTCGATTGGATTTCCACACGGAATCAGTATTTGTTTTCTTATTTTGGTGAAATGTTTTCATTATTGTATTTATTTCATATTGGGTAATCAATACTTATTGGTTCAAATGAGTTGAAATATAAATATAAGATGTATCATCTACTGCATGTGTAGAAATTTAACAAACTTTATGTATTTCCCCTGGCTTTTAGAAATAGACGTTTATGCAGAAATGCCTTCTTAAGCATGCCAGTTATTTTTTTCTACTTTTACAGTATGGTATGTAAAGGAAAAGAGATTAGGATTGATCCACCAGGTCAGATTTAGGGACCAATCCATACATTCTCACCTAAATATAACAGGCCAGGAAAGGTTTTTTCCAAAGAAAAAGAAAGTGGATGACAGCTGTATTTGCACATTCCAACAGTAACAGTGAATTTAATATGGGGAAAATATAGTCAATTTCTTTTCATAACCATATAATCTATCTAGACAAGTCGGTCAGTTTGCAAGAAATATTTGTTTTCCAAAAGCTTCTCTTGGAACAGTATAGATACAGCTCAAATTGCTCGATGTCAGGCTTCCAGTTCTCTGGTCTATGATGTAAACCATGTCAATAAGATAAAAAGGCACTCCTTGAGTAGCACATTTGTCGATAGGAGCAAGCTGACATTCAGCTCCAAGACTTTAAGAAAGAAAGCCTTATTTTCCTTCTCTTACTGAGCAAGTTATCAGAGAAGAAATGACTCATAACCATATGCATTTCCACATTCATAAAATACATTAAACTAAATGATAGCCAACTCAACCAGTTTGGGAATCAGGGTAAAAAAAATTGGAGAATACTTTTTTTTTTTTTTAACGCAATTTACCTTTCATCTGAAGTACTTAAGAATCATTTTCAAAAGGTTTTCATAGAAAAAGGGTCTTTAATGAGAATGTAATATAAAATGGAAATGAAGATATTATAAAGTGTGTTCTAGAGATAACTTGACATATTTTTAGTTATACTCTTTTATATGAAATTTTTATTAGATAGGCCAAAAGTATATGGTTTTGTAGGCCAAAATTATATTGGGTATATGCACACAATTATTATATATCTAAAAATGTTAAATATATATGTATGTATCAGTATGACCCTGCAGAAGAGTGTGTGTGTGTGTGTGTGCGTGTGTGTGTTTATGTGTCCATACAGAAATAATTCTAATTCTCTGGCCATAAAACTTTTTAGTTGAAAGCTTTTGCATGAGATACACTTCTATGCAATCTCACCATTATCTGAAGAGTTCATTTTGCTGCTTCACAGGATTAAGAAAAGATGCTTCTTTGCTTTACAAATGAGAAGCCCCAGAGGAGATCAAAAGACAAGAGAGGAGATATCAGATACCAGTTTTCCCTGGTTCCCTTCCTATTGGATGATCAGAGTTGCAGATCCCTCTGCCCAAATTTAAGCCCTTGCAGGTCACCCGCTCAGGTCTTTGGTCACCACTCCACCATTTTGCCCCTTCATGCTTCATGCTTAAATTGCTCTGTGGCTAACCCCATGAGCCTCATTATTCCGCCTACAGGTTTGTCAATAGTGTCTTTAGGAAACTCTCCTTAAATTCTTTGCTGAGCGTACCATCCGTTTGTGTGCCATCCTTTCTTCTCCTGTAGGAAAAAGTATGGACTACTGAACGTGTGCTTTCCCACAAGAAGATGTACATTAATCAACTTAGCAAATACAGAATAAAGGATAAAGGAATATTTTCAATGAATAGATTGAGCTTCTCTCAATTCAACAGACTTAATTGATGTTCCCTGAATGAAAGTAGAGACACATTATTGAATGAGGGAAATAGTATGAGCTGTTATAAATTACATATGAATTAAAATATCTCCTGTCAAAAGGAAACTTGAAAATACAGTTCAAATTATTTTTGAGCAGCTACAAGTTCTGCAGATCTGAGGTATGCATGTTGAACATTAAGGATGATAAAACTGTCACCCTAACACAGAGGTATTTAATAAGTTCAAATTCTTCAATGCTTATGGGTGGATAGTGCAGGTGACAGGTTCTAATTTTGTTGTTTGGAGGGGAAAGACACAGATAGGTTTAGGTCGATGAATAAATATATTTCTGGGATCCAACTCTCTTTTAAAAGTTCTCCTGACTACTGGTCAGAGATACCGTATGGCTGGCCTCTGCTATGCTCTCAGGCTTTTTGAGAACAATAATGTCTCTCAAGATACTGTCAATCAGAATTATCTAAATTAAATCATCCTAGCTACTCCAGGAATCACAACTAATTCAAGTTGCCACAATCACAACTACTAGTGCATGTTCTTTACTAGTAGAAACTACACCTATGTCCTTTCCTAGTCTCTGGGAATACAGTGATGATGAAAGCCAAAACAGCTTTGCCCACTCTAGCAAATAGTCTATATAATAATAAAGACATTCAAGTAAATAAGAAATTACAATGATATAAATGCTATGGTTGGAATAGGAGATGGCATTTAAAAGCACATAAGAAGGTCACAATCTTGGGAGGACCTCTCAGAAGATGTGGTGCTTAAGGCGCTAGTCAACGTTTAAAAATTAGATGAAAAAGGTTTGGAGGGTGAGGAGTGGAGAAAGGTAATGTGTTTCAGCTGGAGGAAAGAACATGCTCAGTGTCTAAGAGGTAAGAGGCTTAGGATATAGAAATACAGAATTGTTTTGTATGCTGAAGCTTAGAATGCTACAGGGAAATGCACATTAAAATTTGCTAGAGAGTTAAGAGCAAAGTCATGACGGGTAGAAAATATCAATTTTATCCTGAAAACAATTAAGAAGTGGGAATGACATAATCAACATTTTAAAAGATCAGTATATCCAGTTTAGAAAATAAACTGGAAGCAAATAAGAGTGAAAACAGAAGAGCTGAGAATTTCTTTGATCATGCTGTTAAGGGAAGATGGTAGTGTGCACGGTGTAATGCCGTGATGTTTGAGGTTTTTATATTGAACCAAGCAAATATGAGAAACTATAAAAAGTTACAAAAATCCACTACAGCGGCACCTGGGTGGCTCAGTGGGTTAAGCCTCTGCCTTCGGCTCAGGTCCATGACCTCAGGATATTGGGATCGAGGCCAGCTTCGGGTTCTCTGTTCAGTGGGAAGCCTGCTTCTCCCTCCCTCTCTGCCTACTTGTGATCTCTCTCTCTCTCTCTCTCTGGCAAATAAATAAATAAAATCTTAAAAAAAAAAAAATCCACTACCGCTTTTTATTCTGCTTGTCCTTATAGATTCCCAGTATGGACAATTGTGATTTAGTAGGTACATTCAGGAATTGTGGTCTATTAAGCAAAATAATCTCCTAAAACAATCCCTCTTTATTTTATTTAAAACAATACATATTTAATTGACAAAAATATTCAGTTTGGAATGTCACAATTAGCTTTGGGTTCACCTTTTCTAGCAGGATACTAGTAGTAGTGTAGGAAGATTAATCTGGTATCTTGGGATGACTATTTTACATTCCTCAAAAATGAAGTTATTACATGTCTTGTTTGTTTATGGCTGGTGAGGTCTCCAAGAGCTGTGTAGACAGGCAACTTACCAAAAGACTAAGAGAGATAAAGTTAATTTGATTTTTACTAAATATATCAGAAATTAGGGCAGCAGTTAACGACTCTTTTAAGCTTCATTAGATCAGAACAAATGTATAAACATTTGAGAGTATTATTTAAGACTTGGACTGTCCTTCCAAACCCCAATTACTCTAATTGTATTATTCTAAGAGATAATGAGCACTGGGTGTTATACGCAACTGATGAGTTGTTGAACACTACATTTGAATCTAATGATGTACTATGTATTGGCTAATTGAATTTAAATAAGAAAGTAAAAATAAATAAAAATCTAAAAGTAGATGAGATTATCAGAGTTCCAAATTTCACATAAAACAACCATGAAATGAATATTATTTATATTCTGATACATTGTTGAGTATGGCATTTAATTCCAAATCTAAATATACTTTCTTTAAGGCTCTTTGGAAAGTTTATACTCTGGAATGCCTGTTTAAATGCTGACTTACCCCTGAACCTGTTCAATCAAAAGATATTGTTGAGTTTTGTGCATTTTAAATAAGGTTTCCGGAAACTCTGGTGACAATAAAATTTGAAAACCATTGCCTAACATAACAGTGCAACTACTAGAAAGAATTTCCACTAACTTGACCAATTAACTGATATCAATGATTTGAAACATGTTAACAGTACTTACTTTTATAGGAAAGAAAAATTAAATGAAATAATTCTGATTTTATTTCCTGTTGAGATAGTATTATTCCTCCATCAGGAGAATGAATACAACTTAGTAATAACCAGTAAGTTATACCTAAATTTTACATATTGCTCTCCAGTACCTTTCAAATACCTGAATCATTGCATTGCAAGTTAATCCTCACCAGGATATTTTCTCACATAACCACCAGTGAAATCTTCAGCAAGTGGGCTACTGCCTTGTTCCAAGGAGAATTCATATCCCACATACCACTTAGGATATAATCTTCCTTGCCAGGTGAACCCATTTTAACACCTGCCTTCTTGAATGACTCTAAGTATCCACTGTGCCTGATCAGGTCTGGCAGCAAACAGTACGGTGTAAGAAGTACAAAAGATTTATTGGGGAAAAAAAAAGTCTTTGAACCATTAAAGAGAGAGAAAGAAAGTGTGGCCTCAAAGTGAATGCTATGGCAGATCCCGAAGATATAGTAGCTGGAAACTGTTGGTTAGTGACATTTTTCACAGCTGGTTATGTCAAGAAGAGAGATCTCAGTTTCCACACCATCATAAAATGAGGTCCTAACCTACATTATATATAAAAGAGAAGGAATACAATATGGGGATTTTGTTCAGCTTGAATTGGTATCCTCTACCGTGTCCCACAAAATTCTTTTAATCTGACTCTTCCTTTCTTTCTAGTTTATCTTCCCACTCTCCTTCCTTTGCTCTATGTGCTCCAGCCCCACGACTTAGTTTTGAATTCTTCAAATGTGCCATATTCTCTAGTGCCAAAATATCTTTAGCATGTTTGCGGTTAGTTGAATAGTGGTCATCCAAAGATATTAAGTCCTAATGCCTGGAACTTGTAAATGTTACCTTATTTGTGAGGAAAAAAAAAGTCTTATTCTCCATAGCAATGCCTAACCTACAAGATGGAGATAGGCTACACGGCAATCCTAGGAATTTGCATGAGTAGGAAAGAACCTTTTTTTGTTAATTCACTGAGCTCTGGGATTTTGCTTTTATAGCCAGGTTATCTTGCAGTCATAAGCAAAAAGCAGCATGAGGGGAGAATGTAAATAAAAATAAAAGAACAACAATAACTAGCATTTATTGAGCACTTAGATTGGGTCATAAACTGTTTTAAGTACATTACTGGTATTAACTTATTTAGCCTCATAAGGCCCGAAGACTTGATAAGTTATTATCCCAAGTTTTCAGAAGAAAAAACTGAGATACTGAGAAGTTAAAGAATCTGTCCAAAGTTGAATAGCTTGTAAGTCAAGCAGATAAAACATAAACCCTTTTTGAGTAACATTGTGGTACAGGAAAAGTCTGTCAGTGTATTTTCATTGATAGGTAATAGAAAACCCAACTGGATTCAAAAATACAGACAATATTACTTTATATGACAAGAAGTTTACATGTAGGGCAGTCTCAAGGATAATTTTCACCAACTCAGTGTTCCCAATAATTGTGATTCTTGAGATTATTTTCCAACTTTCAGCCAACCTCAGTGTGCTGAATTTCCTCAGGCAAACTCCCTCCCTCCGTCCCTCAGTTGTAAAATGGCTACACACACTGTCATAACCAAACATGACAACATCCAGCAGATTGATTTTCTTCACGTGACTTTTTTATTAGCAAGAAAATATCTAATAATATTAGCGGAATTTCCCTCTTGAGGTAGGATTTGTTCACAAGCCTCATCATAAACAAAGCACTGGTACAGAGACTAGTACAAATCTCCTGACTTAAACCAATCAGAGTTTTCCTGGTGTCGTTGGGGAAGCAGTAGAAACAGGAGGCTCCATTAAACAAGAATAGGGATATAGGTAGGAGAATGAAAAGATAGCTATAGGGTAGGCAGCCAATATTGTGTGCCAAAGTCTGGGGAAATTTTTCAAAATAACTCAAATTCCAGCAGAGAAATTGAGAATTTAGTTTACATGGGAAGTCATTATGGGTTCAAAGTAGGGAATGATTTTAACAAGACTGAGCCTTAAAAAAATTAATCTTACATTTCTGCATAACATATATCTAAGTTTAGTAAATTTGCACTGAGATCATTACAACAGTCTAAGAGCAGTCCAACAATAGTTAAACTAAAATGTTGAGCATGAAAGTATAAGAAGAACTACATACAAGAGGTTTGAGATTGAAAAGATTAATTCAACATAATATTGTTGAAAGGAGTAATTAGGTCAGATAGATTTCAACTTTCTAGGTTGGGCAGATCTGGTGATGCTACTCACATAACTAGGGTAATTAGGAGGACATATCATAATGTACAGTAAGTTTAAGTTCAAAAATGTTGAATTTGAAAAGCTAGAAAAACTTATAGTTGGAAATATCTAGCCAAGAGTTTTTTAAAGATATTTCTCAAATGAGAGAATTGGTCAGAGTTTGATATTTAGGAAAAAATTTACAAAGTAGTGAGAGTCAAAATGTCAAGAATTACTTAGACCACCAGGGAAAAGTTGTGAGATAAAAGAAAATAAAGTGAAAAAACATAAATTTACAGGACAGCAAACTGACAACAGAATAGAAAGGCTAAAAAATATGAGGACTTTTAGAAATACTGAGAAAAGGAATTGAAGGCATTCAATAGGAATTTCTTGAAATAATTAAAAATATGAAAAAAATAGTTAAGAATATGTTTTTTAGCTTATTTGGATAAAATATTTCTGAAAAAAATGAAAGCAGCAAATAGTAAAGAAAGTGACGGGTAGCAATCAGAGCCTAATTGAAATTATGTAGCATGTACTTGTACATAATTTAAGCAATATCATTAATTTTTCTAGCAATAATGAATTGTGCCTAGTCTGGAGGAGTTAAGAAGAAAGCCCTAAGGGTTAAATGGGATAAATAAAATGGAAGACCAAGTACAGTAGAGGGGTAAAGAAAAAAGATGTGTAAACAATATATGTTTTAAATTTTTTTTTTTAAGATTTTATTTACTTGACAGAGAGATCACAAAAGCAGGGGAAGCAGCAGGCCGAGGGAGAAGAGAAAGCAGACTTCCTGCTGAGCAAGGAGCCCAAAGCAGGGCTCTATCCCAGGATGCTGGGATCATAACCCAGGCCAAAGGCAGAAGCTTAACTGACTGAGCCACCCAGGAGCCCCTACATTTTAAAAATCAAACAAACAAACAAAAAAACCCTTCCCAATATCCTTAATATCATTGCGATTCAGTTGACTCAAACAATTCCCCAATTATTTTGCAGTTGTTTTCCTTCTTGCATTTTCTTTCTTTTTTTCTTTTTTCTTTTTTTTTTTATTTATTTGACAGACAGAGATCACAAGTAGGCAGAGAGGCAGGCAGAGAGAGAGGAAGGGAAGCAGGCTCCCCGCTGAGCAGAGAGCCCGATGCAGGGCTTGATCCCAGGACCCTGGGATCATGACCTGAGCTGAAGGCAGAGGCTTTAACCCACTGAGCCATCCAGGTGCTCCCCCTTCTTGCATTTTCTTTTTTTTTTAATTAAATTTTGTATTTATTTTCAGCGTAACAGTATTCATTGTTTTTTCACCACACCCAGTGCCCCATGCAATCTGTGCCCTCCCTAATACCCACCACCTGGTTCCCCCAACCTCCCACCCCCTGCCCCTTCAAAACCCTCAGGTTGTTTTTCAGAGTCCATAGTCTCTCATGGTTCACCTCCCCTTCCAATTTCCCTCAACTCCCTTCTCCTCTCCATCTACCCTTGTCCTCTATATTATTTGTTATGCTCCACAAATAAGTGAAACCATATGATACTTGACTCTCTCTGTTTGACTTATTTCACTCAGCATTGGCTTTCTTAAACTTAGGAAAAATAAACAACAGAATGTTCTTTTGCATTTGATAAACATTCCCTTCTATGAATGTTTGAAGTTCCTGAAACACACATTCCCATCAAGTCAAAGGTGTCTCTGTCTACCTTGCAGTTATGTGCCACTCAAGTGGAATAGAGACCAGCAGCAATATTAGGAAGCTGAAACACAAATAATCCTGTCAAATTTATCACTGCAAAAAACTCACCTATGACTATGGTTTTATTAATAATCTTCCCTCCCTTGCCTAAAGGGATTGTTGTAATAAGTTTCCTTATAATACCCCTGATAACCTCAAGAGATTTCATTGGTTTTGTTCTTAGTGAAACCCTTGAAAACTGTTCAAGTTTTGTTTATTTTTTTCTGAATGTGATATTTTGATTAACTCTTGCTTGGATAAATCAACTATTTTTTCTCCTGGGTTTTTAAGAGCTTATTGTTTTTGACAAATGTGATGTTGTTTATAAATGATATGTATGAATTTTTTAAATGGGAAAAAGGGCCATGGTAGTGGACTAGAGAAATACAGAGGAGGATTTGCATCTTGCTGTCAGTCACACTATAGACCCTCATATCTATGTTTCAATTCCTCGACATGCTTTTGACTGTAATTCTTAAACTCTTCTTTATAGATGAGAAGGAATTAAAAATATTTCAGAAACTTACAATAGCTTGGTTGTATCTTTGTTGAATAAAACCAAACTTTCAACATGGAAGACATTCTTGGGAAATTGACAAACTTGCTTTTGTCTTGTATTCTTTTCCTATCTTCAGAATTGTTTGAAAATCACCAAAGCTGAATTTTTCTTTCCCTGTACCTGCTGCATGTTGGACTTCCCTAGATTACCAGCTCTTTCTGAAAGACAAAGATGTTTGGAGGTACTCTAGGGGTGAAGAGAGGTTATTTTCACAACAACAATTAAAAAAATATGTCTAGAATTTTTAAAAATTCCTCAGGTGCAAGGCCTAAAGAAAACCTCTGGTAATTGCTATGTTTTGACAAATTGACCTCTAAAAAGACATCAGGGAGGGAGGAGAGCAGACTTTTGCATCAACTTGCCCTCCTTTACTCATGTGTACTTAGTCTACGGCCACCTGTTTTTCAGTAGTTTAGTTGTGATGTGCCTAGATGTGGATTTCTTTGTATGTATCTCCTTGGTGCTCACTGAGATATTTCAATCTATAAGTTTGTTTTTCATCAAATTTAGTAAGTTTTCTGACATTATTCCTTCAAAGAATTGTTTAGTCCCAAACTTTTTCTCCTCTGCTACTACAATTACAAGTATATTGGACCTTTTGATATTTTCCCACAGGTCTCAGAGACTCTGTTCATATTTTTTTTTCCTAATCATTTTTCTTTCTATTTTCCACAGTGGATAATATATATTATTCTATATTCAAGTTCATTGTCTCATTCTTTTGCCATCTCTATACGACTATTGAGCTAATCCAGGGAATTTTGAAGCATGCAAAAGAAAAACATAATTGTCAAAAGATCTTCATTTAACCTTGCCAAAATGATAACATTTAAACAAGAAACAAATGAAAATAATCTCTTAGAAGAAAATGATAACAGAGTTCATTCTGGATCTATACAACTAATAGAACACCAGAAATGGTTTATATAGGTAAATGAAAGTACTTTTTTCCTTGCTATTTAAAATTTAATTGATTTTTAATAGAAATGTATTCTGGGCTTTATAACATAAGTAAAAATAAATTGTATGAAAACAATGGTGGAATGAATGGAAGGAAGAAACAGAAGTATACTATTGTAAGGTTGTAATATGATACATGAAGTAGTATAATACCACTTGCAGGTAGATTGTGAGTTAATTATTATTGTACAAACCCCAAAGCAACCACTAAGACAATATAACAAGTATTTATAGTTAATAACCCATTACTGGGGATATAAGCCATCAAAAACAGTATTCAATCACAAAGAGAACAAAAGGGAGAAAGGTTAAAAAGAAGAGATGAAGTCAATGAAATAAAAAACACAATTATATATTTAAGCTTATCATTATCAATATTCATACCAAACTAAGTGGTCTAAATATCCCAATTAAAAGGCAGAGTCTCATTTTGGATAAAATTGTAAGACCTGAGGTGTCTGGGTCACATAGTCGGTTAATGTCCGACTCTTGGTTTTGGCTCAAGTCATGATCTCAGGGTTGTAAGATTGAGCTCCACATCAGGCTCCCTGCTCAGAACGAATTCTGCTTGAGAGTCTCTGTCCCTCTGCTTCTGTCTCTCCCCACTGCATTCTCTCACTCTCAAAATAAATAAATAAATCTTTAAAAAAAAAGTAATACCCAACTATAAACTGTTCGTAAGATTGTAAGAAACTCATTTGAAGTATAAGGATATGGTATTAAAAAGTAAAAGGGTGGGGGAGATAGTCCAAGATGGTGGAGAAGTAGGAAACCTTAGTTTCCTCTCATCCCAGGAATTCAGCTAGGTGGCTATCAAATCATTCTGAACACCTGCAAACTCAACCAGAGATCTAAGAAAAAAATAACTGCAACTCTACAAATAGAAAAGTGGCCACTTTCTGCAAGGTAGAAGGTGCGGAGAAGTGAATCCTAGGGGGTATATGGAAAGATAAACTGCAAGGGGAGGGAGCCTCTGCCAGCCAGCACTGGAAATTGACACACCAGCTCAGCACGAAGTCAGAATTTTTAAGTCTGTTCCAGTGAGGGATGTCCCTGACTGAAAGGTGCTAAGATGGGGAAGTGGGGAAGAATCCTACATGGGACAGTGTGGTCTCAGGATCACCAGGTCACAGGAAGACCAGGGGTGACTGAATGCAACAGCATTCCCAGGCATCAGAGCACGGAAGCACTACAATCAGCGAGCCCAGAAGTGGACTCTTAGCTCAGGGTTGCCATATGCAATGAACCACAACATAGTCGGATGACCACTCTCCAAGCAGGAGGCCAGCAAATGACAAAACAATCACAAGACCACCCCCTACATCTACACACCCCCAGGAAGAGCATTGCAGTGCACACCACAGGAGTGCACTCTCCAGGGTTTGGAGACTCGAAACAAGGTTGTGTGCCTGAGATAGAAATGTTCAGTCACCAGCGGGGTGAGCACGGAACACAGACAGAAACCTGGGAAACAGGAGTGATGGACTGAATTTCCCTGAGAGCGCACTGAGGAGTAGAGCCCTGAGCTGGAGCTTGGGAGGCTGCCATTTTCATCTTCACCCTCTAAAGCAATGCAGAGAGCCTCAGGGAACAAAAGCCACATAAAGTGATCCAGAGATTACTTACCCTGGAGTCAATTCCATTTACAATTGCACCCAAAACCATAAGATACCTAGGAATAAACCTAACCAAAGAGGCAAAGAATCTATACCTTAGAAAACTATAAAGTACTCATGAAAGAAACTGAGGAAGAAACATAAAAATGGAAAAAATGTTCCATGCTCATAGATTGGAAGAACAAATGTTGTGAAAATGTCTATACTACCTAAAGCAATCTACTCATTTAATTCAATCCCTATCAAAATACCATCATTTTCTTTCAAAGAAAGGGAACAAATAATCGTAAAATTCATATGGAACCAGAAAAGGCCTCGAATAGCCAGAGGAATGTGGAAAAAAAAAAAAAAGCCAAAATTAGTGGCATCACATATCCAGACTTCAAGCTCTATTACAAAGTTGTCATCATCCAGACAGTATGGTACTGGCACAAAAACAGACACATAGATCAATGGAACAGAATAGAAAGCCCAGAAATAGACCCTCAACTCTATGGTCAACTAATCTTTGACAAAGAAGGAAAGAATGTCCAATGGAAAAAGGACAGCCTCTTCAACAAATGGTGTTGGGAAAATTGGACAATCACATGCAGAAAAATGAAAATTGACCATTTCCTTATACCACACACAAAAATAGACTCCAAATGGATGAAGGACCTCAATGTGAGAAAGGAATCCATCAAAATCCTTGAGGAGAACATAGACAGTAACCTCTTCGACCTCAGCTGCAGCAACTTCTTTCTAGAAACATCATCAAAGGCAAGGGATGCAAGGGCAAAAATGAACTATTGGGACTTCGTCAAGATCAAATGCTTTTGCACAGCAAAGAAAACAGTCAGCAAAACCAAAAGACAACTGACAGAATGGGAGAAGATATTTGCAAATGACATAACAGATAAAGGGCTAGTATCCAAAATCTATAAAGAACTTATCAAACTCAACACCCAAAGAACAAATAATCCAATCAAGAAATGGCAGGGGAGGATACGAACAGACATTTCTACAAAGAAGACATGCAGATGGCCAACAGACACATGAAAAAGTGCTCCACATCACTCGGCATTAGGGAAATACAAAACAAAACCACAATGAAATACCACCCCACACCAGTCAGAATGGCTAAAATTAACAAGTCAGGAAATGAGAGATGCTGGTGAGGATGCAGAGAAAGGGGAACCCTCCTACCCTGTTGGTGGGAATGCAAGCTGATGCAACCACTGTGGAAAACAGCATGGAGGTTCCTCAAAAAGTTGAAAATAGAGCTACGCTACAATCCAGCAATCACACTTCTAGGTATTTATCCTAAAGATACAAATGTAGTGATCTGATGGGGCACTTGCACCCAGATGTTTATAGAAGCAATGTCCACAAGCCAAACTAGGGAAAGAATCTAGATGTCCATCAACAGATGAATGGATAAAGAAGTTGTTGTGTATATATATACAATGGAATACTATGCAGCATCAAAAAATGAAATCTTGGGACGCCTGGGTGGCTCAGTTGGTTAAGCGGCTGCCTTTGGCTCAGGTCATGATCCCAGCGTCCTGGGATCGAGTCCCACATCGGGCTCCTTGCTCCGCAGGGAGCCTGCTTCTCCCTCTGCCACTCTGTCTGCCTGTGCTCACTCTCTCTCTCTGACAAATAAATAGATAAAATCTTTAAAAAAAAAAAGAAATCTTGCCATTTGCAATGATGTAGACGGAACTAGAGGGTATCATGCTGAGCAAAATAAGTCAATCAGAGAAAAAAAATTATCATATGATCTCCCTGATAGAAGAATTTGAGAGGCAACATGGGGGGTTTGGAGGGTAGGGAAGGAAAAAATGAAACAAGATGGGATCGGGAGGGAGACAAACCGTAAGAGACTCTTAATCTCACAAAACAAACTGAGGTTTGCTGGAGGAGAGGGAAGGAAGAGGGTGGTTGGGTTATGGACATTGGGGAGGGTATGTGTTATGGTGAGTGCTGTGAAGTGTGTAAACTTGGCAATTCACAGACCTGTACCTCTGGGGCTAATAACACATTATATGTTAATAAAAAATTAAAAATTAATTAAAAAAATAAAATCCTAGAGGTGCCTGGGTGGCTCAGTTGGTTAAGGGTTGGACTCGATCTCAGCTCAGGTCTTGATATTAGGGTCTTGGGTCCAAGTTCTGCACTAAGCTCCACACTAGGCATGGAGCCTACATTAAATAAATAAATAAATAAATAAATAAATAAATGGAATCATACAAAAAAAAAAGCATTGAGGCTTTTCTGTGATAATTTCTAGATCTATACCTAGTTGATAAAATATGTTGAGATAATTGTTAGCTTACTATGACTCTCTTAGAAAGGAAAGCAGTTTTGTGATTTAGTTTTTAGTATATTGATACTAGCAAATCATTCATTCACAGGTTTTGCCATCAGGATTAAACAATATCTAAAGGTATTCTGGAATCACTTATAGACCTAAAGTCTAAATATAGAAAAGTCAAAGATCTGAGAGGAACAGAAGGAGGAAGTAGGAAATTACTCAGAAAAAAATATTAAAGAAATAGGTGTATGCATGTAGCAGCCAAATTTAACACAACATGCAGTAAACAGGGTGTTCTTTATGTTTTCCAACTAATGTATCTCTTAATCCCCATCCTATTCTGGCTGTGAATGGGGTGGAAGATGTTGGAAGGTGAGATGACAGGACATAAATTGGTCAATTAAAGTTCATCTAGTTTCAGAGACCTCTTCAGGGTTAGGTTTAGGGTAAGCCTTTGGGATTAGTCTCTGAACTGTGGGATACCAGGCATATATCCTCCCACTGGTCCTAAACCTAACCCTAGATTTGAGAAAGAACAAAAAGATGTGATATATATGTGCAATGGAATCTTACTTGGCCATAAAGAAGGGTGGAATCTTGCCATTTGCAATGACATGTATGGAGTTAGGGAGTGTTATGCTGAGCGAATGAGTCAGTCAGAGGAAGATAAATACCACATGATTTCACTCATATGTGGAATTTGAGAAACAAAACAAATGAGCAAAAGGGAGGGGGAAACAGAGAGAGGCAAATCAACAGACTCTTAACTATAGGGAACAGGCTGATGGTTGCCTGAGGGGAGGTGGGTATGGGATGGGCTAAACAGGTGATAAGGATTAAGAGCACACTTGTGATGAGCACCATGTGTTGTATGGAAGTGCTGAATCACTATACTGTATACCTGAAACTAATATTACACTGTATGTTAACTAACTGGAATTTAAGTAAAAACGTAAAAAAATAAAGTTAACCTGTTTTTTGTTTGTTTGTTTGTTTAAAGAAATAAAATAAAATAGAAAGTAAAATGATGGAAAAGATATGCCATGATATGTAATATACCATGGCTATGTTAAGGAGACAAAGAAAATATCAGAACAACTGTTAACAATAAAAAGTATATTATACAATGATAGAATTATTCTATCAATAATCAATAATCAACTCTTCTATCAATAGAATGATAGAAGAGTGAATTTTTAAAGAACACATAGCAGTCCTAAACCTTTAAGCACTCAATAACAAAACTCTGAAATATGTGAAATAAAATGTGAAAGTCCTTCAAGGAGAAATAGGTAATTTCTACAATTACAGAACTTGACAATTTCTATAGTCATATATCTATGATTTCAAACATCATCCTTACAGTAATTAGTAGAAAAATTTGACAGAAAATTAGTAATGGTATAGAAGACTTTATCATATCTATCAAATTGACCTAAGTGGCATTTATAGTACACTGCACTAAAAAATAATGGAATGAACATTCTTTGCAAGTGGACCTGGAACACTTACCAAAGTAAATCATATTCAGGGCCATGAACAGTTCTAATAAATTTAAAGGGATTCAAATTATACAAAGCATGCTCTCTGACCACAGTGGAATTAGATAGTAATCACAGAAATATATCTGAAAAATCCCAAATATTTGTAATCTAATAACAAATAACACATTTCTTGGTAACTTACATACCAAAGAATAAATCAAAAGAAACATTAGAAAGCAACTGAATCAAAATGAAAACACAACATTTCAAACTCTGTGGGAAGAAGAGAATGGAGTACTGGGAGGAAAATTTATAGCACTAAATGCTAGAAAGTTCTTAATTCAGGACCTTGGGTAAATGTCCCATGTGACCTTGAGAAAATCATGTGTATTTTTTAATTGTTGGTAGCAGTATTCTATAACATGTTCATGCATGGTTTTTGTTTAAATTTTCTTTTTGCTTACAGATTTGTTTTCCTAGTAGAGTTACTAATTTATTTAAGAAATCTTTCCCTACCATAAGGCTATAAAAAGCTTTTCTGAAAGTTTTATAGTCGTCTTTTTAGGATTTGATCTGTATTCTCTCTAGGGTTGATGTTTATGAGCGATGTAAAATGGTTTAATTTTTCCCCCTCTCTCTCTGCCCTTCCCTATCTCAAGCTCTCCTCTTTCCCCCTCTCTTTCAATATTGATACTCCATTTTTCTGCTACCAATTACTGAAAAGGCTATCTTTTCCTTACTACCCTACAGTGCCAACTCTCTCGCAAATCAATTGTACATACGTAGTTCTGCACCTGTGTTTGCTACTCTTTTACCTTGATCTACTGGTCTAGAGTAATATCATAACATCTTAATCATCATAGCTTTATAATAAATCCTGACATCAGATAGAGCTGGTTCTTATTGCTCGTTTTTAGCAATGTCTAGACTCTTCTTGGACATTAATCTTTGTTGGTTAATGTCTATCTTATCTCCTTTAGAAAGTAGTTCCCATAAGGGATGCCTGGCTGGCTCAGTAGGGGGTGTGACTCTTGATCTTCGGGTCTTGAGTTTGAGCCCCACATAGGTTTTAGAGATTACTTAAATAAATAAAACTTTAAGAAAAAGAGAGTAGGTCTCATAAAAGTAGAGAATTTTACTTTATGTAAGAAGATATGCCCAACACCCAGAACAATGCCTGGCTAATAGAAAATACCTAGTAATTATTTTTAACATTTGTTTTACCACATTTTTCCAAGTCCATGAACCTACTTGGCTTAATCCAGATACCTCAAATATCAGTTTACCACTTGAACCAAATTTTAGAACTTAATGTAACCATTTTCATTTACTTTTTTTTTTTAATGTTAGGGCACTAACATTTTGTAAAATTTGTATTAAGTTTTATTTATTTAAGTAACTTCTACACCCAGTGTAGGACTCAAACTCATAACCCCGAGATTGAGAGTCATTTGCTTTTCTGACTGAGCCAGTCAGGAGCCTTAATGCAACCATTTTAACATAAAGACGGTAAGGAGTGTTTTCTTCTCTGATTTAGTATTTATCTATTAATCTAGCTTATATTAAATTGTCTTTACAGTACCTCTGTTGATTTATAATAAATTTGAAATGATCAAAACTTAATATTTTCATATATTAATATCATATGTCAAGCTTGTTTTTCCCTATGTAGATGTTAAAAAAAAATCTGTTGTACAGGATTACAAGCATACTTGTTAGATGGCATTTTGCTTTTGGTTCATTTTAGAATGTTAAGAAAATAGTAAATATGAATTATACTATACATACCTGTAAGTTGTGATTTTAAAACTTGAAAAAGTTAGTTCAGTAATTTAATTATTTGATATAATATATATCTGATATTTATTTGCAAAATTTAATTACATAATATTATTTATTATTTAATTACCTGGTTACCTGCAGATTCCCTATGCCATACAACCAGTAATGTTCCTTCACTGAAAATAAATCTTTCGGTGAATGTAGTTAAGGGATGGGTATTCAACTAGCTAAGAATCATCCCTATTCTAATATCACTAAGTTCCTATTTCTCTATATGGTTTGAAGGCTATAGCAATGAGATTTTATGGTTTCCCATTGCTGTCTGTAGCTCCAAAAATATCTTCAGATCATTGTTAAAATGAAGAATCTTCATGTGTTTTTAACAAACTATAAAAAGTTAATAGAACAGTCACAGATTCCCCCAACTAAAGCTAAGAGAGGAAATAAAGAATCTGCATTTTCTTTTGTTTTTAAAGATTATTTATTTATTGGGATGGCTGGGTGGCTCAGTAGGTTAAAGCCTCTGCCTTTGGCTCAGGTCATGATCCCAGGGTCCTGGGATCGAGCCCCGCATTGGGCTCTCTGCTCGGCAGGGAGCCTGCTTCCCTTCCTCTCTCTCCGCCTGCCTCTCTGCCTACTTGTGATCTGTCAAATAAATAAAATCTTTTTAAAAATTTTTATTTATTTATTTATTTGACAGAGAGAGACACAAACAAGGGGAGTGAGAGAGGGAAACACAGGCTTCCCGCCAAGCAGGGAGCCAGTGCAGGGCTAGATCCCAGGTCACTGGGGTCACGGCCTGGGCCAAAGGCAGATGCTTAAGGACTTAGCCACCCAAGCACCCTGAATCTACATTTTTTTTTTCGGGGCCTATATTTTGGAATGAATCTCAGGGACTTGATACATTTAAGATGGGACTTAAGACCTGTGTTACACTGATCAGCTGGCATATTAGTAATTTTGTACTTCATTTTGGCCAGTGCTACCATTTTTCATCCACACTCTCCAAAACAAAAAAGTGGAGTCCATTTAGACTTCTTTAACCCCTTGACATTCTCTTTCTATACAATCAGTCTTTTTTCCAAGTCCATCTCCTCTATATTATTTCAAAGGCTACTTCTTTCCAAGCCAACTAGAGCTGTTTTACATCAGGTTCCTTACCTCAGTAGAATACTGTAATATCTTTTCAACCAAACATTTTACTCTAAATTCATCTCCTTTCATGTGTTCTTTCTCTGCTTTCAGAGTCATGTTTCCCCCTAAATAATAAATAATATTACTTGGTCTTTAAAAATATATTATAAATATATTATAATTATATAATATAATTATATAATAATAATAATAATAATTATAATATAATATAATATAATATAATTATATAAAATATATTAAAAATAAATAATATTACTTGGTCTTTAAAAATCTCCACTGGATCCCAATTTAATATAAAGAAGAGTTGAACCTCCATAGCATAGCATACAGGGACTTTTCTGATCTTGAAATTCTAAAGTTTCTAGTTTCATTTTTTTATCTTTTCTCCAAATGCATCTTAGGCTTCAGGATTTCTAACCAATAACTGTTTACTCTAGCATACCTGTCTCTCTCTATATTATATCTATGTGCTGCTATTACACCTGAAATCTTCTCTTTACTACCCTTTTCCATCACCACCTACCTACCTTTTGGACTCCTACTCATTCTTTAAAAATCAACTAAAAATATTTTATAATCAACCTCATCCAACAAAGTTAATCATCCTTTCCTTCATGCTTCGTTAGTACTTTGAATAGACTTTATTATATCACTTACTACAAGATTTGTGATTTGAAACATCACTATGATGCTTTATAGACAACGGATCAGAAATAAAACAGAATTAGATGTGAAAACTGCACTTAGCTAGCTACTGCACTGAGTAGCCTGAGAGAAAGATAACATTATTTTGGACTAGGATGTTGGCATTAGGATGGGAGAAGAATGAATGAATCCAAGAAATACTCACTTGGTAAAATTGACATGGCATTGTCATACACTGGCCTTTGGGAAATGAAGGTGAAGGAATCATTGGGGATGACACCCCCATTACTGTCATGAATAACCTAATAGGTAGGGCAAAAATCATTCAGATAGATGTCACATAATCAGAACACTGTCTAGTTTTGATATGCTGAATTTTATGTGCATGCAAATAATGGAAGGTTTTAAAGTAGGTTTTTAAGTAGGCAAAAGTTGTTCCCTCGGAAATTCTATAACGCAAACAAAAATCCAAATAAATCTACTATATACAGTCACATACTCATTACGTAGAGATTTCACCCATTATATACATATTTATTTGCAAACACTTCTTTTAATGGGCACCTAGTTCTTATGAAACTAATATCTATATATGTTGTGCAAATATTTCCTAAATATTTGTTTGGGATTTATTAAGATATATCTATAGTTTACTAAAAATCTATTTGTGTAAGTTCTGGCAAATGTAGTAATCAAAAATCTATACAGTGAGATAATAAAGAATCCCTTATAACAATAATATTTTAACAAAACATTTCAATTGATAATATTGCTGAAATATCCTGCAAATAAGCTAACATATTTCCCCATCTAAAGCTAGGAGAGGAAATAAAGGAACTGCACTTTTTTCTGAGCCTAAATTTAGGTGTAACTCATATTAGCATTTAGTTCAAAGTAGAGTACATCCAAGAAAGAGAAACACAGCCCCAGAAATCAGGAGCTGACCTGGTACATACGATCAGATATGACTTGGCATGGCTACCATCTAGCCTGGCACTGTAGCTGTCTCCTGATATTCTCCTGTTAAAACATGGACAATTTCACAGACCATCAATATTAGATGAATATGATGAATCAAGACAAAAATCAGGCCACTCCGTAATCAAGTCTGAACAAAAACAAAACTTATACCTTATCCAGTCCGCAAAAATGACCAAACATCTCCTTATTCTGACCAATCTGAGTAACTGCTGTTTCTTACAGTTAGAGCTAAACTCCAGTTTATGGTTTCCTCTTCCTTTGTATTTCTTAAAATGCCCACGTACAGAATTGCCTCTGCTTTTAATCCAGAGAAAAACCCCACTTTTGTAAACAGTCACTAAAATCACAAGCCCTAATCTTAAAATAAGTCTATTCCTAAAACTCTTTTACTGAGAGTACCATGACTGCCCATAGAGTGTGTTCTCCTTCACTGAGACAAGGGGAAAATCAAAGTTATCCAAACATAGGTGTATAGTTCCTGGTGGTCTCCTGCCGACAGCTATTGATACTACACCTAACACAGCTATACACATATTAAGTGGTTAAAAATACACATGTACTACAATAAATACAGCGCTTTACCCGGAAAAAGACCTGAGTGTGTTTAGGAGGTGTATGTCAAAAGGACTGCCGCTTGCGAGTTACTGTGTGGTGGAAGAAGGAGAATTATCTGAAATCTTTTTTTTTTTTTTTTTAAGATTTTATTTATCAGATAGAGATCACAAGTAGGCAGAGAGGCAGGCAGAGAGAGAGAGAGAGAGGAAGGGAAGCAGGCTCCCTGCTGAGCAGAGAGCCCGACGTGGGGCTGGATCCCAGGACCCTGAGATCATGACCTGAGCCAAAGGCAGAGGCTTTAACCCACTGAGCCACCTAGGCACCCTGAATTATCTGAAATCTTATTGACAGTTGTAACACCAGAGGTAATTCGGAGTGTCCCATGACACATATAGTGACGGGAATTGGCTGGTAGGGTATTTTCCTGTGTGCGTGGGTGTGTGTTTGTGTGTGTGTGCACGCGTGCATTGCATATTCCCACCCTGCTTAGCTCTGATGGCTGTAGCTATCTGTGTTCAAGTTTGCCAGTGGTTGGGGGAGGGAGGAGTCTTCTATAAGCAAATGCAAAATACTCCTACACCCAAATTGTTTCTTGATACATTAATCACATTGGAATAGATTTTTATTTTCAAAACAGGTGTTATAGAAGAACTATTAATTTTCCCATTTAAATTTTTTTTAATATTCAAGTAATTTTATGAATAAATTTACTTGGTTGGTTCCTGAAATGACTTAGTTAACTTTAACTTTTTCACACTTTATACTGATATCTTTTTTACTTTCATTCTCTAAATACTTTATGTATCTTTGTCATCTGTATAATGTCAATCATATCCTGAGAGTTGAAAGTGAAATTGTGATTCTAAATAATAAATTATTGCTGGAGTCTGCTACTAAAATAATGCATTAAATCATTTATATATAAAAATTTGAGACTTGCTTTCCCAAGTCAATAGCTGATAGAATTTACCATTAACTATATCACATGGTGAGTAGGGGTGGAGGGGCATACAAACAGGTGAAATGTCTTTGAAGTAAAAAAAAAACACTGGCAAATTCCTGGGCAAATAATATGATTTCTGTTCCTTTATAGTGCTAAGGTATATTTTAAAGTGTCATTTAATAATGACGCTTTGCACTTAGTTACATGACACTCTTCAAGGAAAAGCATTTTAAGTACATCTTAGGAACAGAAAAACGTAATATAAAATAAAAAGCTTAAGTTACTGTAATTGCTTTAAAGAAAAGGAGATTCATCAAATCCATAGGCTCAAAGGAATAATCATAAAAAAGCCAACTTCTGGTCAGGTATTATGTAAGATCTTTAACATTTAAAAAATGTTCTATAAAGTAAAACATCTACTACTACAACTATTTGGAGAAGTATTTACTTTTTAAGATAATACAATAAACAATATTGGTTCAGGTTCTTTACAGGACTTAAGTTACATTTTTAGAGGAAGGTTAGTTGCCAAGGAAAATATTACTTGTTTCTCTAGTATTCTTATTCTAGGTAATTTTGATGAAATGGAAACAGCAAAAGGAAAGGGAAAATATTACATATTTGACAAAAACCATCTATTATTAATAGATTTATTAATTTAATTTTCACTTCTTTAATGCATTCAAATGATTATTATATATAGACATTATCCTTCATTCTTTAGGTTTTTATTCATATTGACACAGTTGACATGAGTGTCCTAAACTCAGGCTCATCTGCTATCACTTCTAGGTATGGATATTCTTCTAAGCAAAGTTATCAGAAAAGTAAAATCAATTTTTAAATTTAATCTATTTTTTCATTTAAAACTATGATTTTTATAATGAAATTATATGCACTGTGGAAAAACCCACAACAAAAAAAGTTCTAATCATTGTACTCCTGACAATCATAACTACTATTTATTTTTATTTCTTTGTTTCACGACATTAGTGTTTGTATATGCATGTATTTGGAAAAAAAGAAAAATGGGACAGAGAAATAGGGAGTAGGAGAGAGAGATACAAATAGTGCTTTTTGTTTGAACATTAAAGTTTCTTCATTTCATTAACTTTGAATATGATCTTAATAATTATAAATATATGATCATTTCTAATACAATCCTAAGTCAGTGAATATCTATGTTGCTTGTACACTGATAACTAGTGATATATTTTCCACCATATACAAATAGTGCATAGTTTGGAAACCATGTCAAATACCTCTCTCTGATTTTTTTTTTTTTTAATAATCTATTGAGTAGAACTACTAGGTGAAAAGGATACTGGTTTCTCTTACCCAATAAATAGCATATCTTTAAATATAAATTTGACCTGTGTCTTGTCTTATTTAATTGATTTCTATTGAAACTTTAGGTGTTTTTATTCCTTCAATTAAACTCATAAAGATTCTTTGGAAATACATACAGGTGAAATAAGAGAGCAAAACATGCATTCCCCACTGAAATTATGAATAGGTTACGATCATTTTGTCAAGAAATGCCCAAGTGTCCCACAATATTAAATTAACCTAATATGCAGTTTAGAAATTAACTCCATCAAATTCCGAATATTCTGAAGAATTTCATAAACCAAATCACTTATATACCCCTTAATCATTAGATTGTTTAAAAAAAGGTAGCATCCAATTCTACAGAATAGAATTTTTCAAATATTTCAATTGTAATTTCACAAAAGTCTATTTTAATTAACAGAAAGTAGTGAAAGAGTGAAATCGTACATAGATGTGCAGAGTTACCACACAGTATTATCATGTGGCATCTTCTAGATATAGTTTAAGAATTTTCTTATAGCTTGACAAGACTTTAAGTTATCTCAGGGTAACATCTATGCATTTCTTATATTTTTATTCATCAAGTATTCATTATCCCTCATAGTAAATTAGTATACATATGTTTAAAGTTATAAAATATTTGTATTAATAAATTAATCAATTTAATGATATTTTACTACCTATATTCACTCCTTCCATTGGGGATTTCTTCATAGAGTCCATTGACTTTATACTGTTATTTGGTAACCAAAGTTCAAATTAAGCATTCCATTTCCATTGCCAATGGCTCAAGAGAACAATCAATGTTTTTCTCCCTGCCTCCTCACAAGGTACTTACTATAAATTCCAACCTCTAAGGCAGGGTTTTTAAGTCACTTTGCCATTAGAATTCAGAGTTTGGAAACTTGCATGGGAAAAAGTTGTACCTTTATCTTCATTGATTTTTTAATTAAAACATATTATTTTCCTTTTGTGAAAAGTTGGGCAAAAATACTCTGATTTTGTGACTAATAAAAATCAAGATATTTTCATGTCATGTGAAATGTCATGAATATTTCAAAATATTGTTTATGATACTCTTTAAAATTACAGAAATTATTAGCCCCACTGCATAAATATATCAGTATAAAATACATATATATGTATGTATTAATATCCATATGTATATTAGTATATAAGTTCATACATATGCATACTATTACATATATATGTACTATAATATTTAAAATTTTTTGTAATTGTTTTGTTATTTATTTATAATTTCATTTGTATTTTGCTTTATGTATTTAGAAACACCATTCTAGAAAGAGTGGCATAGACTGGAAAAAGTCCTGGTTTAAAAATAAGAAGATTATGAATGGTAGATTTGCTGACTTGTTCTGTAATGGCTGTGTTAATTTGCTTATTGGGATTATAGTGCTATCATATGATATTCTCCAGATAACATATTTCATTCTAGTAAGTTCCTTCAAGAGATACCAATTTTAGGGTATAACAGTGCTAGTTGAGAAGGAAGACAGGTAGGTTCCTTTTAAGTCATACTATGTGGATGGTTCCATATTTTTCTCTACACTTGTATATCTTACTGGTCTTGCCAAAGCACCTGGGTTCATTCCTATTTTCCTAGGTATGCTAAAAGTTACAAGTAAGGTTTGGATCTCATGAGAGTTTAAACACAGGTTTCTCGTCTTGTGTTTTGCAATATAATTTATAGCTATGAATTTGAATATATAAAATATACTTCTTTTTCAAGGCTAATAAAATTGTTACACATGGGAACTTATTAAAAGTTGGGAAAGTATTTGGTAGGTGTTCACTAGTTCCATTGTTTGTATACTAAAGAATGAAATCTAATATCCAGTGGCCATTTCTACTCTCCAGTAACTTTAAGTTGGAATACCAAGCTCATGTAGTGGTGACAGAGAGATTTCTCAGATTTTTACAACATGAATATCTTCTTGAATCAATACTCCCTTTCCTCCAAAGCTATCCTAAAAAAAAAAAAAAAAAAAAAAAAAAGCAGCAAATCAATATTTTTCAGCCAAATTTCAAACTATTTATTCTAAAATATTTCTCAGAGTTATGAATTTCTATAATCTACAGTTTTTTTTACTTTACTTAAACTTGCCTATTTTAAATTTATAGATATCAATACACAGATTAATACTTTGACAGACAATGTATTCTCTTAATCTCTTTTAAGAGAGTATCTTCTAGTTTTCTTTTTGTTGACTCTTCTGGCCAGTGACATGTCCTTTCTCTCTTGCTCTCTCTTTCTAAGTGAAAAGGACAGGTTAAAAAAAAAGAAAATCTGACCCTTTGGTCTATTTCCACAATCATTATCATCAGGCTCTAGTATCAAGAGATCCTGAGTGGAAACTTGGAACCTATTGGTTTTAATGTTTTAAATATAAGGGAAGTACAAGAAGGTTCTTTAAAATTAACTTCTTTAATTGAAATTTAATAAGAGAGTAGAGCTTAAATATTCCCCTCAAAAAAAAAGTATACATTTATCATCACACCTCACGGTTTAAATACCTTCCAATTTTGTTGGTTATACTCCAATAAAGCTAGTAAAAAATAAAAATAAAATTACTTCCACTAAAACTGATGCTAACTTTTGAGAGGGTTAAGGATAAAGGGCATTAAAATAAAAAATGATCAAAGGCTAAAAAGGAGAAGATAGAACAGGAAAGGATATTAAGAAAATTATCAGAAAAGAGAAAATAAATTAAAAAGTAAAAAAAAAAGAGGAAGAAAAAAAGCATAGAGAGGAATAAAAATAAGGACAAACAACAATAAGGGAAAATATAGGAGACATGAAATGAGTGTAAGATGGAGGTAATACAGTTAAAGTTTAAAAAGAAACTACAATCATGTCAAGAAGCATTCATTTCTCAAATGAAAGTGTAATAAACCTAGACAGAATTTTAAAGGCTGGAGGTGGAGGCTGTGAAATACAAAGACAACATATTTTGTGAAAAAGGGTTCTCTAATAAAATTAAACTTAAATAACTTGTGACTTGAACTTTATAGAATCTTAATCAGTTTCTTGAATACAAAATTTGCAAGACAGATATCTTTTTGAATATCAGATTAATGTAGCTATTCAAAAGATTATTAAGTTCCTACCTATGAAGGATGATAAAAATAAGTATCTCTAAGAAAACACACTATAGGGGCACCTGGATGGCTCAGTGGGTTGAGCCTCTGCCTTCCGCTCAGGTCATGATCTCAGGGTCCTGGGATCCAGCCCTGTGCATTGGCTCTCCGCTCAGCAGGAAGCCTGCTTCCCCCTCTCTCTCTGCCTGCCTCTCTGCCTACTTGTGATCTCTCTCTGTGTCAAGTAAATAAATAAAATCTTAAAAAAAAAAAAAAAGAAAGCACACTATAGAAATATTAGAAATCATCAGATATACCTACATTTAGACAGTAGTGTTAAAATAGTTACACATAAGGAAAATTCTAAGATGAGGTTCTTATGATACTATTATGTTTACTGGAAATCTGTTTACTTCTAAAAGAGTGTCACACTTGGGGAACTATAAAATATAAAGAAGAAAAACACCCATGTCTCATTATTATGTTGTTAGATAAGTACACATGTATGTAGTTTGGGAACTTTAAAACATCAAACGAATGTGGGCTGTTTATTCTTTTTGCTATCCAGTCAGTACACTGGCAGACAATTTTGAAAAGAAAACACATTTTACAAAAGCAATTATTCATTTTTATTTTGTTTACATTGCACTGAAAATTTACATCATACTTTTACAAAGTTTTTTTTCATAAAAATATACTTCTTTACAAAAGTGTATGCATTAATATAAGAGGAGTAGCCAGTTGCAGAAGAAACATTGTTTAAACAAGATCTTAAATGTATTAACCTTAACATTAATGAATGAATCATTGTTATTGCAGTCATTTGAATAAACAAGAATAAATAACTGATGGCATAAAATTTAAAACAGCATCCTGTCAGTAGAGTACAATGTTGAGAAAATTGTATGAATTTCCAAAACAATGTATCTCAAAGTGGTTTACAAGAAATTCACTAAATGTTGTAGAGATAGATCCAAGCAGCGCTTCCGGGTGCAATGATTTCTCTTAGGCACTCTGTCTCATGATACAAAAAGTCGAGACTGTTTACAGAGTTTTCCGCATTTGAGAGGGACAACAACAAAGAGTTCACACTGGGTACATAATTTATTCAATGAAGTAAAACATGCTATAAAAGGAAGACAATGGCCTATTAAATCAATATGCTGGCATTGCTGTGACACAGTTGTAAATGAGCCACCAATAATTTGCAAATGCAAATCTTAATTTGATGATGAAAGAAATCTGTCATATCTGAAACCTGCTTCTTGAGAATAAGAGTATAGAAAGTTTAAAATACATGAAAATTTGGAAAATCTACGACGTTAGGAAAAAAATTTATATTGGTGATTTGAAAGTGTAAATTTTTTTGTAGTCATTATATTTATGGACTGGTCCAAAATGTATGTCTAACTCACTGTTAGATAAAAGTTAAAAGCTTAAAATCTTATACTTCTAACTCATTGTTGATTAAAGTTCAAAACTATGTGAAATAAATTTGGAGACTCAACTGGAAGGAAAATAGGATATATCATAGATTAAATACAGTAGATTAATAGGTTCTATTTGGTCTTTCAAAAACTTTGGAAAGTGTGGTAAATGATGGTAAGTTTGGTGTCTCAGATAACTGCAAAATCATCATTATTACAGATAATTTTTGCCAGCTAGAGTGGTTTCTGGGTGACAAAACAGACTGAAGCAAGGTGTTAAACACTGCCCCATGGCTTATGGAATAATATTGGCTATAACATAATGAGGGAAATTGGGAGGATAGCACAATGATCTCGCCATTTGTAGAAACCGTGACAACCAGTCTAAAAAGAATAGCAGTATGACACGGAAGAACAAACACCAGAAAAAGTCAAACCAGAGAAGGCTCTCTGATCTCTTCTGTGGCATGAATTCGCTCATAAACACTTCAGGGCATGACTCAATCTGAAATAACCATGGAAATAAGGAAGAGAATGACTCAATTAACAAGAACAGATACTGGATAGAGCGGTGTAAAACACAGACTCATGGGTATGATGTAGCTCATGACAGTTAAAGAGAAGTCAGTGATCTATTGACTCTTGTAAGTATAGCTCTTATTTTCTACCCTATATCTTTTTTTTTTTAAACCCAGTCCCTCTAATATACTTTATAAAGCACAGAAATACTGATAGTGGATGCTCCTCCAATATATGCAAATAAGTTTATGTTTTAGAATAATCTCCTTTTTAAAAAAAGCAAATAAACTGTGAGTAAGCACTCTCAGAGTGCAGCCAAATTTCTGTAAAACTCTCCATGGTAAACATGAAGACGAATTATGGTCCAGTTTATGAAAAAACACTCTTCTCTATCATTCCTCGGGAAAAGGTGACCCAGCAAGTCCTGAAAAGTGTGCTTTAATTTGTTTAGCAGTGAACTAAATGTGCACTGTTTTGTGTGTCGATTTCCAAGCTTCTGAAGAAGGCAGAGTTGCCGAGCTAGACCATTGTGCAGACCGTGTTCAAGTTGGGATCGAAACGTACTGCCTTCCCTTCCACTGACTTTGCGTTGGTATCATACATGGGGTTTTCAAAAGCTGCTTGGCCATTGTTATTTTCATGAACTGAACATCCTGTATACTGTGTTTTGGGTGCAGTCCTGTTGATGAGAACATTGATTAGCTATGTGTTAATGTTCTTCTAGAAACAACAGAGTAGGGCTCCAATATAACATACTTGAGTTATCATTCTTAATGCATAATATAACTTCAAAGTATTAATTGAGGAATCATAAGCTCGACACATCGAATTTGAACAATTCACCAGTCACTTTTAAACCCTGAGTGACTTCTATTATTTACATATAATACATATTAATGTACAGTACCAATATGAGTAATACAAGTATAAATAAACGTATTATGGCTATTTTCATCAATTTAAATTTTCTGATGCAAAAATAAATAACCATTGTGAATTTGCATGTATAATATAAGTAATTATGGTGATGATAAAATTTATATCTCATTACTATCCATCCATCCATTCATTCATTAATTCCTCAAATATTTGCCAAGCATCTGTTATGCCAGGCATGATCTTAGGCTTTGGATCAGAATTTAAAAAAAAAAAAAATGGAGCTCATAAGGTAGTAATAGAAAATAATTAATAAATAAATGTTTGTAAATGAGTTAAAATAAAAATAAATAAAATAAGAAAAATAGATAATAAGAAGTGTTCTGATGAAAAGGAAAGCTGTTGATATGACAGAAGTAACAGGGACCCACTTTAGGAACAGTAATAAGGAAAAGCAGCTCTGAGGTAGTAAAATGTAATCTGAGACTTGAAGAAAAGAAGAAAAGAAGGAGACAGTTCTGGAGTAATTAAAAAGTATTTCAGAATGAGCAGACAACTAACATTGAGGCCTAATTTGGGATGGTACTTAGAGTATCCTAAAAACATACTCAATTTTCTTAAAAATGACATATATAAGAACAGGAAACTCAAAATCTCAAAGAAGAAATGACTATACTGATAACTGAGTCATGAAAATAGTTTCCAAAGAGTTACTGATAACTGAACATTTGGTTTTACTTAACAAAACACATGGATTCTAGGCTAGCTAGTATAACTTGCTGGTCTTGAATTCCTTCTTCCTTTTTTTATTTCTCTCTCCTTTGGCATTTCTGATTTCTAGTTTCCCACATTCCACTGGATAATTTGCTGACATTCATTATGGTACAAAGGCAGACTTGCTCCTACCTGTTTCTGGGACCTAATTACTAAAATGGATATACCTCAAAATAGATCTGCTTCTCAACTCCTATGTTTATACCAAACACCACAAATTTCAACTACTTTATCATATTTTGTATTTGTATTATATTATTTTATTATCCCTAATGCATTTTCTGAATTTTTCTCTGTATTAAAGATTGTTAGATGATTTGTATGGCAATACATTTTGTGAAAGCTATCTTAAGTTTCTTTGAATGGGATCACCTAAATAGTTATATTGCTTACAACTTGCTCCTGCCAGGTGCATAATTCTAATAAATAATATTTGTCTCTATTTTTTCAAACTATATTCACAATAAAAACCAGAAACAAGGGGCACCTGGGTGGCTCAATGGGTTAAAGCCCCTGCCTTCGGCTCAGGTCCTGATCTCAGGGTCATGGGATCGAGTCCTACATCAGGCTCTCTGCTCAGCAGGGAGCCTGCCTCTCCCACCCCCTTGCCTCTCTGCCTACTTGTGATCTCTCTTTGTCAAATAAATAAATAAAATCTTAAAAAAAAAAAAAAACAACCAGAAGCAACATCATTTTCTTCTAATTAAGCAAGAATCATGAAGATATAAAGAAATGTTATAAAAATATTGAACAACAGCTTTAAGGAAAATAATATCAAGTTTCAGAAAAGTTTACAACATCAACAAAAAGTAACTTAAAGTGAATTGAACTTTCACATATAAGAGCTAAATCTATTATACTCTTTGGAGAAAACACATAGGTAAATCTGATCTTGATTCATGACCTTGAATCTGGCAATGGTTTCTTAGATATGACACTTCAAGCACAAATAACAAAAGAAAATAGATATCACCATTTACCAAAATGAGAAGCTTTTATACATCAAATGACACTATCAAGAGAATGAAAATACAACTCATAAAAAGGGGGGAATATTTGTAAACCATATATGTGTCAAGAGTCTAGTTTTCAAAATCTATAAAGAACTCTCACAATTCAACAACAAGACAAATGACTCAATTTAAAAAATAGGCAAATACTTGAATAGGCATTTCTTCAAAAGAAAATGGCCAAGAAGCACTGAAGAGATGCTCAGTGTCATTGGTAATTAGGGAAACATAAATCAAAACTACAATGGGATACCACTTCACATATACATTAGGATGACTATAATAAAAAGAAAGAAAAAGAAAAGAAAAGAGAAAATAACAAGTGTTGGCATGGATGTGGAAGAAGTAGAACAGTCATACCTTGCTGGTGGGAATATAATATGGTGCAGTTGCTCTGCAAAACAGTTTGGTGCTTCCCCAGTAAGTTAAATGTACAATTACCACAAACCCCAGCTATTCTGTTTTGGGGTATATACCCAAAAGAACTGAAGCCAGTGTCTAAACAAAAACTTGTGCAAGTGTATATATCAGCACTATTTACAACAGCCAAAATGTGGGAGCAATCCAAATGCCCATCAACTGATGAATGGACATATTTAAACATAACACATTCAAACACAGTGGAATATTATTCAGACACATGCTATATATAACATGGAAGAAACTTGAAAATATTATGTTAAGTTTAAGAGGCCAGGTATAAAATATCCCATAGTACATGATTCGAGTTATATCAAATACCCAGAATAGGCAAACAAATACAGATAGAAAGCAGATTACCAGTTGCCTAGGGCAGGAGTAGGAGGAGTGGGGGATGACTGATTAGAGGGCACAGAGTTTCCTTTTGGGATGATGGAAATATTCTGGAACTGGCAGTGGGGGCCCCTTGACATTGTGAATATACTAAATGCCACTGAACTATACACCTAGGATGGCTTAAATGGTTTCGTGTTATGCATACTTTACAAAAATAGTTTTTAAAGAAAGATCAGAATAGCCTGCTTTATAGATAAATTTAGTGATGAGTTTTTATCATTAATAAAATCTGATATTGACAAACAAGGCTTAAGGTGCTGCTAAAATTCAATAGTTACACATTCAAATAAACCATTCTTAGATAATCTTGACTGAAATTTATAATAATACAAGTTTTGAGAAAAATACATTTTGGTAATAAGAGTAATTTAATTATCCAGTTATCTACATATTTTTTTCTTGATAAAGCATAGTCCCAAATAGCAGACAATTGTATAATAAAGCCACTTGGGATTTGTAATGGACATAATAAACAAGGACAAACTAATAATATGTACAGTCATTTAGTTGATATATCAGAAATATAACATTAATTGCATAGCCTAAAAGTAGCAGAAGAAAAAAGGAAGATTAGAGGATTTTACCATCTGTCTGCCTGGGTAAAATTGGTCAGCATTGTCATGTGAACTAAAGAGGTTTGGACACAAGCTTCTTCTTAGTTCTCTAAATAAATCTGGCAGCAGGTATCACATCTTTGATTTAAACCTTAATCTGGTTTTGTATCCCTTAAGTCTCATTATGGATAATGCAAAACTAACTGACACAATTAAGTATGTACCAGGAAATCTACAGTCAAAAGTAGTAAGGGTTAAGTTGAATGTTTGTGGGAATGAACAGAGCAATTTTTGTTTTATCGTGTTGTGGTGATGAGAGAGGCAGGTAGAGGAAATAAGGTTTTTAACAACAGTTGCAATATCTGGCACACATTATTTTCAATAACCCAGGAAAAAATGGAAATTAGGATTTGAAATAGAATAGTAAAAAACCCCACGAAATTGAAGATTTTGGAAATGTTTTGTAGGTGAAATCAACAAACTTACCTTTGTTTATAAAGATAAAATCCAAATCCTGCAAATATAAGTGCAAAAAAAGGCACAAGAATAGCAATGGCCACAGAACTACTGTTTGTACCATGAGGCTGATTTGAAGAATTTGAGCCTTCTGACATGTTCAGTCCTATAAAATAAAAATTTAAAAAAATCAACTTTATTTTATCACAATTGATTTTTATATTCATGAACCCATCATTTTCTTTCTTTCTCAAGATATCTATTTGGAAATGTACATAGGAAACAAAGGTAATTCATGAAACTCCTTCAACTCTTTTCCGTACAAGTTTGTAGAGTGCATTCTATGGATAAGGCATTTTTCCAGGGAAGGATACAGAATAAAAAATAAGCAGGGTCTCTGAACTGAAGAGTTTATACCACTATGGAAAGAATACCATGACAGAAATAAGTGTAGACATCAAGCATGAATTAATGATCAATGTGCTTTAGGAAGAGAAGAAATAATTCCATCTGGTGGTGTGTAGGAATGTATTCGGGAGAATATACAAGTGAGGCTGGCTTTGAAGAATCAGTAGAACAATGGATGGAGAAGGAAGCAGGACCATCATAAGCCCAGAAATGGGAAGGTGAGCAGCATATTTAAAAGCTGTGACAAGCACTGGTTGTAGCTGTGTGGAAAGGATGTAGAGGTAAGTATGTATCAATGCGGTAGGAGTAGGATGCTAAAATGGAAAACTGTGGCCAGGTCCTGAAAAGCCATAAACATCATTCTAAAGAGTTCAAACTTATTAGCTACCTGTGGTGAGGGACAGCAGAGGGTTTTAGAAATAAAAGCCCCTGTGATAAGACATACAACTTAGAGCAGTGACTTGGGTGGGATGGACTTCAGGGAATCTGGACTAGAAGCTAGTCTACTTCAAAGGTCATAGCAACAACCCAGATAAAAATGGAAAATGATCTGTATCCTAGAACACTTGGAAGAGCATGAAAAAATAGATGCAGGAGAACATTTTGTAGTTAAAAAGCAACAGAACCTTTTTGTGAGGATAAGATGTAAGAGGACACAGGATGAGAAGGGTTCTACCTGGGGGTGAGTAAATGGCAAAGACATTAGCAAAATTAGGAAATGAGAAGAATCAGGTTGATTAACATGTTGGCATAAGGATCGGGGAAGAGAAAATAATGGAAAGGTTGTCTTTTGTGTTTTGCTTTTATTTTCCCCAGAAAGAAATAGCTCCTTTTTTAAATAGGTTCTGTTTTAGACATACAGTGTGTGCGATGCTTTTGGGAATAGTTTGCATAAACATCTTGCATTAAATTACACAACTATGTTAATGTACTGTGTTAACAAATGTTTTATCTGGTTTCCAAACTAACACAATTTTAGGCAAGACATTATCTGAAATGACATCTTGTTATTGTTCACTTAGAGAAAGCTCATTTCCCTTTTTGATAAAGAGTTATATATAACTAAATCACACCTTAGTCCAGGTTAAAAGTTAATACCTTTTTTCTACCTTATTTTTCAGGGACTCAGAATATTTATGTAAAAGTTCAAAGTAATGGAATTTTTAAGATAAACATCAAATAGTACTTTTTAGAGCCTGAATTTATTCTTTATATATCATTACCACTATAAAATAATGGGAGACAATATACCTTAGGAAAATTATATACCAAAAGCTATGTTAATAATTATATTCAAGCAAGACCATTAAATGTCTGTGTATACTCTAGAAGAGTTGAGAAGAATGTTGAAACCTGTGCCTCCTACTACAGGAAATTTACATATCTGAATAGCGTAAAGCCCCCAAATGGGGTCCATTCTTCAAAGTTATTTTCCCTTTTCAGACCATATAACGTTTTCAAAGTGCCACTACATTTTTGAAAGAGAAAGAAAGTTGCAACAATATTCAAACTGAAGAGAAGCACTGCAATCCTGGATAAAATAAAATAATTTACAGTTTAATATTTTCTTTTATATCTGTACCACTTTTTCTCTTTTTTACTTGCTAAGGGCAAGACAGTGTGTCATATTTATTAGAAATATGACAACAACCAAGCACTGTACAGGGTTGGTACATGGAGAATCAATATTTTGAAGAATGAGATTATTTAAAAGGCTATCAAATGTATCAATGTATAATCCTGACAATGCAAAATTCAAAATGCAGGAAGTGTGCTTAATGTACAGAATCCACTGTATTTTCTTATGATGTCTGGAGTAATAAAGGAACTACATGAAAATGAAAATGAATACATTACCCAGTCTTTGTAGTCCAAATTGCCCATAATCTTTGCCCTGAATAAATCCTTGAAATACATAAGTAGCTCCATCAGGCTCAGCAGAAACCTAAAAATATTTATAAGGTTGATTAAATCTGAAGATTGGACACAGCTATATTTTCCCAGCCTTAATAAATATTCAGTTTTACTCTCAAATGAATGTTATGCAAAGTTCCTAACTCTGTATCTTCCTCCTACGTAAAACATAGCACACTGTGTAAATTTGCCATTGTTATAAGCAAAATCAAAATTTTCACTTTTAAGTAATTTGGATATTAGAAAAAGGGGGTTGTTATTACTATAATGATGTAGAGATTTCTCTTAGGCTAAGAAACCTGCTGTCAAAAAAAAGGGTAATGATATGATGAAAGAGAATAAAGCAAATGATCGATTAAAAATTAAAATATAACAGGGTGCCTGGCTGGCTTAGTCATTGGGCCTCTACCTTTGGCTCAGGTCATGATTCCAGGGTCATGGGATAGAACCCCACATCAGGCTCCCTGCTCGGTGGGAAGCCTGCTTCTCCCTCTCCCACTCTCTCTGCTTGTGTTCCCTCTCTCTCTCTCACTCTCTCTCTCCATAAAATAAATAAATAAATAAAATCTTTTAAAAAATTAAATATAATAAAACCATACTTTGTAGATTTTATTCCTGATTAGCATGCATGCCCTCCTTCTCTCCCTCTCACCAATCTTCCCATCTCATTGGGCTTAGTCCTGTGACTTGCTTTGGCCAATGGAATGTGGGTGGAATTGACAAGAAGTCAGTTCTAAGCCCAGGCCTTAAGAGGCATGTTTCCCCTTATAATAAGTGAAAGAAGCCAGTCACAAAAGACCACATATTATATGATTCCATAAATAAGAATATCCCAAACAGAGACATCCATAGAAACAGAACATGGATTTATGGTTGCTTAGAGTTAGGGTGGAGATGGGGGGTGGATGGGTAGGGTGATAGCTAAAGGATGTGGAGTTCCTTTTTGAGGTGATAGAAATACTCTAAAATCAACAGTGGTGATGGTTACACACATGCAGATATACTAAAAACCATTGAATTGTATACTTTATATGGGTGAATTATAGGGTATATGACTTATATCTCAGTAGAGATGTTTAAAACACATTATCCCTCAGAGCTTCTGACCTCTGACAAGAGAATATGCTGTGGGTAGCTGCTACCTCTCCAGGCTGGGCCCCAGAATAAGATACCTGAAGCAGACCTGAACTTGCTACCACAGCCTCAAGTGGAATACCCACAACTAACCCCAGATACAGGAGAAATGATAAAATACTCCTTTGACTCTGAGATTTTGTGATTTTGTCTAATGTTGTAAAAGCTGATTATAACATGTATCTTGCATGTATATAAAATCCTATATTTAAAAAATATATGTGTACTGTGATTTGATCTCATAAACAAAACAGAAATAGATATATTTCAGCGTTCTTGTTAACTAGTAATATGAATTTGCTCTGGGTTTATTTTACTTAGTTAGCAAAGTCCTGTACATTATTGTAGAAGTTGTAAAGCACCTAGAATCCTCACCCTAAAAAGCAAACTATCATACCAATCCATCCATAGCAGCCTGGCATGTCAGAAGAAGTGATTTATTCCTTATTATCAGACATCATATTCTGGTCATGGTCATTTTTAAAAATGAAATTCTCCTTAAATGAAGAGCTCAAACTCTAATATTTAAATGAATGAATTCATTTTGTTTGCTTCCTAGATGAAATAATACAATTACACAATTTGAGTGCATTAAAGACATGAGTTAGTTTCCAACTCCACGAACACTGACACAGATAGAGAAATAAGATAAACATTTTTTTTTCTCCACAGGCACTAAACTTACTGAAGCCTATGCCCTACTATCTTCTTTCCCTCTAGGTCTTCCTTGTAAAAGAAGACATGTTACTTGTTAGGATGTAGTCAGAGCTCTCCTGCTTGTTTTTTAGGAAAGACTCCAGGGGAATATGTGAATAGAAGATTTGTTGCTTCCAACTCCCAATTTAGAAACTCCATTCACATAAGTGGCTGAATAGGACAGGGTGATTCCACTGTGAAGCTATGGTAACCATTTTTCCACATGAAGTAATTTATGTAACTTCCTTTTCATAAACAACTTTATAAAATATTCTAAATATTTTGTAAGGTATTCTAAATCTGTTAAATTTAGATAAAAAAGCTTAAATGTCATGGGCATCCTTAATTTTTCTGATGCATTTCGTAAATAGCCTACATAGGTCTTAAACAGTGGATCCAGACAAAGAATGAATTATATTTTATTCAGATTTATTTATCATAGTACTGACCACAGACAAAAAGATTTGATGAAACCACTAAAAAGCTATATGGCCCTCATACACGTAAATACTACAAAAGTTAGCAAAATTCATCAGAATCCAGTAATCCTAGGTTTAACATTCTACATTGCTAAGTATTTACACTGAATCTTTTTTTCAAAATAATTTACCCATAATAGTAATCTTGCCATTTTATACATGCATGTGTGTTTATAATTAGCTAAATTTAGAAAATTACCTTTTTCCTGGAATCTTTATGACAAATTATAGCATAAATTGGTTATTAAAATTAGCAGTAGACATTTAAACAACTATACTTACAAAGCCATCCATGGCCCAATTGTCCTCCTTCATTTTCTTCACAGAAGCATGAGTTGGTACTTTAATAAGGTAGATATGTAACATCAGGCGAGCTTCCTGGCTTTTATATACCCCTGTAAAATGTAAGGACATTTTAGTCTATGAATTTTGTAAATAATTATGCTTCATTTTATTATCTTTAACTCCTTAAATATATCATATAATACATGTCATAGGAAAAGAAATCAAACAAGGCCAAGTTGAGACCAGCTTCATCCACAATGCTTTCTACAAATGCTGCAAAATATGTTAATCCCTCAGCGGACATTCTCAACTTAAATCTTAATTGTGGGGTTAAATTACCTATGCTCTTAAAATTAAGTATTACTGTCCTTACTACAATCATTCCATGATATTGTAAACAAAATAACTTCTTCCCCCAAAGAGATTTAAAATCTTTGAAGATATACATCAAGTGTTAAATCCCTGATATTTTTCTTAATAACGAATTGGGTGCCAACTTTGAAAGAGTATTCTAGGTGTTACTGGAGCCACAGAGAAGAATATATATGTATCGAAAGATAGGATGCTTAAAAGCATTTCCAATGAAGCAGATGTTAGTCAGATATATATCCAACTAAATACATTAAAAAATACAAATAAGAGGCCAGAAGAGAGAAGGATCATTTTACAATGGAGTGATCAGGAAATGCTTATTAAGGAAAAAAAAAGCATTTGGACTGGGTCTTGAAAATCAAGTAGGGTCTTTAGTTTAAGTAGGTAAATATAGATAATGGCTTAAAAAAGAAAAGCAAACATATATACAATGATTTTTTTTTCTTAAACAGTGAGTATTCTAAGAGTAGGAATAAGCTGGAATATAAATGTACTTAGGGGAATAATAGGACAGAAGTCTCTAAGGAAAAATTTTGTGATTAATTTATGGTTGAAATTTGACTCATGCATTCATTTACTTAATCTTTCGCCTATGTAATAAGGTGTCATAAGAATATGCTGAGAATACAGAGATGACACATAGACCTTGACCTAAAGTAAGTTACAGTTAATAGGGAAAAACATAAAAGGAATAAAAAATAATATTGTTGGGAAAATGTTACAGTTGATTTACATGGAGACAGTGATAGCAAATTTATTTATGCTGGTTTTTCTATATTTGTAGGAATTTATATTGAGATTTTTCTAGAAATTCTCTCTAGAAATATTTCCAGAAAATAAAGATAAAAGTTATATCTCAAAGTTAAATAAATCAGTATCACAATTTAAATGAATTTATTTTGTTAATAAAAAGCTTCTTTCAATTTATACTATTGTAACTGTGTATAGTTTTTAAAATATAATACATATTAGCTTCTGACACTTTTACTTTGGGCTTAAAGGAGAATCATTCAATAATTCAAATTCACTACTTAGACAATATTCACTGAGGCTTATTTTGTTCCAGATGCTTTTCTAATTTCTGAGATACAGTAATGAAATGGTGGGCAAAGAGCTTCCCTCTTAGAACTTATATTTTTGGAGTATAGACAAGTAAATAATGTCATATCATGTCATGTATTACCATATTATACTATAAATAGTGAAAAGAAGAAAGTGAAACAGGATGAGTATCTAAGACTAAGAGTTTATGTCTGTGTTTGTGATGAGAATATTACTTTAGATAGGATCATTGGGAGTACTGTTGATGAGATGACATTTGAGAAAACATCTGAATGTCAGAAAACAAACAAACAAACAAAAAAAACACAATGAGGGAAATGTGCCCTACATCAAGGACATAGAAACTTGAGAAGGCTGAGCAGTTGGATAGGTTTCTGGGTCCCTTATGATTCTTTAAAATAGTATAGCTCTACCTTTTCTGTCTTCAGTTATGGTGTACACTGAAATATGCTCATTTGAAGAAAGGATTTTGTACCCATAAAATAGGTTGTAAGTCATTGATCTGGTCTCTTTGGTGTTACGAGAATACAGAAAAATTTAGCTATTCCAATCAAAAGTTCTTTTCTATTTCATGATGCCTCGTTCTAGCTACATCAAAATATTCATGAGCAAGCTTACTTCAGAATCAGCTTTTCTTTTCTTTTTTTTTTTTTTTTTTAAAGATTTTATTCATTTATTTGACAGACAGAGACCACAAGTAGGCAGAGAGGCAGGCAGAGAGAGAGAGGAGGAAGCAGGCTCCCTGCTGAGCAGAGAGCCCAATGCGGGGCTCGATCCCAGGACCCTGGGATCATGACCTGAGCTGAAGGCAGAGGCTTTAACCCACTGAGCCACCCAGGCGCCCCAAGAATCAGCTTTTCATTTGTGTAGTAATATTCATGTATCCATCCAAAAATCAGAAAGCCTTGTTTCTGAATAAATTATGAATGTCACTAAAATGTAACAAATATTTCACAGTATAAAAATCACTAATAAAAATGATAAAATGGGGACGCCTGGGTGGCTCAGTTGGTTGGGCGGCTGCCTTCGGCTCAGGTCATGATCCCAGCGTCCTGGGATCGAGTCCCACATCGGGCTCCTTGCTCAGCAGGGAGCCTGCTTCTCCCTCTGCCTCTGCCTGCCTCTCTGTCTGCCTGTGCTCACTCTCTCTGACAAATAAATAAATAAAATCTTTAAAAAAAAAAAATGATAAAATGATGGAGGTGAAGGCACGAAGGCATTGTTTGCTGTTCTTTAACGTGATACCTGAAAGTAGCAGTTCCATGTTGCTATTGCTGAGTGTAGCATTGACTCTCCCAGTGGAAGCATTGAAACTAGTAACTGTCAAGGTCATAGGTTGTTTCCTTCCTTTGAAATTGTAAGAGCCTTTCCATATATAATTTTGGGCAAACACATCATCAGGAACTGTGAAGAGATTAAAGACACATGTTAATTTTATGGTGCCCTATAAATATAAACATTAAAAAGTAAATGAATGAATATTAGTTTATTGAATAATGAAATTTTGCTAAACACTCAATAACATGAAATGTGTATTATAAAGTGAATTCTTCATATACATGTTTCAAGTTTTTTGGAATAAGCCAAAACTGCAATAATCTATATTTGTACTCATACCTGAGTCATCAATCAAAGATAGACAGCACCAATTAAAGACATAAGGCTTATATTCAGAACCAGCTAAACATCAAATATACTTATATTTGGTCTCCTCCAGTAACATCTTTCAGAGGAAAAATAAAATGATTTTACTGAGCCACGTCAGTCTATATTTAAGTCCCAAGAGGCCTGCTTTTCTTCCGGCAGTATGAGTAGATTTATGCAGGAAGAGCATAGAGTTAAACCTCCCTCTTGCAGAATAGCACTTAAAGACTGTTAGGAGGGATGCTCCTTTGTCCCCTTTACAGAATACTGAGTCCAGTTATTTTAGTAATAGATGCTCCTGAGGAAGAACAGGGCTCCACCGTATTGACAGCTTTGAATTTACAGGTATTTTTAGAAATAAAGGAATTGTCCCTAGAATTGCCCAACTCTCATGGGAGAAAGATGAATTGTGGTAGAATCAAATAATACCCTAAATGTTATAAAACTCTCATCTAAAGAAGGAATGCTCTTTATTTTAGATATAACCACATAAGGCATTATATTTATATAAATTCGTTATGTAATTTATAGTTATACAAGTCAGGGATGGCAAAGTCTACTCAGATCCTGAAAAAAACCTAAGAGAAGCTTCCATTAATCATACACATCACAATAAAGTACATCTCCAAAAAGCAGCGATTCCAGGGAGCTATGCCTATTTGTGCAAATGAGTAAATGACAGAATAGGGGAAAGCCTTTTTTTCCTAACAAGGTATTGACAACTTGTCACCTGGTGTTCACTACACACATCACACTTCTCATTGCCAGATCATAGAGACTGGGGTTACATTCCCCGAGTTCTGCTCAGTAAACTAAAAGAGCAAAACTCCTGAAGACAACAACAACAACAAACAAACAAACAAAAAAACATGAAATACAAAATATGCTGAAGAGTTGAGTTTTTACTGAATATTTCTACACATGTTTTGTTCTATGGTAATTCAAAAGCAATACAGCTAAAGGGTTAGAGCTGCAAGCCCTGGAGTTAGGATCCTTGTGTTAAAGTCTGTCCTCGGGTGCCTGGGTGGCTTAGTTGGTTAGGCGACTGCCTTCAGCTCGGGTCACAATCCCAGGGTCCTGGGATCGAGTCCCTCATCGGACTCCCTGCTCAGTGGGGAGCCTGCTTCCCCTCCTCTCTCTTATTTAAAATAAATAAATAAATAAATAAATAAATAAATAAATAAATAGTAAATTCCATCCTCTGCAATTTATAAAGTGTGTGGTTTTGCATAGATTACTTAAAAACTCTCTAAACTTGAATTTCCTCGTGATTAAAATGAGGTTAACTTAGAGTTGTTGGGAAGAGTAAATGAGATAAGGAAAGTGAAGTGTTTAGCTAAGTGTTAGCTGCTACTATTATTACTACTACTACTGCTGCTGCTATTATTCAGATAAAATAGGAAAACTGTGGATCTCAGAGCTTACTACATAATTGCTAATAAAATATATATTTAGCAGACTTGTAGTTAGTAAAATGAATGGTCCATAGTCTGGTTCTGTGACTCTGCCTAGTCATCCTCAGAGTGGCACTCCCTCCCCAAACCTCCAACTTCACAGCTATGTATGATACAGGGGAATGTTACTCTATGTATGTCTGGAGGAGTCTTACTGAAACTTTGATACGGTGAATGAGTAAAAAGCCCTCGATCTGGTAAGCATGTAAAAGTTTTTAGTGAAAGAAAAGTGTACCTAAAACAAGTTTGCAGGAGAGAGTGACAAGCTATATTGCCCTGCACTAAAAAGACCTGGAATTTGGAGGTAATAGGTTCTCAGTCGTGCAGGGAAAAGCAGGAGCAAGAGAGAAAGATATTCTAATGGCAATGCCTTGCAAATAGCAGACAGTAAGTAAGCGCTGTTGTCTGTCTGATTGTTTATTTCCACCTGGACTGGACTGTGATTACTCTTTGCTATCTCTGAACATTTAGAGAAAACCTATTACATCCGCTGATCTTATCCATAGTCCTTAGGGGAATTAGTGTTGGTTGAAGGAGGTGAAAGAGAACCTTGACAGCAGGAGCAATGGAAAGAACCGGGTAGTGGCCACTGCCAAGTACATAACATCAGGTTTAATCACTAATGTGGTAGGAAATGTTTAACAACTGGATCTCCTGAAAAACAAACAAAACAAAACAAACAAAAAAGCTGATGTTCAGCATTTGCTTATTTCTATGATGTAAATATTACCACAGTAGCAGATTTCAAAGTCCTACCAATATGACATGGCCGAATGCAAAGTTTGGGTGAATGCGCAGAATTGTCTGTGACGAGCCTGTCGCTACCTGCGGGCTCAAACACGCCACTACTGCCCTCTACCTTTTGAGAAATGCAACTCAGGTTGGGCAACGCAGACACCATCTGGTCATTTCCATTTCTGTGTACAATGGGAATGATCATACTTCTTTCTGTTGTTAGGTCTATTCTGGTGTTTAAATATGAATGTGAGTCTGCCAGTTCTTTGTAAATTCTAAAATGTCATCCCACTCTCTTTGATGTGGGTATCAGTGAAGTCTAAAATGTCATGATCCTTCCTTTCAAGATGTCTGATTTTAAACTTTACTTCACAGGCTGCATAGTATTGCTTCAAATGTAGTATCATGCTCCTGACTCTGATACAATCGCCAAATTTCATTCTTGTTATTTTGGAGTAACCTAATCACAGTGACTTGTGATTTTAAATTAAATGTTTCTAATGTTTTCCCATTGAAAGTAGAATTTACTCTGAAGTTTTATAAATCTTCTTTACTGAGGTTAAATAAGTTCCTTTCCTTTCTAATTTGTTAAGTCTTTTAAAGTTATAAGTAGGTGTTGTGTTTTATCAGATATTTTCTGTGCAGGTATTGCGCTGATCAAAACTATTTGCGTTTTAATTTCTTAATGTCACAGATTATTTTTAAGGATTATTTAATATAAAAATATCCCTGCATATCTATCACGAATCCAATTTGGTTCTGACGTGTCAGCTTTTGGTTTTCCTGTTATACTATGATTTTGGATTTGATTTGCTAAGATTTTATGTAGGATATTTTCATCTGTACATCCTGAGTCAAACAAACAGACTTGTAATTTTCCCTTTTGTATAATGTCTTTCTGAGTTATTAGAATTACGTTTTTTTCTTTCTTTTTCTTTCTTTTATTTTTTTAGAGAGAGGGAAAAAGGATGCATGAGTGGGGGCTCTGGGGAAAGGGCAGAGGGAGAGAGACTCTTAAGAAAACTCCTGCTGAGCATGGAGCCCCACGTGGGGCTCCATCTTATGACCCCGAGATAATGACCTTGAGATCATGGCTCTGAGATCACAATCTGAGCTGCAAACCAACAGTCATACATTTAACCTACTATGCCACCCAGGCACCCCTCATATGCCACCCAGGCACCCCTCATAGATTTCCTGACTGGAAGAGATTTTTTAAAAAGATTTTATTTATTTATTTGACAGAGAGAGGGATCACAAGTAGGCAGAGAGGCAGGCAGAGAGGAGAAGCAGGCTCCCTGCTGAGCAGAGAGCCCAATGTGGGGCTCAGTCCCAGGACCCTGAAACCATGACCTGAGCCGAAGGCAGAGGCTTAACCCACTGAGCCACCCAGGCGCCCCCGGAAGAGGTTTTTTTTTTGATAAAATGAGATAATCTGTTCTGTTCCTTTATAATTCGGCAGAAATCATCGGTTGATCCATAAGGACCTGGTTTTTCTCTGTAGAAACAGTTTTAAACTCCTAATTTATCTGTTATAGGGTCATTCAAGTTTTCTTTTGCTCTGGTAAAATATTCTTCTCTAGTAATTTGTCCATTTTTTTAAAAAGTTGACTATTATTGATAGTTTTCCACAAATATAATTATAATTGATTTAATCTACTCTCTATGTGGTTATGTTCATATTTCCTTTTGCTATATTATTTAAATTTTTCTATTTCTGATCAGTCTTGCCAGAAATATTCTACTTTTTCTTTTTTCCAAAGAACTACCTTTGGCTTTGTTGAGATTCTTCCATTGCATCCTTGAGGGGGATTGTTTTTTTTTTGTTTTTATTATTACAATGACTTTCGGCTTTCTTTTGGTTATTCTGTTATACTGTAGTATATATCTTCTTAACAGGACTACTTAATTCACTAAAGCTGAGGCTTTTTACTTTTCTAATGTAAGAATTTAAAAGTATAAATTCCCCTAATAACTTTGCTTTTGATACAGTCCCCAAGTTTTGATATTTAGATGTTCATACAGCTAAGTTCTAGTATTATATTTTTTCTTTAATTCCTTCTTTAATTTATGAATTATTCATAAGTATTGATTGTTTTTAATTTCCAAGTATTCAGAATTTTTTTAAAAATTTACCTTTTTTGTTGATTTTTACTTACATCATGGTGAGATATCAGATCTGAAGACTAACTTTGCTTTGGAATTTATGCATTTTTATTTATTACTTAATATATGATCAGTTGTTATACCTGTCGCATGTGCCTTTGAATAAAATTTATATTCTATAATTGTTTGATATAGAAATATATATGTATATAATATATGTATAATTGTATTGTTCTTCCATATTCTTTTTTATTTCTTTTTGCCTGCCTATTTATTGGTGACCATAGGTCATGTTTTGCCCAGGAAAGTCAGGTTTTACATTTGATATACTGGAGTTAGTACTTAAACACCTATCTGCTACTAGATAAACCATCTCCTTTGGAAAATTCTGCATTGATAGACCACTGTGGTTTTCTGACTCCACTGCTAAACTTTCTTATTTTGGCATAGTCTTTGATTACCCTCATGGGTAATTCAGTCTATTGCCACTGCATGTTGAATAAATCATGTTTCAGACTGATTTTTCTTTTGTGGGTACGCCGGTTTTATAGCATATACCTTGAGAACTTCTAAACACAACTAAAATTAGGAACTAACACTGCTTCTGGCTTAAAATAATGAGACCAAATCTGTCTTCAAGTACAGATTAAATGTTAAATCTTGTTAAATCTTTATCTGTAGCTTTTAACTTAAAGATTTTATTTATTTATTTGTCAGAGAGAGAGAGAGAGAGTACACACAAGCAGGCAGAGTAGCAGGCAGAGGCAACGAGTGAAGCAGGCTCCCTGCTGAGCAAGAAGCCTGATGAGGGACTCGATCCCAGGATCCTGGTTTCATGACCTGAGCTGAAGGCAGTGGCTTAACCGACTGAGCCACCCAGGCATCCCTATAGCTTTTAATTTATATCATATAAATAAAATATGGACTAATACCAAAAAAAGGAGCTCATACATACTGAGGTCTTACTATGGGCTAAGTACTTCACATTTCATTTTCATGAAATTCATTTATAATAGTTTAATCCCTGTTTCTTTTCATAGATAAAGACATGGAGGCTCAGATATATAAAATAACTTTCCAAAGTCATAGTGTAGTGGGTGTGTAACGCGGCAATTACATTAAGGCTGTAGGACTGAACAGCCCATGTTTTTAATGACTAAATTTAAAATTTTGGTCTTTAAATCAGTTAACTATAACTAAAATCGCTGAACTTTTACTTTTATCAAGTGTATTTTGTTCCCTTTTTAAAAATCTATACTTCAAGCATCTCATTTTTTGTTTAAATGTTTTTAATAAAGCATTGCCAGTATAGTACAGTCAATTTCAGATACTCCTGGGGATATTTTATAGAGAGAACTATAAGCATTATTTTTGGAATATTAACAAGTCTCAGAATTACATTCCTTGAAATTCAACATCTTAAAATAAAAATTTTCAAATTCCAAATAGTTGAATTCATGGTTTTCCCATACTGAATGTATAGTTTTCTAAATAATGTTTATTTTGTCAATAAAATGGTTGATCGCTTCATAGAAATCATGACTTCTAGGAAAATAACTGAAATCACTAACCACTTAGCTTTGGGCTGGGTGTTCCTAGTGCAGGTCTTGGATCTTTCACCAGTATTTTGGAACCAGCTATGGGAAAAAAAAGTAAAAGGTTTATAAAAGTTAATATAATTAATAACACACACAGTAATGCGTTATCAATTTAAATCTCTGACATGTCGCATAGTTTTCTCCAAAATGTCCAATTCATCCTAACATCTCAGTACCTATTCAACACTTCCCATTGTACAGCTAATGACTTCAATAATTACTCCATTATAGTCCAGTGGGACAAGGGAAAGATTCGTGCTGCCTTATCATTTCAGGATTCTCTTTCTTATTTTAAAGAACATGTAAACCATGTAAACCAACATGTAAACAGTTGATTGCAGCATAGTTGCTGAAGGCTAAGGGTATGTTCCTTTTGCACAAAGGCAAAAATAATTTGGTAGGATATGTGTTTCAAAATAAAAATTTGCTAAGGTGGTCCATGGTGTCATAAGAAATGGGATAAAATCAAAACTAAAGAGTTAAAACTAAGGTTTTAAGCCAAACCAAAGGTAGTTCAAAGCAGGGAAATATGTGGGTTGCTAGATATGACTGCAAAGTTATGGGAGCTATGACATTCAGTGCTTGTAGACTGTATAAAGGCAGATCCTTTTCTGAAGAACTATATAATGTCTTTCAAAGGTTTTAAGGGAAATAATTTGGGTGAACAGCACTCTCACTCTAAGACAGAGAACAATTTGGAAAGAAAGGGATATTGATACACGCAGAGAAGTTAGGAGGCTCCTACAGTAGTCCCCATCTAGAGATAATGCTGAATTAACCTTCTATAGTAGTGATGATAAACAGCAAAGTGGATAGATAAAAAAGTTATTGAAATTCTGTTGGATTTAAATGGACTTTTAATCTTTCAATCTCATGAAAAATTTAAAATAAACCAAGTAGTGTTCTTGCTAAGAGAAGAGAGAGAACATGCTTCAAAAAGAAGGTCATTAACATTCGTGAGTGCTGCAAGAGAACTGGAATTAAAAGGGCTGGAAAGAAAAAAAAAAAAAAAAGGAAAAGGAATTTATTGATGACTTTATCAAGAATTCTAGAAAAACTTCCTTTATTCCAGGCTGTGAACACCTAAGTCTTTTTTCTCTAGTAAACTCACTACATCTTATCCATAGGGGTATTGTCCTGAAAAAGCAGCAAGAGAAGTAGACACTTCACTATATCACCCTGGTTCACTAACAGATTGGGAGGTGGGCTCCATTTAAACCTGACAATCAGACTCTTCAATAGTGTTTTCCTGACCAAGAAGTTTTGGCAAAAACTCTTCTAAACCAAAAGGTATGCTGGGAGCAATTTTCCCTACTGTGGTAGGTTGAATAATGGACCTTAAAATTCAGGTTCACCGAGAATCTCAAATATGAACTTTTTTGGAAATAGGATCTTTGAAGATATAATTAATTAGGATTCCTCAGATGAAATTACCTTGAAATCTAGTGACTGGTATCTTTATAAGAAGGGGAGAGGGCATACAGAGATAAACAGGAAAGGGAGCCACATGAAGATGGAAGTAGAAATTGGTATGGAGCAGCTATGAGCCAAGGAACGCCAAGGATAGCCAGAAGCTGCCAAACGTTAGGAAGAGACAAAGCATGATTTTTCCCTAGAGACTTCAGAGGGTGCATGGATCTATCAACACCTTGATTTTGGGCTCCTGGCCTCCAGAACTCTGAGAGAATAAAATTCTGCTTTTTTAAGTTATCCAGCTCGTGGTCCTTTGTTACAACAGCCCAGAAAACCAACACACCTACCATGATAAAGTAACTAGAAGAAGAAATAAAGAAGAAAAAAAAAAAACAGAACATGGAAAAGAATTTATAACAAGATCTCAATAATAGCTCTGTGCTTCTGAATGAAGAAGTGCCTGCCCTTGGAGTTGGCTAACCTGATCTGAGTTGAGTTTCTGTCTCTTGCATCTTACGAAGGCTGAACTGGTAGAACAGCTGCTGTTAGAAGCTTCTATAATGAAAACTTACCTTCACAAACAGGAACTTTTCCAGTCCAGGTGTTATCAGATCTACACACTCTATGTTCTGTCCCACCTGCTAGGAAGAAGCCAGGCTGGCAGGTATAAATGAGTGTATAGCCATGAGATGGAAGGTCCATTCCTACTACAGTTGCATGAGCAGGAGTTTCTGGTTGTTTACAGCTGTGGGCTATATTAAGAAAAAAGAGAAGCATTCATTTTTTTATAGACATGTTAAGAAAATTTTGAGATGAGAGTCACAACATATATTAGAGGCATGTTAATGACTTGATATAAGTATACCTTTGCATAGTTATTCTAATTAATCAAGGACAATGTATCAATGTCAATATACATATGAATTTCATAGGCGAACATGTTCTAAGCAGTCATCTGTGGAACATGGTAGATGTTCAAAGGGAAGCTAAACAGGGGAGACCTACCGGGGACAAGTAAGCTCTTAAGTGTATACTATATTACTATTCTAGAGAGTCTCAATAATTATTAACATTTTAAAGGATCTAAGAAGTCCTGTAGTTAGATACCTTTCAAAGTTTGTCGAGCTCAGATTTTCTACACCAGTTTATGAAATATTATTTTATTATTTTTTATCTCATACTTATCTTAAATTTAAAAATACATTTTAAATATATTTAAATATATATTTATATATAAATATATAAATAATTTATAAATATATATAAATATAAATAATATATATATTTATAAATATAAATATGTATATGTATATATATTTAAATATATTCATTCAGTATATCACTCTGACATTAATACTTGTTAATGTAGAAAGTATAATTTAATAATTTTTTACATGTGGAATTTTCTGGCCATGTTTTCGGTTCAAAGTACCAGTATCTTTTCATTCTCTTAACTTCTGGCTCCTTTTCTTCAAGCTGCCTTCCACTCTTGATTTGCCACCTCTATTCCATTTTACTCATACTTATGCCACTTCTTGGCCTGACCCCAGTTTCACTGTTTTGTCTTATACATAAATATGATCCCACTATCAGAGACAGATGCTGCAAGAAATTTTCTCTAAATCAGAAAGCATTTCTGATCATTTTTGTTCATGGATATGGGTACTTAAAAGTTTATCTCTGAAAAAATTATTCTGTATAAAAATGTGCTTGGAAAAAAAAATTCCATTTGTTTCCCAGTGGAGATTATACTTCTACAGAGGTATAAATAAGAGCTAAGATTTTTTTAATATTATGTGATAAATATTATGTTATGTGTTTTATGCTTAATATAATTCCATTAATGACATTTAATCCTATGGAGGAAATATGCTAAGTATAAACACAAATAGTCTGCCTCTACTACATCCTTTTTGGGGGGGCAGGAAAGGGAAGTTTAATTAATCCTCACATTATGCACAGGTAGAATTAAGTTAATCCTTATATTATGCACATAGTAGAAGTTCTGAGATGCTTTCAGTAATAACTCTTTTTAAATCATCATATCCTTTATAGAAGTCATCAAAGAACTTTGGTTTACTATGAAATATCTAGTTACATGTCACACAGGTTCTTAAGTATGCACGCTACTGAACTGGCTTTTAAGAAATTTTGCCATATTTAAATATCAGCCAACCAGACATGTGAATGACTTCTCAGTGGAGTGTTCTGTTGCTTTTCAGTAAGCTGCATGTCCACAGGGGGCTCCCGTGATCATTCCAGTGGTTCTGAACAAGGCTAGAGTAAATTCACAGGACTTGTTTAGACTTCAGCAAATCCTGATGAGTATTTCTACTCCTGCTTACTCTTTATTGTTTTTCCCCAAGGTGCTCAGGATTTTAAAAGATAGGAAAGAAGATAAAAAAGAGAAAGTGGGAGGGAAAGAGGGAAGTAATTCACCAGCTGAAATTTACTTCTAACTGTAAGCCAGAAAAGACAGCTTCATGACCTTGGGCTTTGTTCTTTAATCCATATGGCAAGTGCTCTCAGCTTAGGGTCAGTGCATATTTAGAAGCTGCAGGAAATACTGAAGTAGTATTTAAATTTTTGGTCAAACTATTCATGTGTATTTCCTTTCATGGATGTTTCTATCTTTCCTCAGAATCTCAGAGAGTCTCACAAGTAATAAAGGCTTAAGAAGTACTAAATTGGAGTCTTCCATATTTCAGCATACCTTCAATTCGTAGGTTCAAATCTCTGAATTGATGAACTAATAATCATCTAAAATTATCAGATGACCAAGCTGAACACAATTATAAGAGCCGTGCAAAAAAACCAAAATTGTGCTTTGTGCCTTCTGACTTCTTTAAAAAGAATGCTCCTTAATGGACAATGAGGTCATGATATAGTTATAAACTTAATACATAAATTATGTTTAATCATAATCTAAAAAAATCCACGTAAAACATCTTTTGTGTAGATATAGATTTACTTCCCACTCGTAAGAAAAAAATGCATATAAATTCCTATCTGTGGTTAAGTATAATTTCTTAGCCATGATACTTACGTATGCACTCAGGCTGAATTCCACTCCACGTGAGGTCAGGAAGGCAAGTGCGTGTTGTAGACCCTTGGAGAAGGTGTCCTTTTTTGCAGTGGAACTGCACAACACTTCCTACCTATAGCAAATTACAGAGAAACATACCAATGCAGCTTCAAATATGGCAACAAATAGAAAAAAAACCTTGGATGAGAAAATGCTTTCAAAAGAAATTCTTCATGGTAGATGCTAGAAGGAAAATATATTTAAAACTGATTTAAAATAAAATTGGGAGGAAATCAAGACTGAAGAAAAAAACATCTCTTTGCATATATATATATATATATGTATATATATATATATATATATATCACCATCAAATATTTGAGTGTTCAATGCATGCAAAGGTGCCTTTTCCACATCAGTTTGAAGAAAATATGGGAGATACCAAAAGGCCAATGAGTTCATCTAAACACAAGACAGACAGGTAGATTGTTAAATAAAGATAAATAAATAAAGATGGATGAAGACAGAGAAAAAAGATAACTAACAACATAAGAGGCAAATGAATATGGCAGACAGTAAATGCAGTATGAGATTAGAATCAAAGGCATTTAGATGCAAAGGTTGTGATTGTAACAAATATATGCTGGAAGACATGCAATTTGAGCTAAGCTTTTAAGGATGTGAATTTTGATAAATGCACAGAACATGGTTTTCAAAGTGAGGTCCCCAGACCGGTAACCTCAGCATCATTAGGAACTTTTTTAGAAAGGCATGTTTTGGGAACTTATCCCAGACCCACTGAATCAGAAACTCTGAATGGGGACCAGCAGTCTGTGTTTTAACAAGCCCTCCAGGGCTTGTTAAATGAACAATAAAGTTTGAGAACAACTGATATAAAAGTAGAAAAGATAAGAACATGGTGAGAAAATGTATGAAGGTTAAAATACGTGTCATATAGTTTAGAGAAAAGTACATTTGATTGGTTGGCATGAAGAGTTCACACAGTGAGCTGGGACTTTAGGGGTTTGGGGGAGGGGAAAGTGGGAAGCAGTGAGCTACAACAGCAAAAAGAAAGTAGACCCCAGAGTAATGTGCATGTGGCTTTAACTCTGAAACTGATCTTGCTTGAACAAGTTATACCCCCTCTTGGAGACTTCATCTGTAAATAAAGATGATAATATTACTTGTCTTGAGATTTGTCTTAAGCATTAAATGAAATAGGTCATACAATCTGCTCAGTTCAGGGATGGCATATAGGTTTTAAATAAATTCCAACTTTAATTATTAAGTCAAAGATAAATGTAGGAACAGTTTCTGAAGGGTCTCAAATGGCAGGCTATGGCATTTGAAATCGTTTTTTAATGAAAACGTAAAGTTACTAAAGCTCTCAGAGAAAGTAAAATTTGTGTTGAAAATTAAGTTAGCCACTGCATAAAGAAACTACTAAACAAAAAGAATGACCAGCAGTAATTATAATCACGAAGCCAGCACTACCATATTAAATTTGAATGAATAAAAGCTGAATTAACCTGTGGCAGTAGACTTGGGAAGGATGTTGTTTACTCAAACTACGATTACAAGAAGAAATCATCAGGGTTTATTAAATGATTACTGCTGGAGGACAAGGTGAGGAATACTTAGCGTCTTCCATCTCAGCCTTCCCCAGCAACTGCAGTTTGAGAATGATCAGTAATCCTCTTAGCACATTTCACAAATACCCTGTTTCCTTCCTTCTCAGTTAGTTCCTACTCCCACCTCCCATAGCAGTATGAGACTAAGCGTAAAGTGACAGAATTGGACCCAAGATTCCATTTGGGCCTTGAGAATGGCTAAATGCTACCATTTCTCATATTCTCATTATTACCCAGAGCTATGCTATACCACAGACTCTTCATTCCAACTGTCACTCTCTGAATAGCAACCTTTATTCTTCCAGTTATTTTACATTGTGTCTTCCGAGACACCCTCATGATAGCTTTGAGGCGATCTCTTATGCCCTGGACAACCCATTTTGTCCAGCGCCACTACACCATTCAACTCCAGGAGCACTGTTCACCCTGTATTCAACATAAACGAAATCCTTCAAATTGTACTCCAGGGCACACAGTTCACATATTCTGAAGTTATGCAATATGGCGTTGTATATTTTGGCTTTCTCATATGGACTAGATTATATGACTGACCATGTAAACTTGGCAGTTCTGTTCTTCAGTCAAACCAGTTTTACAAAACCCATTACCTCTACCAATCCAGCAATCCTACTTTACTGTAGACCTCAGTTAATGGTTGCCATCTTCTACCCATAAATCTCCATGCATTCATGTACCACCAGATACTGATAATTTTACTTCCTAAATCTTAAACTGTCCCCCTCTGTCTCTCCACTTATATGTCCTGTTTTAGTCCTCAATATCTTTTCTACAGGTTTGATTCTCAAATTTTAGCAGATAACATAATCAGGAGGACTTACCAGAACACAGATAGATGAGCCTCCCTTGAAAGTTTTTGACCAGGTAGATCTGGGGGACACTATTTCCAAAAAGTTCTTAAATCATACTGCTGCTGCTTGGTCAGCAATGATATTTTGAGAACTACTGTCATATTTATAATAATCATAATTATAATTATGATAATCCTTTAACTTGTTTCCATTATTCCAGTGTTGAACACATTAAATTTATTTTCCATATAAAGTCAGAGTGATCAAAATAAATAAAATCTTTAAATCTTTTTAAAAAAAAGGGGGGGGGGCGCCTGAGTGGCTCAGTGGGTTGAGACTCTGCCTTCGGCTCAGGTCATGATCTCAGGGTCCTGGGATCCAGCCCCATGTCAGGCTCTCTGCTCGGCGGGGAGCCTGCTTCCCTCCCTCTCTCTCTGCCTGTCTCTCTGCCTACTTGTGATCTCTGTCTGTCAAATAAAGTCAGAGTGATCAACATGGAAGTACGACCTTAGCATTCTCCTTCTTAAAATCTTTACTATGATAAAACTACATTATGTTAACTTAACAGATAAAAGCCCCTATAACCTGACCATGGGCCATCTCTCTTGCTTCATCACTGACCATTTACTTTTACTCAAATTGTGTTCATATATTACTGAATTTTTGTAATGCCCTTATGCATGCATATTTTCATGCTGTTTACCCTGCATAGAATGTCTTTCCCTACTTTTTTTTTTTCCTAGATCTTATCCTAAAAGATTTAGCTTAGACATTTCTAGAAAGGCTTCCCTACAGCAGCAGATTGGGAGAACTTTCTTTTATGTGCTCCCTTAGCAACTTTCAAGGTTGCCAATGTTATCATTTATCCTAAGAAATCACCCAAACACCAGAGGTTAGTTTCTCTAGACTAGGGACTATGTTACTCACCCTTGTGCACAAAGAACTCTTGAAAATCTTAGATCTACTGAAGGAATGAGGACGAATAATTTAGTGACAAATGACAAAATCATTTGATTACTTAACTTAAAAAGATTTAACATGTCTATAGTTTTTCTTTCTTCCTTCCTTCCTCCTTTCTTTCTTTCTTTCTTTCTTTCTTTCTTTCTTTCTTTCTGTAGTTAGAAAACCCAGTTTACTTGAGAACAGTAGAAAAGGCCAGGTAGTATCTTAATTTCCTTAGACAAGTTTTCTCCTCATAGGCATTTCTGGAATCTTTGGGTTTGTGGGTCAAAGGACCAAACTGTTTTAATAGACAGGCCCATATTCAGTGCTGTCTGTATTCCTCATATTTCGGTGGTCACCTGTCCTACAGAACACTGAACTTGTTCCCCAAATTTAGTATAAAGGGTAGTTTGAAAAAGAGGTCAAATGTGCCCAAGCTTCCAAACTTCCAGGCATATCTTATAAAACAGCATTTATCATTCATTTTAGCAACTCTCTCTGCCAAATAAAGGACCCAAAAGGATAAGAGTTAACTGCCAGTGTTAGGTGAGGCTCCTCTTCTCTCCTCAAATCAATTTATTTGCAATTGTGAGCAATCATTGAGAAATAAGATAGGCAAGAGCTTAATCCAGTACTACGACAGCCGATAAAAGGTTTTTCTTTCCGATCAACCTACATCCAGATAGAGGGTGATCTAGAGAGCTGTTTCCTACATGGTTTGTGTCCTCAGTCATAGTCCAGAGGATTCTGAGAAGCTGTAGGAATATGCAGGCACAGATTCAAGTCCTGGCTTCATCTCCGTCATGGAAAGGGACTGTACATCATGGGGCAGAGCCTTATTCCCTGTACACCTCCTGGGAAAACCCCGGGGAGAGTGACTTCCCAGGAATATCCACCTTGGTACATGTCTATACTTTCTTAAAGAAGAGTGATATCTCAACCATACTTTACATAGGAAGCTAAATCACTGTTTATTCTTTGAAGGGTACATTTGGGTTATTTCATTAAAGCTTGATGTTAGTAAGATATAAGAAATATGTTGGATTACATAGCCTTTTTTTTCACTTATAAGACTTTTTCTCCTTATTTATTTCTGTAAACTTTTCCAAAGTCATCATAAATACTGCTTTAGATATTAATCAGATGCCAGAGAAGTAAAATCTATTTAAATGTTTTTTTATCTATTTTTTCAAGTTCACAAATAACTATGTACTAACTATTTTTGTCAGAGTCACAAATACTTATACTAAATATCTAATATAGGTAGAAATTAACAAATTTAATAATTGACCAATTTTTTGTTCAGGGTTTATTATAGTTAAATCAATTACCAAAATTTTATCCAAATACCGGTGCATTAATAAATGCTTTTTCAGTTATAAGACCACTTAATATTATGTTTTACATATAGCTGTTCATCCTTTCCAACTTGTGATAAGAGGTCCTTCTGATTCTAAATTAGCTTCTAACATGCATAATATAATTTGATTATTTGTAGAAACAAATTATTTTCCTTTATCTAATTCAAAAAATTTGTGGAAAATAATTCATGTACATTTTTCCCACCAATAATTACCAATAAAAGTGCTCTGTTTATATAACTAATTATATAAAATACAAAAATATTGAATATTATTTTATATCAGGAATTAAAATTTCGCTATTTTGTTTTAATTGCACCCAGTGTTTGAATAAAAATCACTTTAAGTTGGACCCAATTAGTGTGTTTTGTGCAAAAGCATTATAAAATTATAAGACATGTCTATTTAGTAAATATAATTTATCTTTTTAAACTACTTAATTTTTTATTTCTTTATTTTAAATGTTATATCTCAGTTCCTAAGCCATGAAGTTTAGATAGCTAATCAAGGCATAACAGACATTTTGTATAAATTTAGAATATTCTAAGTAAGATCTTTCTCTTTCATGATATTTCATAGCAAATGACTTTTGCTTTCCTAGAATTTTCATCATTGTATTTATTTGCATCTTATTTTTAACATCACATATAAAATATATTTAATATATATTTATGTAGCATACATATATTTTATGTATATATATAAAACTAAGAATTCCCAATTTACATACTTTCTCGGTAGTATATTTTAACAACTATTTTTTATATGTATTTTTTACTATGTGTTTATACTAAACATTTTACCCAAGAAAAAATGAAGTAGCTTCTAATAAAAGGCATACATAGATTTTTATTAATAAAACGATGTAGAAAGGCAGGATCATAAAAATGAAGGGAGAAAACACACACTTAAGATGCAAGGAAATTTCACTGAGCATCAATATCAGCCCTGAGGTTCCTGGCTTACAAAACTTAAATTGTAAGATATCCTATGAGTTTGTATTAAAAAATGATCATATTTTAATTAAGAACACTTGATTTATATTTTAAAATTCATGTTGTGGTCATCATTTAAAAGCAATAAATCACTATGTGGCACATTTGTCCCATTCAATGTACTTATGTACTAATTGAGATTATAATCTGAAAACTATTCATCATCACCATCTTTATTTTGGTAGCACTAAAAATCTTACTGTTCAATATCTTAGCATTATAGATCTAGAGTCAGATTAAAAATATTTCATAACTATAATAACTTTAATGTAACATGTCCTAACTCCTAATGATGTGTCCTCCAAACTCACAGCTCAATTTAAAGAATGATACAGCAGTCAGTGAAATACGTGTGTCTGGCATTTACTCCATAATTAATCTAGATGTTGGATCAATCATTTTGACAGCTACTTCCTTCACTACCAATCTATCTTTAGCCAAAAATTATTCCAGCTTACAATATTTTGGATATAACGGAAATTACGTTGAGTACTTTTTTCAACACGAGAGTTTTTGTCATCTCTAGCAACAGGTAATAATATCTATGTCCAAAAATCTATGATATAAATCTATATAGAAAAAGAGTGAATAAACATATTAAAGAAAAAATCAAGAAAATGATTTGAGTGCTTGCGTAAATCATAACCTTCCCTTTTCTCTTGTCCCTCTCAGAAGTCAACTTCTTAACAGCTATAATTTTATTTAAGCCACTATTGTCCACCTGATCAAATCAGATGTAGGTACAAAAGTTGAAACATTCTGATTCTCTCTCTAGAAATCGGAACTGAGTTTGAGACAATTAATTATTTTCCATATGTGGCTGAAAGATAAATAGAAAAATGCACCTTTTGTCATATAGCCAATTTGCAAAGAAAAAAAAAAAAGTAGGCAAACATAAAATAGTGGAAAAGACTGAGTCCTATTGTCCAGTTGCTAGATCCTGGGCTTGATGGGTGTCTCCCAGATCCCTTTCCTTGGGGTCTTTGACAAACCTGCACATGGCTTGTAACGCTTTTAGGCTTAAGCTATCTCGAATAGCTTCTCTTACTTTGCAAGCAAAAGTTTTTCTCAACCAATAAAAATGGTTTTTCCAGAATTCTATTTGGAATGTACCAATACATTAATATCAGTTAGAATTATATAACCTTTTAAAATTTCCATTGGCTCCATATAGTCTTAGTAAATATATTTAGAATGTATATACATATAAACACACAAACCAATCATATGCATGTAAGAAAGTTGAAGTCCCTAATTTAACATATTCAGTATATCATTTGCCCTTTTAAAAAAGACTAATGTGGGGCACCTGGGTGGTTCAGTGGGTTAAAGCCTCTGCCTTCGGCTCGGGTCATGATCCCAGGGTCCTGGGATCGAGCCCCACGTCGGGCTCTCTGCTTTGCAAGGAGCCTGATTTCCCCCTCCCCCTCTGCCTGCCTCTCTGCCTACTTGTGATCTCTGTCTGTCAAATAAATAAATAAATATCTTAAAAAAAAAAGACTAATGTAATTACGTAAAGTTGATCATATTTGAAATTCTAGTCTATTCATATTTATCTGAGTAGAATATGATGATCCAACACATGTTTATTGTCAAATAATATACTTTTAGGGTTAGACTAACTTTGGGATAACATTTTTCAATGGTTATGATAGAATTCTTATAATGCAGAATAAATGATTCTATTCATTTCATTGGATGACTGTACTGAATTCATTTTTACTCATTTCCATTCTCATTATTTCAAAGGGTATGTATTAGAAAAGACTCACACTCTTCAGAAAATCACCTGAGTTAGTGCACAAACACTAACATCATAATTCTGTGTGCTCTCAGGATGCTGTCACTGATTGCTCAGTAATCAAAGCCAAGTCACGTTCTGTTCCAGTTTCTTCATCTATATGATGAGGACTAATTCTCTTTAACGAGTTGTCCATTTTTCAGGATTTAGATCAACGGATAAAACATTTTATAAAGATATGAATCTAAAGTGCTCTGAAAACACCAATGTAATGGAGACTGAGACACCTTCTTTTATACTTTTGTATTATGTAGACAGCCCTGAGGCTAACCGGAAGAACTGGAAATGCTATCAAATCAATGTTCATACTGTGCCTGAACTGTAGATAAATGGAAACTATTTTTAGCAACAAAAATACGGCATCTTTGATGAATACTTCCTTTAGAAATGAATGTTTTTCAGGTTCCCACTGAATTTCACACAAAATAGTACAATTTAGAAAACTCTGCAACACAAGGCAATTGGGTAATGTGTATATTGGCTATTTCCTCGTGGAGTCCGTATGCACTTTGGCTCCCCTAACATCCCTGTAATGAAAAACTTGCTGAATCTCTACATAAAATCTAAATTAGAAAAAGAGAAAATAAGAAAGTCAGTCACACATGACTGGGCATGCTGAAGAATTCCAATGTAACAATCCAGCAATTGTGGATAAATTATTTTCTCAGAAATTTCCCATGTCAGTGGAAATGTTTAAAAATACTTCAGTATTATACACACATTATAAGATTAACATATTTTAGTCTAATTGCTTTGTTGAATAACTATATTTTTATATGTTTGCAAAATAACCTCTTTCATCTTTACTTTTCCTCACTCTCTCACATCCACCTTTAGAATTTATTCATTCATCCCCTCATTTTTTCTTACTTAGCCCTCTCTTATGTACTAGCTATTACTTATGGATTTTCCTATGCTCACAGCTGTCTTCAATTTTTATTTTGTTTTATTGTCATGATCAGTTAGGCTCTTTTCTTAAACCATATTTTTCTTCTCCTAATTTCCTTTTACTTCCAAGCTTTTGTTGCCTTTTACCCTTTTTTATACAGTTATGAATACAGATATAAGCATGTTTTCTGTTTCTGTCAACACGATTATATGCACATGAATCAAAGAAGCCTTTTGATCTAGTTTTATTCTGAGTAGAAATATTTTTTAAAGTACTCACTTGAAAACCAAATGTATTGTTCTGAGATCCATGCCTTGGGACTCCTGGATTTTCACATGAGGTACGGGTGGGTTCTAAAAATGAAGATTATAAACATAATAATCCTTTAAAATTTGTAATGATATTTAAATACATGTTTCTCATATACAAAACAATTTTGAGTGATCTGGGGCTTAATGAAAAGGACTATGGGTAATAATAAAGAGTATAAATCTAATAGCATCTTCCCATGGACAGAAGCCTGCTAATCCTATTCAGGTGTACTGTAATATACACAAATTATACAATTCTTGAAATCTGAACCCTCCTAATGTAAAGGTATAACAAACTGATATCCAACTTACTCTGAGGATAAAAAAGTTAAGGAAAAATGAAGGATATGAAGAAAGAACACATATATAAAATGTTGGCTCAAGCACTTTGCTAAACTATAATCTCAGGTAGGATAATATTCCCCTCAAGAAGTAAGAGTTTTTCCAGAAACAGGATTTAGTTATTTGCATTTGTCATGGACACCTGTAGGAGATTCAGGTATAAAAATGGTAAAACTAGTAGTGTCTGAGTTGACTAGTTTGATGACAAATTATTTGGTTGGTTTAACAAACATGGCAATTAATTTAAAACTACAGAAATGTGCTTAGAGCCATTTTGAAATCAATGTTATCTTTTTTTTTTTTTTTTTTTTTTTCGTGATCTCCATGCCAAGCAAGGAGCCCAGTGCGGGGCTTGCACTCAGGACCTTCAGCTCAAGACCTGAGTTAGGATCAAGAGTTGGATGCTTAGCTGACTCAGCCACCCAGATGCCCCATCAATATATCTTTTTTATTAATTTTTGGAGCAAGTTTAATATAATTTGACTATGATTCGTTAATCATAAGAATATATACAAGTTTTAGCACTTAATGCTATTAATCTAAGACCTTTTTTTATTTTTCAATTTATTGATAAACAAAGAAAGTTATTTTGAGTGTTCCTCTGGGAAGTTTTAAATGCTAAATACAACATCCCATGTTTTAATAGTATTCATTTTCAGTGTCCTCTAATTGCTTCTATATTTTACATTTGTTTTTTCATATTTAACCAACTATATAGTTTGTAGGACAGAGAAAATAACTAATACATACATATTAATAATGCATTACTAGTATCTAGCAATTACAAAATTACTGAGAATAATCATCCTTTAATTAATATTACCTATGCAGTGAGGTGATGAACCACTCCAAGTGCCATCTGCTTGACATATTCTGGTGCTTGATCCCACTAATATGAAAGGAGAATTGCAGCTAAATGAAACCTCTGACTGGTATATAAAGCTTTTGCCTTCTCTTTTCCCTTGGGCAGGTATACCAGGGTCACCACAAAACTTTGCTGGAAATGAAAAGAAAGATATTTATAGCAAGGATTTAGGATTCATCAGAGTAACAGTTTAGAAAAATGATGAAAATAACTGGAATATTGAACTAAAGTGACATGTTATTCACGTTAATGTATCCCAAAGAAAGTTTTTTAGCTTTTGTCTGTGTAATAAATAATGAATGTCCAACTCACCATAATATTTGAAAAAAGTCCACTTGAGGTGTTTTCCATCTAGTAGACCACCTTAATAACTACAGATTTTTTTGGTATTTTTGTTGTTGTTTTGCATTGACCAGAATCAAACCACACATTTGTACAAATTGATTGTGAAGTCGGGGTATACTTCTGAAAAGGCATGTGATTCACAGAAAGCTCTCTCAGAAAGAGCCAGCCCATAATGATCTGGGGTGTCCTCTCCAGAATGCTCTTTTTATATGTATATCACAGATAAACTTATTTGTTCTGTTGTAATCTGTTGAACACTCAAGCTCATACCCCAGTGTTTTGTTGTCTTCCTCTTTGTAATATGGTGAAGGATTTTCTAGTGTTTTTAAAGATTAAAGTAGCCCAATAGAGTCCAATCTGTATCAAGCCAAGGAACCTCAATGTTCCAAAACTGTTGAAGATACCATCTTGACAGAATTTGTAAACAAATTGGATACATTATTTCATTCAACATGTATTTCCTTACAACTAAAAGAACCTATTCTAAGAAGTTTTAGGCACTTAAATTTATCGGTAAACAAACTAAGATTCCTGCCTTTGTGGAATTTATGTATTTGTGAGGGAAACAAACAAAAATAAATAAATATAATAAGTAGAAAAGGTAACATGTGGGAAGGTAGTGAGTCCCATGTGGAGAAATAGTGTGGGACGAAGGAGATATGGACTGTGTATGTGTGGGTGTGATAAATGGTGAGGGCTGGGGTGGGTTTCAAACAAGGTGGCACAGGTGTCTGTCACTGAAGAAAGATCTGGAGGAAACAAAGCATTTAGCCATGCTGATAGCCCAAGGGAGATCATTCTAGATAAGGAAAAGCCCTGCCAAAGTCCTATGCTGAAACATGTCCAACATGGAGGCGAGAAAATAAGGCTAGTGAAGCTGGAGCAGAGTGAGCATGCGGAAGTATAATAAGGGATGAGATCAGATGGTTTCAAATCTAGTAGATAACCTAGACAAAGATATCATATGCTTTCCATTTGTTTTTTTGTAGTAAAAATACATAACATATTTTTATCATTTTAACCATTTTTAAGCATACTTTTTTTAAATTTGCAAATTCAGCACCTGAGAGGTTATGCGCCTAATGAGGCAAACAAACAATAATATTCAAACATTTTTAAGTACAAATGTTCCCTTAGGATGGCGCATGCTGCAAACCAAAGATATTTTTGAGGCTGAGAGGAGACCTCTAACTGGATAGGACATCAACTAGGACAACAGGAATAAACTAGGAATGTTCCAGGCAAACAGGAATGGATAAATACCTTAATAACAGAATACCTCAGTCTTAAGCTCAAGGTACAAAGAGAGACTCTTCCTGAAATTCAAGACTCTAGGAGAGACCTGAATTTTCAAACCTCTTTTTAGGAAGTTTTTGTTTTCTTTTTAAAGCAGTTAAAGTTAAAAGTAATTATGAAATAACTATTCAATGAAATAAACTTAGGGGAAATTTTCAGAGTAAAGTAACACAGGTAAAATAAACATTTGTTTAGTGTGTTTTGTTTTAATTTTCATTATTTCCTAGGTATTGTAAATCTCTGTGCTATTAGTAATATAACATCATTTCTAGCGATATAACATCAAACCTTCGAGGCCATGGTCTTCATCTCACTAACCTTTGAGTCTCTAGCACATTTTGAATTCCATGGCTGTTTCCTCAGTAAACATTATCAATGGGCATTTCAGCTTAGTAATCACTTCTACTGTAAAATTATTTAGTAACCTACTTCTGAAGTGTTTCTCTCACTTACTTCTGCTCAGTCATTCCTCTCAGAATCTTATCTTTATTCAACAAAGAAAAGAAAGGAGGGAGATGCGATCACATAAACTCTTCAATTCTGCTCCCTGCCTGCCCCTCACTTCCTCATTATTCCATTGGTTTCTTTCTGTAGATTTTCATGTACTAAACCAAACAACCTATTAGTTTAGAGGCTTAAGACACAGGGTTTATTTTCAAAAGGCTTCAGTTCACAATGACATAAACTTTAGGATAAAAGGACATACTTTGAACAAAATGAAAGAGAAAAGACTTTCCCTTCTACAAAGTCCCTAAAATGAATGAATTTGGCTATAAATGGATAAGAACATTAACTCTTTAGTTTACCTTGAATTGGAATTCATACTCTCATTTTGTGGCAGTACAAACTGTAGGCCATATAACAATGTAGGGGGTCCCCTAAATGATGACAGGGTCACACAGTGACTCTACAATTTGATTCCTTTCTCTGAGCCCAAGTGTCATTATCAATTAAAATGTCATGAGTAAACACACTTACTAGGAGTTCCATTATATGTAATAGAAATCATATATGTGAAACAATTGGACAAAGTGAGCCCAATTACATTTGGATAGTTATAATATAACGTCAATAGTATTTTATTATTATTTGCATTTTAATAGAACCAAAAGAGAAAATACCATAGCAAGATATTTCTTTTTTTTTTTTTTTTGTCAGAGAGAGAGAGAAGCGAGAGTGAGCACAAGTAGACAGAGTGGCAGGCAGAGGCAGAGGGAGAAGCAGGCTCCCTGCCGAGCAAGGAACCCGATGTGGGACTCGATCCCAGGACGCTGGGATCATGACCTGAGCCGAAGGCAGCTGCCTTCTGGCCAACTGAGCCACCCAGGCGTCCCATAGCAAGATATTTCTTGATTGAGATTTTCCCAGTTGTATCAAACAAACTTTACCATGAACTCATCTCTGTAAATCTCCTTGTCCCTATCTATTCTGAGGTAGTCATGGAATATCTACTCTTATTTAGAGCACATTGGTCTTTTCTAAGACGATCCTCAGCATAAAACACAATTTTAAGGGACAATTTCTGTGAGATAGTAGCATATGATGAGATCAGGAGAAAAGAAGACAAAGGGCACAGAAGCCATATGCAATTTGGTTTCCACTGTGAATGAGAAGACTGGAGGGTTCCAAGTCATTTCATCAGTTATATCTGCCTAACTTCAAGGCCATGGGGACAGGTGGGGAAGGAAGACAAGGAACAGGATCACATTAGACACCTCAGCATGAAGGTTGCCCATATCATGTGCTACAATAATTTGTGTAAAACACAAAGCTGACTTTTATTTTGTTTGCAGTCTTCCAAATTAATTTTCAAGTGACACTTGCTGGAACATATATTGTAAAGTGACTTCTGTAAGAAAATATTAATCCCTCTTCTCCATGCTTACCCTAATCATTTTAGGTATAATCACAAGCATTATCATGACAAATAGTATCTTAAGAACTTGATTTGAATGACCATGTCAAGTAACATAGATTTATTGTGGAAAGAAATTTGGGAGTAAATTGGAGCACTCAATTGAGACACACTGGACAAAATAAGAACAACTTCTCCAGTAGTAGAATTAATCTTAAAGAGTCTTTAATTTGAGAAATAATTTTTTAAGAAGGTTGCAAGCAAAACAGTTTAGTTTAATATTTAGAGTCAGATCAAAAAGAACATAACAGTAAGATTACAGAAAAAGTACACTGGTAAATATGATTTCTTATTGAATTTTAATTATGCCTCAGAATGCACTTTAACAATCTCATATTTGTTTTAGCAAAATCTGAAAATTTTGAGTAACAGCTCTAATCTCAGTCAAGTAGTTTCAAGAGAGTGGACATGGGAAAAAACAATTTTAAGTATAGAGATTATACTTACGTAAGCACTGTGGTACTTCCCCACTCCAGGTACCATTCCCTACACAGGTCAGAACAGCAGGAAAGGATAGTTCATAGCCTGGAGAACAGATGTAGCTAATACTAAAGCCCCAGTCAAAATTTGTTCCTTCCAACCTTCCATTAGAAATCTGGGGAGGAGTTGGGCAGGTAACAGCTGCAATTACATTAAAAGTGATTAGACACAGCTGTTAAAATATCCCGGGTGTAAAAAAAAAAAAAAGAAGAAGAAGAAGAAAAGAAAAAAATCATCAGAAGAAGCATATGTGCTAATTTAATCTTTCGGAGGACAATATGGTGTGACATGTTTTATTCTCCTGGTAGTAGTCCTGAAACACCCCTGGAATTAATCCCTCTAGGATGTGACTATTTCTTGGCAACATAATGGCTACTGGTTGTCAGAGATTCTCTTAGAAAATAACAAGCTGCCTGACATCTAAGGGAAGCAAATAGAGGGTGACCTTCCATCTAGTATACTGTAACTGATAAATTATTGGTTTTATAAAAAATTATTTTTCCAATGACCTTTAGACAGCCTGAACATCAGGGCTGTTTGGCTATATATAGTGTCAACATTGGAGCAAGGAATTTGTAAGTAATTCTGTGACATTGGAAAAAACTTACATCAGGTATCTCTTTAAAATATCCAAATTGGTTCTATCAACCACTTAAATTCATATGTTAAAATTTACTGTAGGGTTTTTAAATAAATTATTAAATGTTTAAACGTTTATTTTAAAATTTGTTTTATAAGCTGGCTTGAAGCTAAGATGGGTAGGATAATGTGACAGAGATGAAGGGAAAAAGAGGGGCACACATTGCAAAATCTAAAAATGAGGAATGTCTATTTGTATGATCACCAACATATATGAATAATTCTTGGAGTTACATTATCATTAACAGAATCAATTAATGATGCATGAAATAACTTCTAAATATAAGATGGGTGTTCATATACTTTCATATATTAACTGTATATATACAGTGATCTGATTTAGAAACAGTGTAATCAGAAGAAAAAGACACACATTGAAACTATTCTTTTTGTTCAACTGTCAATTCACAGATGTTTAGAAAGACACCTGAATGAGAAATCTCAGTATTATTATAAAACAATAAAAATAGCCTGATATTGCATCTACAGCATTCCATAAATAATCAGAAAAATTGGCAAAATATCATATCTCCAGTGAAAAAATAAATAGCATAAAGTAACAAATTTATGCCTCTATGGACAACAAGATTAATTCTGGATTGCACTAAGAAACATGTTGTTTATGAAGAGTTAGTTTTACAATTTAGTGTGACTTTCTCAAGTTACAGAAAGTTTTTTTTCCCATCTTTGAGTTGTTTGACCCAAGTGGATCATCAAGTTAAAATTCTAATTCATTAAGCTTATATTCTCTTTTAAATAGTCACTAATCGATATAAATGATGAAGGTGAGTACATATCAGAGCACATGATATTTTTGTTGTTTTGACTGCACTAAAAATCATTGTCATTACCCATAATAAGATATAATATTTTTCTTGAAATAGTTTATATTCTCTATTTATTTTCTGTATGGTTTCAAAATAAAAACTACAGCAGTCAATTTTCAGTATCAGAAAAAAGTGAAATAATACAAAAACACTGCTTAAGCTTACTTTACATTTTTCACATTAAAAAGTAAATATACAGCAGTTATCACTGATAATATTGAAGAAATTATCATACCTCTACAAGTTGGCATTACTCCACTCCATGTGCCATTAGTTGTACAAGTTCTAATTCTGGAACCATTCAATTCCATTGTATAGCCCGGCTGGCACATGTAAGAGACATTTTGTCCAACCACATAATCATCTCCATATCTCAGTCCATTGGCTGGTATACCTGGGTCTCCACAACTGATTACTATCAGTATTGGATTAGAAGAGCAGATGGTTAATGTGCCATTTAATGGAGAGAAGTAGTAAGCATATGGCATACTTAATATATAAGTAGGGAAAATTAGTTATCATGCTCATTTTTAATCATAAAACATAAGTATATTTAAACCACACACTGGGAATTCCTGATTATGATTGGGTATGCTTATTATAGATTCTATGCATATGGTTCAGAAACTGTCATTTAGACTCTGAAGAGGCTAGGTTAATAAACTATTATACTGTAAGGCGCTTTGATGCAATAACCCCTTTTAATATGCATTAGGAGATCATGAGAAGTCATCCTATAGAGTCAAGATTTCTAATATAACATTTGAAATCATATATATGGCAACTGAAATCTCTTAACTGATCAGGCTTGGTGGACTGAGAGCATATTTTCTTCATAGTGTTACTCAGCTGGATATTTTAATAGTTTGGGCTTTTTTTGTTTTTTGTTTTTTGTTTTGAGAGAGTATGGGTAAAGCACAAGTGGGGGCAGCAGGGGGGAGGTGGGAGGGGCAAAAGGAGAGGGAGAGAGAGAATCGTAAGCAGGCTCCACACCCAGTACAGAGCCTGACTCAGGGCTGGATCTCACCATCCTGAGACCATGCCCTGAGCCAAAATCAAGAGTCAGATGCCTAACCAAATGAACCTCCCTGGTGCCCCCCATAATAGTTTTGTTTTTTTTTTTTAAGATTTTATTTATTTACTTGACAGACAAAGATCACCAGTAGGCAGAGAGGCAGGCAGGGGTTGGGGGGGCACAGGCTCCCCCCGCTGAGCAGAGAGCCCAATGTGGGGCTCGATCCCAGAGCCCTGAGATCATGACTGGAGCCGAAGGCAGAGGCTTAACCCACTGAGCCACCCAGGCGCCCCCCACCCCATAATAGTTTTTAATTAAAACAATGCTAGGTTCAAAAAGAATACTTCCTATTGAATAAATGAAAGAATGAATAAGCTATAAAATGTGAATCTATTACACGCAGGGCAGCATACATGATTTGTGGCAATGACAATGCCATAGCTAGGGACAGAGAAATCAATTTACCATTTTCGCCAACTCATTGCCAACTCAAGTGAAAGAGTGACCTCCAAGAAATTGCAACCTCCACTCTGGGAGGCATTTACTTTCTGGACCGGGGATCAGTGACAGGCCTACATAAAGTTCTTACTAAATATGTCTTGCTGTTGCCAGCCCAGGACAGGGAGAGCTGCTGCCCTGTTCTGCTCTAAGACTCTGTAAATATCCCCAGCTTCTACCTATTTCATGCTTGCTCCAGGCCCTCACAAAGGGGTGGAAGAAAATTGCACTGTGAGCCTCCCATTGTTGATGAACCATGGACTGGCTGGGCAGAGAGCATCAGTGACCCCAGAGTACGAGTGAGAATGGGGAGGTCAGGCAAGGCCAGGGACACCACACGTTAGAGGGTGAATGGCCTGTAACCCATTCTAGGAAGACAGGAAGGCAGAGAGGCTGGCTGCGCATAAACAGAGGCTCCAAGCCCTCACCACATGCTCCATTTTCCCAGTAGATTTCACTTACAAAATACAAATTTAAAGCTGGAATTAAGGATTTTAAGACAGTAGGGGCTCCTGGGTGGCTCAGCGGGTTAAAGCCTCTACCTTCGGCTCAGGTCGTGATTCCGGGGTCCTGAGATTGAGCCTCACATCTGGCTCTCTGCTCTGCGGGGAGCCTGCTTCCTCCTCTCTCTCTCTGCCTGCCTCTCTGCCTACTTGTGATCTCTGTCTGTCAAGTAAATAAATAAAATCTTAAAAAAAAAAAAATTTAAGACAGCAATCACAGAGTATTAAATCCCAGCACGGGACCCTTTTGAGCACGAGGTTCTGTTAATTTTATTAGCCCATAAAGCTAGCTCTGTTACATATACAATATTATCATTTATGATGCCACACCAGAAGTTTCAGGAAGACTTGAGACAGCAGAGAAAACATAAATAATTTTAAATATGATATTTAATAATAAGGTAAAACAAAGATTATATATAAACCACAAAAGCGTTAGCTATTTTGCAAATTTGCTGTGTGAGTTACATGATTTAAGCTTGCTTTGGACAAGGAATTGTCTAAAAACTTTCCAGCAACTAAGAGAAAAAAGGAAAATCCAGAAAGTTATACTATTTCTTTTCTGGAGATTTAAAAAAAAAATATGGGGTTACTTGCCTTTCAGTGTCTTTTTTTTTTTTTTTTTTTGCCTTTTAAATCTTTTTGTTCATAAGAGGGTAAATAATTTCATGAAGTGAATCTGGGCTATATTCTTTCATTTTTACTTGTAATTAATTCTTCAGCAAGGATTCCCTGATCATCTCATGGGTGCCAGCAGGATGGGGGATCAGACTAGAGATGTATTTTGGAGATCTAGGGTCAAAGACTAAAAGTAGATTAAGGGATGGAAGACCTTAATAGAACTTCAATTACATTGTATTTATTAATTTACCATTAAAAATTATGAATGTCAAGATTTCTTTCATATTATTCTAATCCATTAAGCCTAAGAAGTTTTAAGACGGCGAATAATGACATTTAAATTAAAGAACAAGGTTCAGGGCACTTCACCTGATAATCCTCAGAGCCCTGGAGATAGTTTGCTGAAATCACACTCATTGAGTGTTTCTGTCTGACTCCTAATAAGAATTTTGCATATAGGACAGTTTTTTGTTCTTTCAATTATTGCAGAGGAAACAACTTTTTAAATTGTACAACTGAGTGGAATAAGAAATCAAATCCTGCTTATTTACCAGGAATGTCACTTCGAAATTTCAGTTTTGAAATTGTTTCAAATTTACAACTATATCAAAGTGAATATTAAGACTTTGATTTATTTTGTTTCATTTTACCTTCTGTCTTTTTCTATTTTTAACCTATATTCCAATTAAGAAGAGGGAAATGAAGGCGCACACTTACAATCTATTGTTTTCTAGGTAACAGTTTGCAGATGGAAACAGAACCCTGGCAAGAAAGAACAGCTAACCTGATCCTAAGGCACAGTGAGCTGAGATGCAGCCACTGTAAGGGGCCAGAGGGGTTATTTTCCAAAGAGGCACCGAAAGAGAGTTTGCATATTGTGGCAGCATCGTGAATGAAATGCCTGACAACAACAACTTCCCAAGCATTTGTTTGGTGTCTTCCTTGTGAAGCAAAGGCCAGTCAAAGAGGGAGTTTCCAATAGCAACAGTCTTTGTAAACAGTACCTGCTCCTCCTGTCAATTCATTTACCATCAGTTTATTTTTAGCAACAAAAAAGAGGCTTTTGGTCTTTTGGGACAAAACCTTAGAAGAGGGGCTCTTTAGGATTTTACCTTAAAATTCAGAGACATCAGGGCATGACAACGGAATGCTGTGCTTCATTGCAAGAAAAATCTTTTCAAAGGTCACCAAAACCCCTAAGCACACAGGCACATACACGTGCACACACACACACCTGCACGCACGCACCAATAAACCCCAGAAAGACAATTGTTTTGTCTCTTTTCTACACTGTTATATTTTCAGAGCCTCATCTAGTGCATCACCCATTATAAAAGTTTAAGTAAATATTTGTTTAAAAAATAAATATGTGAATGATATATAAGGAATAATGAGCTTAAATTCTCAAAAAAATATACATTGTTTTAAAGGTTTGAATTTGTTTTTCTGGGAGTTTTTTCTTATTAGCTTCTATCATGCAATTGATGCCCATGTGGCATCATTTATGATAAATCTAAGTAGATAATCTCTATGCTAAAAATAAAACATAATTGTTGTAATTCTAGTCTATGCCACTTCAAAACCACTTTCTCTCTTAACTTCTTAAGTGAGGATTATAAATATGCATTTTTAAATAAAATAGGGTCACATTGCCCACACTTTTATTCCCTTACTTGGATATACATGCAATATAGTTTATGTAACCAAACTCTGGATGTTTGAGTTAACCTCATTTTTTTTTTTTTTCTAGTAGAGACAATGCAGTAATGGAAATTCTCACCCAGACATAATCACACATTTGCTTTTCCAGGTTTCAGGTTCATAAAATAATTCTACTATAGCGGAACAAAGTACCAGAAAGGTGATCATTTCTCTGATAATGCTTCTGGTTTTATATAATCTCCCAATTCAAACACTGGTTTCATTTTTAGATCTCAGCGGTAGATTTTCTCAACCTCAACCTTGGCACTACTGACATTTGGTACTAACTAATTTTTGAATGGAGGGGGCTGCTTTATGCATTGAGAATGTTTAGCATTGACCTCTACTTCCTAGATACTGATAGCACACTTCATTCACTCACACTGTGACAGCCAAAAATATCTCCAGACATTGTCAACTATCCCCTGGGAAGCAAAATCACCCCTGTCTGAGAACCACTGCACTGAGAGATAGCTCTCTCTCCATAAGGAGATTTAGATGACTTTTTTTTAGCTTCACTTTACCCAGTGTCACGCTGGGATATCTTCTCCGGCTTTCTGCTGTGTGAGAGTATCTCCATCTCCCTGAACTATTCTTTACAAAAGAGAAAGAAAGAAAAGTCTTGGAGAATTCTCAGTTTGGTAACAAAGATCCAGTAAGGATTTTGTTCTTGGTTATTGGAACAAAAGCCTCAGATTCATTTATCACTGGATCTGACTGAGTATGCGGTCCTCGGCCCAAACGCCAAGACCTGTCAGATACAGGGCATTAATCATTTTGGAAGGAATCCTAGTGGGTTAAAAAAAAAAAAAAATTCCAAGAAACAAATGAATGTGTTTCTTTTTCGCCCTGAAAGCCAATCCTTACTGCCCTTGACAAGCCCTGTCCTGGTGCAGATTGTATCTTCTTCCTTAAATACTACACGCACTGCGTGTCTTGGGTATCAAAGGTGGCTCTGGCTGTTAAGACATCAAAAGGTAAGGATCCTTTACTACATTTTTAAATGACTTTTTATGTGTGCTTAGTTTTTAGATATTTTCTCTCATTCTAAAGATCACAGAAAAGAACTTCACTAAATTGTACAATCAGAGTACTTTTATGAACTTGGTATTACGGCAAAATCTTCCTTCCAGCTTGGTTTAATTTCATGGATCTTTCTCAACATAATTCTTCTGCCAAAGTTGACCTTGATCATATGATATATTCTTTTACCTACCCAAGACAAAACTAGTTTATTTAGGGGAAGTTTCCCACTCCAGAACTGGCAGTGGGTTTATAAGGACTTGTCTGGAAAAGAGGGAAAGAGTTCTTGTTTGTGGGGCATCTTTTAGAGAAAAATTAATTAAATATGCAATTCACAGTTCATTTATAATCTTAACCTGGCTGAATATTAGCAGGTAGAATTTATGTGAGGGAAAATTTACCCTTTTACTAACATCTCTACTCTGGCTAGCTATGGAATGGGGAGGATGGGGGCATTGCCATTATTATTAAATTATGTTTAGTCCAAAAATTATTCCAAAAATCATTAAAATGAACAAGTCAAATTTACCCATGGGGATTGATTGGACTGTGTGTGTGTGTTTTTTTTTTTTAAGAACAGAAAAGGAATGTGCGTGTGTGTGTGTGTGTGTGCGCGCGCGTGTTTCTACTGGCCAATCAAGCAAATGAATATACATTTGCAAAATCACCCTGGTGGAAAATACTCAAAAGGGTGAAACTGCTTGGAATGCTGATGCAATTTCACCACTCTGTGAAATATTAGAGACCAGAGATCTTACTTACTGGACTCTTTATTCTCAGATCCTAGGAAACTACCCAAAGATAATAGATTTTATGTAAAATTTTTTTATTAACTGAATCCATAAGTAGTCCAATTACCTTATATAGCCACATTTCTATATTTTCAGATAAAAAATAGACTGCTATAAGCTAAAAAATAAAATTACATTCTAAAAATTAGATGACCATTCTGATTTTCACTATGCAGTTTCCTAGAGATAACAAGCCCAGGAGAAAAACAGAGTGACCAAAATTTTATTTTAAAAAAGGTAGAAAAAATCCAAATCAAATTTAATTCTTTTTATTTTTACTTTCACCACAACATTGTAAAATGAAAATTCATTCACCTATATTTTAAGGGCTTTATTAATTTCCTCAAGGGTCTCTCTTAATTCATATTCAAATCATCCTATATCGAAACATGGATCATATCATCCGTCTTAGTGATCTTATCTCTTTCAGCTGATATTATTCCAATTCTAGCAGCTCCACTTTGTCATTGATTACGTATATGATTCAACAGTAGCTTGATTCATTCCCTTTGACTCATCACATCAAAATATTTTATCTCTTGCAAGATTTGCAGATTTATTATTAACATATATTTGTACTTTACATTTGGACATTCATCTTGAGACAAATAAAATTATTGACAAGATATATAGAAAAATTCTAATTCTAAGCAGAAAGGAATGTTGAACAAAAATAAATCTTACAAGTGGTCAGATCATTAAGAGATGATATAACTCTGTAAAACTCAAATTCGTAAATGCAGGGAAATTGAAAAAAATTAGAGAAGAGTAGGCTATAAATTAATGAAACAATTTCATATGCATTATAGGTAATGTCTTACATTTATGCCATGTCAAATATGCTTGACCATTCTAGAGAAGATAGAAAATAAAGCAAGAAAACAAAGAGAAGGAAAAATACAAAAGGAAGGAATGAGATGAACTTGAGTCAAATAAACATGTTTAAGTCTTAGATCCTATGTATACTGTGTTACCCTGAAGAACACACTTGTGCTTCCTCTATAAGATACCATTTCTTCAAATGTGAAACAGAAAGGCTAATGGTATTCATTTCATAAATCTGTTATTAGAAAAAAATGAGAGGATTTGTGTAAATTACTTAGCACAAATCCTAAGGACCAATAAACACTGAATGACGGATATTATTTTTTATGAGTAAAAATAATAACAGTTTGATTGGAAAGCAAAAAAAGGAAAGTTTTGTTTTGTTTAGGTGGGTTTGCCAAAAAACTGCTGCTAAGGCTTTGGTTTGGAAATTTAGTTCAAGCATTTAAAATTTTCTTTATACGTAATTTAATTCATTTCAAATTCTTATATAGGTCCTCATGTTTAGATGCTAAAAAAATAGTGCCTACAAAAGGAAATTATGTTAATTTAAAATTTATTATAAATATTTATTATTTGAACTTAACCTTTCTGGTATATATAGGAAATAATTAAATTGAATGGAAAATTCCATCCATGTATGGGTAGAAATAACTGTTCAGCAGTGGGCTCTGACAGTAGTCAGTAAGTCAATTAAATAATTTGGTACCTCAGTTTCCTGATCTACATGTGCAAGCCTATGATACAATCTCTTCCAGATCCAAAATTACATGGTTCTTTCAATAATGTGTTTAAATTGACTTCCACTGCAAGTTAATGAGAAGAAATCTGAGACAATGGTTCTGATTCAGTTTGATAACCACTTATAAGCATTATCAATATGTTAGATTCTTAAATTATAGAAGTTTAGCTCATTATTTCCATTGAAACCTCTCCCTTTGCTCCTCTTTTAGGGATATTTTTGTTTTCACTTTTGGTTCGGACTGCTACTAGGCTATTGGCACTTTTTGTCTATAAAGTGAGTCAACTGTTACAAATTCTCAGTTTTTAATTTAATAGTGATTCATTTAAAAGCTAATGCTTAAAATACCTTATTTAACAAAATATTTCTCCTCGAAGAACTGACATAAGGAAGGAAACTATATTTTTTATATGTTACTTGTAACCAATCTGTCTTGAATTAGGTGATTTTTAACTTGATTTAAAATTTTTAAGGAAAAAAAATTTCTAAGGAAAAATAAAGATGATTCAATTAAATGTAATTTACAGTCTCAAAAACTGGAGTATGTTTATTTACCTTTACTAACATTGCAAAGCATCTTAAATAAAAGACTTAGGTATTTATCCTTGACTAAATTAATTTGTTATTCTTTGTGGGGGGAAAAAAGAAGCTGTGTTATTCAATTGATTTCCTTTACTCTGAATGTATTCATTATCTCAGTCTTTTTGATAATTGTATATTAAATGCATACTATCTTCCAGAATCTATGTGTTCCATTATCTATAAAATTACAAGCCCTTTCTATAAGTATTTTAAAATGGAATGAAATTATAAGTCATGTATAGTCATAGTTAAAATAAAACTCAAAAAAAAAAAAATAAAACTCAAATGAGATATTTCAGTGAGCCAACATTTCAGTCCTGTGCTCCACCCTAGAAAGTCACTGGGATAAACAGATCTGGTCACTATTGTTCGAAGACATTTACGGTTTAAAGCAATGAATTTTGGAACACTGAAAAAAAATTAAATTAAATTAAATTTTTTTAAAAAAGATGTTTATGGTTTAGCAGTATAAGTCATTGCCATTCAGAAAAAAAGAAAGAAAAAAAAGTTATACAACATGGAGAGAGCACTTTTAGCTAAAAGGGATATGAGGAAGAAGTGTCTGAGAAGGCTTAACCAAAATAGGTCATTTGAGCTGATGATTAAAAGATAGCAGATACAGTTCTAAATGCTCAAATGGGATAGTGTAGTATGGAAAGTAAAGCATATTTGCCAATTGTTAGATTTTTAAGCATCACCAAAAAATGAGACATTTGCAAAGTAAGCAAAAGGATTTCTTTCCCTCAAAGTGGAGAAATCAGGGAGAATTTATTCTCCAGGTCATTGCACACAATCTTTACTGGCAAGAGAGTAACTACGGGTGACTTTCTCCAGGTACACAGATATGACATGACATGGCATGACTTTGATAGCATCTTCCTCTGGGATGATTCACTTGAGCCATTCATTCAGGAAATACAAATACAAAAGAGCCAAATTATTAAAAGGAATGATCCATACACAGTATAAGGCTTATCTTTTCAGTTGAATTTCTGGGAACTATCAGGTCAGCCAGGGCTGCTCCACCACTGACACTGTTAGTAACTATTGACCTTCGCTACACTATAATGTTACAAAAAAAAAAAAAAAAAAAAAAAAAAAAATCCTGATACCTTTTTGAGTCTTGGAAGCAACATGTTCCTCATTTACAAATTTTAAAAACCAAGTCAGTTATTGATGTGTGTTAGATTGACAAAATGAAATTTTGTTTGTTTTCTTTGTATATTTAATTTCTATTACAGGTGACAATTCATCTCTGTTCTTAAAAAAAAAAAAACAAACAAAAACTGTTACATTACATTTAACAGCACTGATTTGCTGTGATTCTTCTTTCCTCTGCCAGTTGCAGTACCTTGGTAAGTCAGCAGATTCTTAAGGTCAGTAATGTGCCTTCTAACTGTAACACAACTACCATCTTTTAATTAGAAAGACAATACCAATATTCACCATGGTTTGATTGATTTACGAAACACACACATACACATTTATGCACTCAAATATTTTTCACGGAACTGTGATTATTTAAAATAATGAGAGGAAACTTACTTGTACAGTTAGGCAAAGTTCCAGACCATGTTCCATTGGCTGTGCACTGTCTAACGGAAGGTCCAGAAAGGATGTATCCCTCCATACAGGAATAAATAACTGAACTGGAAAACGTGGTGCCGTCAATCCGAAAGACTTTTCCATTGGCCGTGGTTCCTGGGTTGCCACACTGTACAGCTATAAAACAAAACGGGTCAGAGTATATATTAAAAATGGTTTTAGAATTCCTCTCACAAAAAGTAGTGACTAAATGATTGTTTCAAATTATCCAGAGGGGCTAGAAAATCTTCTACAATAAGCATTGGCTTATCTTTTATAGATAGTTGAAATTCAAGATGAGTTTATATTGATTCTATTAGATTAATTACTGGGGTGTAAGACTTTTGTTAGTAGCTTTGGTAAAAAATTTACAAAGTAAAGTAATTACTTGAGTATTGCTCTTGGGTACTATAAAATCTTTCCAAGAAGGATTTAAGAGTCTGCCTAAAAAGCAGCTCACGTAAAATTGGAGTAGACATAACAACAAGATGCAACAGAGATTTATTCTAATTATACTTCTAGCAGGATAGATACAAAATAGATAATTTAAGCATTATAAACATCCATGTATATTTTTATTTATGTAAGTATATAACTGATTTGCATTAAAACTTTATTATCTCTATTTCTGGGCCAAAGTATACAAAAACAAACTGAATAAAAACACATAACTAAATTCTAGGAATGTTTTGCACTGTTTGCAACAAATTCTAAACAAGAGTCACAAACACAAATGCTTTATATGATTAATTATTCTTTATTATGTTTAACTATTTACCATTAATACTATAACTGAATTTTTTAAATACCTTAAAAGCAAATCTATGTCAAATGTAATGCTAAATTTTGCTATAATATAAGAAGGTATTTTAGTACTTTATAGAATTTACAATTTTCTCTATGAATAAGGAATGTAATTACAGTTTCAGAAGTACCATCTATATTATTCTCTGCATCTTATTTAATTTTGCCATTCCTTTGTATTTCTGTGTGTATGTGTATTTAGGAAATGTACACATTTCTTACATATACAACAAAGTCAAGACCCAGGTAAAAAGTTACTCTCCAGCTTTCAGGAGAACATATGATATACTAAACATTTTTATCTGCTGTCAAGAGTAATTACTCTCTTCTATATTCATAAGTGCCTGCCTAAAATAACAATCTGATCTTGTGTATTTGTTATGTACCATGAGCCTTGACACAACACAAGAAGGATTTGAAAAACATTAATAATATAGTTATAATATACTCTAGCTATATATACAACTGTGTGCATTAGTCCAATTTTTAAAAGCTTTTATTTAAATTCCAGTTAGTTAGCATACAGTATAATATTAATTTCAGATGTACAGTTTATAGTGATTCGACACTTCCGTACAATACCCTGTGCTCATCACAAGTGTTTTCCTTAATCCCCATCACCTGTTCAACCCATCCCCCCACCAACCTCCCCTCTGGTAACCATGAGTTTGTTCTCAATAGTTGAGACTTTTTCTGGCTGTCCCCCTTTCTTTTTTCCCCATCATCATTTCTTTTGTTTCTTAAATTCCAAATATAAGTAATATCATATCATATTTTTAAAGGTTTTATTTATTTATTTGACAGACAGAGATCAGAAGTAGACAGAGAGGCAGGCAGAGAGAGAGAGGGGGAAGCAGGCTCCCTGCTGAGCAGAGCTCCCGATGTGGGGCTGGATCCCAGGACCCTGAGATCATGACCCGAGCAGAAGGCAGAGGCTTTAACCCACTGAGCCACCCAGGTGCCCCTCACATCATATTTTTAAGATAAATTTCTGGAAATGGAATGCCTGGATAATTTTTAACTTCAAAAATATGTTTAATATTTCCCAGATCTGCAACATCAGGCACCATCATTTTTTTAAGAAGATTTTATTTAAAATCTCTCTCTCTGACTTATTTGTCAGAGAGAGAGAGAACACAAGCAGGGCAAGTGGCAGGCAGGGGGAGAGGGAGAAGCAGGCTTCCACTGAGCAAGGAGCCCAATGCAAGACTTGATCTCAAGACTGTGGGATCATGACCTGAGCCGAAGGCAGACATTTAACTGACTGAGCCATCCAGGCATCCCCATCATTTTAAAAATCCTTGTCATTTGTCCAAATGCTATATTCTTTAAATTTGTATTTTTCTATTTATTTAAATTATTTTAGCACATTTATTTGATATTTTTATTTTCACATGTGTTTTATTCATCACATCCATATGATCTATGAAAGCTTTTATATTTTACTGTAAGTTACTAACATAATATAATATTACCAAACATTTGGAATAAAGAGAATAAAAATACTACAAATTCCACCACTCTGTTCCAGTATCATTTTTATGTATTGCCTTGATTTTACTAGAGTGCATAATTCTGAATCTTAATTTTTAACTGTTTTACATGATATACATTTTCTCATGGCCTTTATTCTAATACTTATTGATGAAACATGTATCATGTGAATATATAACTGCCTATGTAATATGTTTTCCTATTGCTCTCAAATTCTTTCCAGTTGTTTTTAGTCCTAATCAATAAGAAACATAAAATTGCATCATTGCAATTGTGTTTCTTTATACTTTTATTTTCTTTAGGAAAAAATCCTCAAAAATTGATAAATCAAAGCTCTCTATATTCTATGAGTAAGTGTGAATTTTTGTCAAATTACCCTAAAATATAATAATAAAAAAACCTCCAGAAATGTTTTAAAGTTCTAGTTTTGCTCCACATATACCAGAATTTCAGGTGAAAATGATGCCTTGATGTTCAATTATAATTTTCTGACTACTAGTTACGAAGAATTTTTTTCTATAGGTTGGAATTGTTATTTTGGCTCTTCTGTATTATCTGTTCATTTCCTCTGTCCATTCATCTACTAGAATCTCTTTTCTAAATGATTTGTATGAGTTCCATCCATAAGAAAAATGATAATTCTGTTATATTTGCTATAACTTCTGGTTCTTTTTTATCCATAATGTATATACAAACAAGACAAAGTCAATACCACACATTTAATCTAAAAAATATTTTGCACTTCAGCTGAACAAAGGGATGCCTTATATATCACCTATGCCATGTATAATATAATTATAGAGATTTTTTCCTTTGGAAAATAAGTTTGAGAAATAGTCTTACTTTTTTTTTTTTTTTCGCTCAGCAACATTGTTTCTGAACTAGTTTCCCTATAATAGCAACTAAGCTGCAAGTGTCTCTTAATTAAGATCAAATTTGGTGAAGTTAAAAAAGATAACTGTCTCTCCTAGAATATGGGCACTAATTTGAAACATCATAAAAAGATTCTGAAATATAATCAATCAAGAATCTGTCAAGAAGTTTCTATTGCTAATTATTTCCTATTTATAAAACCAACATATTTGGTATAACATCAAGTAAATTTCATAAATACCTTTGCAAGTTTAGTATTTGCACTAAAGTCATCTCAAAAAGAACAATTTAAATTTAAGGATAATTTTTCAGCAACACTTCATTTTCTGGTCAATCTGGTAAAGATTTAATTATGTTACCTCCGAGCTAGTCAGAATGATTAACAATTTTACTCAAACACTAAAAATTTTAAGGATTTTAGCTACTAGTAACTGTCTTCTATAATTAAAAATCTCATATATATTTAGGCATCTTTCTATATTTTTCCTGAAAACTGAAACGATCTTGAGGTAATGCTAAGAACAATTATTTTTCCCCATATAATGTCTATTATGTACAGCCCTATGATAAAGGTGGACTAATAAACCTTTTAACAAATATTTTTAACTTTTCTAATTGAGATGTTTGTTATGATATGAAGTGTTTGTGCATATATAGCTCATGAGAGATAATTTTTATAATTATTACCTATCATAGTTTTTTATAGGATGATGCCTTTATTCTAAGGTTGGGTACAGGATGAATGGGGCAGGAGTTATTTCAACTGTAGTAACCAACTGAAATTGCATACACATTAAATTGCAACATTTTCCATATATTTAGTTTCTGCTTAGATTACCTTTGCATTCTGGTTGCCTTCCAGTCCAACTGCCATTGGCTAAACATGTTCTTTCTTCTGAGCCATGAAGGATATAACCAATATCACAAGCAAAACGTACAGAACTTTTGGTTCTGAAATCACTTTCCTGTCTAGAACCATGTCCAGGAGTACCTGGATCCCCACATGTACCAGTAGCATCACCTGAAATTCAGTACAGTTTAAGTTAATTTATTTCATTAAACATTTCCTATGTTCATGATTTAGTCCAACATTCTTGTAGGCTTTTGTTTTTGTGCATGCTGTGTTTTAATATAACAAACTGACTGGGTAAAATCATAATTCACATTTCCCATCTGACTCTAGTCATTAAAAAAAGCCTAAATGAAAAAGAAAATTGTTGCAGAGTATGGTGTTATTTTCTGTATTGATATTTGAACCTATTAAACAGGCGAAGGACATTTCATTAGTATTTCTGAAATCTGGTTAATAAACAAGTTAAAGGAAAATTTATAACTGATAGTACTAGGAACTCAAATGACAACGGGTTTATAAAACTAAAATTAAAAACTGGACTTGGTAATTTGCACATTTTTTTCTTTGAATTTCCTAATTGCCGAAAATCCTTTTTTGTTAAATCATAACTCTAGTGTGTTGGAAAATGTAGATGTTACAATATAGTGTTTCCAGTAACCTAAAACTTCACCGCCTGATTTTGTGTACCAATGTCCAATGACCAAAGATAAATGAATTGTATCTTTTCCAATATGAAAATATATAAATAAGTTATAAACAAAGATGGAAAAGCCTGGCTTAAGTTCCTAATAAGGATTTATTCCTTGTTCATGACTAGGTGTTCATCTTTTGATTTTAGTGTTAAGGATTTATTCAGTCCCTTTATCGTGTCTTAAATAATTCTCATCATAGTTGCCCCAGTAATATTACATGTTGAGAGGAGAGAAAAAGGGAGAGACAAAGTTGAAGACATATACATTGAAAATGCTGTCTGTACAGATGCCTTGTTTGATATGCCCAGTGTATTTGAAATCCTTCTTTGTACCTCCTCATTTTCATGTGATGTAATATTACTCATACAAAACTTTAAGATCACAAAACTTTAAGATCACTATTTCACTTTTAAATATCTATGTGCATTTTTTTTTGCAATTCAGTAGCAGTTTCCTAATAAGTTGGGATGTATGCATCTAAGTTTATGTTTTTATGTATAATTGGTTATCTGGGTTAACTATGAGTTACTCAAAGATAAGAGTTTTAATTCTCATTAATATCAGTTTTATAGTAACATTAGAAGTAACAGTTTTTTTTTTTCAAATCTCTAAGTTAGATTTGAAGTCCCAAGCAGTCAGTTCACAGGGATTAACCACTAGTTACAAGGAGATTTTGAAATAAGTAACCATTTCAAAACTTTTACTCCTAAAGGGAAAACAATGTACAATAACTTCTAGTAAGTCATCAACATGATTTCCACAGAGATAAAATAATATAAAAATAATGGACAATATATAAATAAAAACAGGTAGAAAAATAAGCACCAACTTCTAGTTGATGGGTAAAAACAAATATAATAAGTAGTATCAAATAGGGAAACTACACCAATCTAAAATTTATTTGATATTTTTTAAGAAAAGCAGTAGCTTAAACAGCTGACAAGAAGAGTTGTCAAATACTCCACAAATTATTAATTTTAAATAAGCTCAATATTCATTTATTATATGGTAATTCTATTGGGGTTATAGAAACTCAGGAGTGATAGATAAATATCTTTCATAAAACTTGACTTAGTTTAATTTATAAAAACATTTAGGGCTTTATTTTATTTATTTTTTTTTATTTTATTTTATTTTTTTTTTAAAGATTTTATTTATTTATTTGACAGACAGAGATCACAAGTAGGCAGAGAAGCAGGCAGAGAGAGAGGGGGAAGCAGGCTCCCCGCTGAGCAGAGAGCCCGATGTGGGGCTCGATCCCAGGACCCTGAGATCATGATCTGAGCCGAAGGCAGAGGCTTAACCCACTGAGCCACCCAGGCGCCCCTAGGGCTTTATTTTAAAAGTATGCTATTCATTAACTGATTGTATAGAAAGTTTAATAGAACTGAACTCTAACTGAAAATCTTGAATTAAGGTTTTATATCTACTAAAATAGAACAGTTCATTTTAATGGGCAAAAGCACAATATACACAGTAGCATCCTAAAAGCAGTTAATTATTTGCATTAGCTACAACATAGCTCAAAACATATACCTGTAATTTATCATCTATAAGATGAGTATTAATTTGTGCTCTGAATTTATATTGCCTTAAGAAGTGTTCCAACAAATGTATAAACTATGTTATAGCTTCTCTCATGAGATTTTTTAAAAAATGTATTACTTTATCTCTTTTTATTATTTTGTGTATATATTCCTAGTAATAATAATACTAATAGTGTACCTTCCAACACACATTGTCCAATTTTCTAAGAGGTACCTGAACAATGAGGTTGTGATCCACTCCAATGGCCATTTAATTGGCAAGTCCTTGATGACTGGCCTAGAAGGGTGCGCTTTCCTGTGCAGGAATAGTGAACAGTGGACCCAAAGGTATACTTCTCACCAGACAGGACTGCATTAGGAGGAACGCCAGGGTGTCCACAGTCAATCACTACAATACATAATTATTGAATATAAAATTTTTTTATATCTCCTATCGAACAACCTGCACCATGTTTTATAAAATAAATAAGAAGTAAACCATCTGCTCAAATATACCTAGCCTCCAGAAGTCAAAAATCCATGTGAAAGCTGGCTTTTATTAAAAAATAGAATGGAAGTTACAGTTACATGAACAATCCTGTTAACCCTCTCACCAGTGTTTAGCGGGAACACTGAAAGCAAGCATAAATGAGTGAGTATAAGTCTGTTACATGTGGGGGTGGTGAGTGTGGGTTTATATGCATATGTGCGTGGGTTTAAAATATGCATGTGCCTGGACAAGGATATGCAAGTTAGAGAGAGGAGTAATGTGGACAATCTAAATAAGGACCTACAATGCTTATAGGATTCAAAATGAGCCCATACCGAAATTAAAAGGGAAGAATTTTGAAGGTAAAGGAAAGGGAATGAAGATGGATATGTGACACACAACCTAATAATGCGGTCTAGAATAATTCCTTTCCCAGCCAGTAAAGAATAAATCATGCTGTACAAAGAAAATACTCAGTGGCTTGTTACCTAAAACATTACAAAGTATAGCAGAATCAGATATCAATGCATTGTCAAATTTTCTTTATAACCTAGAGGTAGCTTGGTAACTGTGTACTGTCTTTTAGTTATAACTTGGAAAAATATTGAGTGCAATATGACTCCAGAGTTTTAAATGGCACATAAAGGGATATAAACTTAATAAAACCCTTGAGTACTTTGCACACTACTAGAGATGCTATGGGACATAAAGGCAAAAAGTATGAGAGCTAAGAAAATCTGAAGAAGTTCATGTTTACATGTCTTAAGAAAGATTTTTAACTTGAATGTTATAGCCACAGGAAGCCAAGTAAGTGAAATAGTCAACTATGAGACCAGACTGTCTACAAAAAGAAGTGAAATACATTTTAAACAAAATGATCTTTAAGCAAAAGATCAACAGTTGAATTATTTGCTACAGAAGCTGAAATTTAATGAACCCTGCATGAAGTTTTGTTTCTTCATTAGTGCATGAATGATGTCACAATATTTTTAAAAATATGTAAACATAAAGTATCTTTAACTAAAACATCGTCATGAAATGATTTTATAATTTAGAAACTTAGTACAACCCAAAATTACTTGCACAATGATTTCTTGACACACTACTCCTTCAGTCTATGAAGTTATTCTTTCTTGTCATGATTCATCACCTTTTTGAGACACAGCTATAGTTGAGACTAAATAACTAACTGAATATTTCAAATTCATGTTCAGTTCTCTATGTTCTCACATAATTATTTCCTTACTATACATGTTAATTTTATGCATATCTGCTATAATTTATCTTATTTATATTCTACAATTCCAACACAGCATATGACAAAATGCACTCAAATGTTTGCTGACTTGAAAGATGATGTGTATCAACATTTACTGCATTTATATGTCTATGTGTCTGTAATATGATAAATGTTTAAATCAGTAAGATTTAAGTCACACATTTGTCTAAATCCTTAAATATTCTAAAGCCATGGTAGATGTTTACATTAAGACTAACATTGCCTTAAATGAAATTTAAAATATTAGTACAAAAGAAAATCAAAATGTAACTGCCTCTTCTGGGATGGTAATATCATAGAATATAACAGATGCTGCTTTTCATAGTCTATCTGCTTTATCAAAGCTCAAAAGCAAAGAATCGCATTAATATTAATAAAAAAATAGCATTCAGGCATTGAATTGGCAGAATATAGGGGACTATAGTTTCAAAAAATGAAACAATAAAATCAAAAATTAAAGTAATAATTATAAATAAGATCCTTCTAATACATAGCTCTAGATAGTTTATAAGATAATAAACATCCGTGTGGCTTCCATGGCATTTTGTCAAGGAAGAATTCACATTATCTACTTACTGATACATTCTGGTAAAGGTTTATCCCACTGTCCATTTGGCTGACATATTAAAACCGAAGATCCAAATAAGAAATATCCTGGATTACAGTCATAGAATACCACAGTGCCATAGGTGAAATTTCCATGTTCTATTTTACTTTCTCTTTTGGAATTGGCTGGAATTCCAGGGTCAGAGCAGTTCACCACTAAACAAATGACAAATATTGAAAGTTATGTTTGGAGTAATATATATAGACCTACACAGATTTCCATTAGAAATGGAGTTTCAAAGGTAAATTTAATCAAATAAACCAAAGATTCCAGGAATAAAATTAATGCATGGGCTACATAGATAATGAAGTGAAATCCATGTGGTTGAAAACAGAAAAAAAGGAAAACATTTCTGCAAAAATTTTTGAACAATAGTAACTCCATAAGTATTCTACTGAGAACAGATATAAAGAATGATACCTTAAGCTATAAACCATAAAAAATGTAGAAAAATTGGGGTGCCTGGGTGGCTCAGTGTATTAAAGCCTCTGCCTTCTTGGGACGCCTGGGTGGCTCAGTGGGTTGGACGACTGCCTTCGGCTCAGGTCATGATCCTGGAGTTCCAGGATTGAGTCCCGCATGGGGCTCCCGGCTCCATGGGAACTCTGCTTCTCCCTCTGACCTTCTCCTCGCTCATGCTCTCTTTCACTGTCTCTCTCTCAAATAAATAAATAAATAAATAAATAAATAAAAAAAAAGCCTCTGCCTTCGGCTCAGGTCATGATCCCAGGATCCTGGGATCAAGCCCCACATCAGGCTCTCTGCTCAGTGGGGAGCCTGCTTCCTCCTCTCTCTCTGCCTGCCTCTCTGCCTACTTGTGATCTCTGTCAAATAAATAAATAAAATCTTTAAAAAAAATGTAGAAAAATGTAATTTGGTTGTATTTTAACATACAATGTAAAATACATCATACCTCTTTGCAAATGGAAAAACAGCAAAAATCTCTTTAATTTGTTTCTATAGAAAAAACAATAAAGAAACCCCCAATTTGGCATCACAGTAAATGAGGACTCGGTCTCTCTAAAAATATGAAAAAATAAATGTTAAAGGCAAGTTCCATTAATTATAAAGTAAACCAGGGTGCCTGGGTGGCTCAGTGGTTTAAGCCTCTGCTTAAAGGGTCTCAGGGTCCTGAGATCAAGCCCCATATCCGGCTCTCTGCTCAGCAGGGAGCCTGTTTCCCTCTCCCCCTCTCTGCCTGCCTCTCTGCCTGCTTGTGATCTCTGTCTGTCAAATAAATAAATAAAATCTTTCAAAAAATTATAAAGCAAGCCACAAGTAAAATGATCTTAATGACTTTTTATATGCAGCAATAAAATAGGTACAAGATAATAAAGCTAAGCAGTTAAAATAAAACTTGGTAACTCCTTATTAGACACATTTCCAGAGGCAAGGGAAAGAAGCAAAAATAATGTATTGGGACTTCATCAAGATGAAAAACTTCTGCACAGTGAAGGAAACAATCAACAAAACTAAAAGGTAGTCTACTATTTGGGAGAAAATATTTGCAAATGACATCTGATAAAGGGTTAGTATTCAAAATCTATAAAGAACTTATCAAACTCAACATCCAAAAAATAAATAATCCAGTTAAGCTATGGGCAAAAGATATGAATGGACACTTCTCCAAAAAAGACATGCAGAAGGCTTACAGACACGTGACCAGATGCTCAACATTACTCATCGTCAGGAAAATAAGAATAAAAACCATAAAGAGATAGAGATATCATTTCACACCTATCAGAATGGTTTAAATTAACATAAGAAACAACAGGTGTAGGTGAGGACGCAGAGAAAGGAGAACCCTCTTGTACTGTTTGTTGGTGGGGATGCAAAGTGATGTAGCCGCTCTGGAGAACAGTATGGAAGTTCCTCAGAAAGTTGAAAATAGAACTACCCTACGATCCAGCAGTTGCACTACTAGGTATTTATTCAAAGGATACAAAAATATAGATTTGAAGGGGTACATGCACTCCGATGTTTATAGCAGCATTAAAAACAACAGCCAACCTATGGAGAGAGCCCAAATGTCCAACAACTGATGAATGGATAAAGAAGACAGAGTGTGTGTGTTTGTGTGTGTGTGTGTGTGCATGCATATGGGATGGACTATTACCCAGTCACCAAAAAATGAAATCTTGTCATTTGCAACAACAAGGATAGAGCTAGAGTGTGTTACACTATGTGAAGTTAAGTCAGAGAAAGACAAATACCATATTATCTCACTCATGTGTGAAATTTAAGAAACAAAACACATGAATATCTGGGTAGGGGAAAGAAAAGGAGAGAGGGAAACAAACCATAACAGACCCTTAAGAATAGAGAACAGACTGAGGGTTGACAGAGAGAGGTCAGTGGGGGAAGGGCTAGATGGGTGATGGGTATTAAAGGGGGTACTTGTGATGAGCACTCGGTGTTGTATGTAAGTGATGAATCACTGAATTCTACTCCAGAGACCAATATTGACCTGGATGTTGACTAACTAAAAATTTTTTAAAGTCTCCCCCCACCCGAAATATAAAACCTGTTAATTTTAACTTTAAAGAACATAAGATAAAAATTAAGGAAAAAGGAAAGCCTAGCTAATAATGAGAGGACATCAATATTAAATCCTTTTATTTATTAGCTAAAAACGTTCTATTATTCTGCCCAAATTATTTCAAATATTGTCATCTATGTTTACAAAGACCCATTATTACCATGCCCTTAACAGGAATATAATTAGACGTTTACCTTTGCACACTGGTGGAGGATGGCTCCACTGTCTGTTGGCCTGGCACTGTGCCTTTGTTGGCCCTTGCATAACGTACCCAATATTGCAAGAGAATGTCACCACATCATTAAAGTTGAATCCATTGCCACTTGTTCTTCCATAAATTGGACTACCAGGGTGACCACAGCTAACCGCTATTAACAATGGGTGGGGAAGAGGAGAAGCACAAAGCAGAATATTTGGTTATCCGCTATCACATGAGAGCTATGTTTAATCATTTCAAACAACATTGAAAGAAGACCACTTCTATGTGAAAATATATTTAAAGTAATTTTACTCTTGTAAGGGAGCAATTTAGAATGCCAAAATAGTCTAATAGAATAGAAATATTATATTAGTAAAGAGACAGATATTTATAATTGAGATCATTTCATGCAAGTGGTGCAGAGATGTTTAAAGTTTCATGGGACATTTTTATTCCCTCTCTCCCTCTCTCCATTTATTTTGTTTTGGTTTTGTTTCTTTTTTTTTTTCAGACAAATATTGAAATTCGAAGAAATCTGGGAATGACAAGTTCATGTCACTAGTTAGAAGCAGAAAGGAATGAAAATGAACCTACTTCCCTTTTCTAGTCAAGTTTAAGAATTGAAGGTCCGTAAAGGCAGTGTGTTGTATTTAATTTTGAAATAGTTTAATGTTATTTATACAATTAATTTTTATGAAGAGTACACTGTCAAGCAAAGTGTACTTGAAAAGTTAATGTGGCTATATATTATAAACAATAAAAATAATGCATGATGTAGTAGCATCCTCCTTACTATTCTGAGATACCATTATTAAAACTCTGTAAACCTGTCAATCTTACTGGTTTATTTTCTTCATAATTGAAACTCAGTAATTTAGCACAATTTTGTTTAGAAATAATGTATCAGTTAGATAAATTATTTAAATGTTTTTAGGGTTATAGTTCTATTCTAGATTGTATTTAGTGCGAGGCTTTTCCCAAACACTCTGTATTTCTGTGAACTGTTTCACTGCATCATCTCACTCTATTAATCAGAGCAACTCCAGTAATAGTGCTTCATAATTGGGCACAGTGAAAATCCACAGTCATTTTTAGTACTTTTGAAATGACCCAAGAGCAATTATTTTTTCAGCTGTATTGTTAATGTCAACCTACTCACTTGGAAATTTAACTGCATCTTATTCTTGTTAAAATTATCAATAAAGAAACCAGTTTTACCCCAAGGACCAATTTTCTTTTATAGTCTCAATTATTCAACAAGAAAAACAGTGGTATTAGTTGGCTATGCCTGAATATAAATGAAAGGGAAAAAAAATCTAGGACAGACCCAAGCATCATGTGCTGCCTTTAAATCATCAGTCTGCGTGCATGCGCACGTGCACATGAGTACATGGGTGTGTGCACACACACACCCCCCTTGAAAAAGCAATATTAATTATTAACTGTACGGTCTATTATTCTATTAAATTTCAACACCTGGAAATATTTCCCGTGAAACTAGAATTTCAATAAATATGTGCTGTTTGAATAAAAATGTGACAATGGAATCTATAAATATGGATGTAATTAGTCACAGACTAAATGAAGTATTTCCTGCAAATCCATGCTAAAAGTCCCATGCATTATTTATCTGAAGCCTCCAGAATCTCTATAGTGTGATCATATGATGCTATAATTACAGCATATTTACAGTGTTTATTCTCATTTTCTAACACCAATTTTAATATAAATGTCAGTAATTGTGGATGGAAATGATCGGGAGAAAGATAAAATAAGGAATACATTAATAATTGCCTTCCTGGTCCAAAATAAGATAGATTGTGATATGAAACACTGTGTGTTGGTGGAGATTCAGTGGATTGAGCAAAATAAAAGACTTTGTAAAAATATAAGTAAATTAAATAAATAAAATAAGTAAAATTTTGGATATCAATATTCAACTCTATTCTTATTTTTGTGCTACTATAGTCAAATTAGATGCACAATGGGCAAATCTATGCTGTACACAGAAACCACAAAGCACAGCAGCAGTATTTAAAAAATAATAACAAAAAACTTTTATTTTACATTCCACTTATTCTTCATGTGAGAGTTAACAAGTAAATTCACTTAAAAGGTCAGATAGATATTTGTTGAACCAGTGAGAGATATTATTGAAACAATTTCCAATTGTTATACATTTTTGTATGTATTTTAAAATAGTGAAAAGAGGGATGCCTGCATGGCTCAGATGGTTAAGCCTCTGCCTTAGGCTTGGGCCGGGTCACAACCTCAGGGTCCTGGGATCGAGTCCCACATCAGGCTGCTGGCTCAGGGAGGAAGCCTGCTTCTCCCTCTTCCTGCTGCTCCCCCTGCTTCTGCTCTCTCTCTGCGCCCCCCCCCCGACAAATAAAATAAATAAAATCTTAAAAACTTAAAAAAATAGTGAAGAGTGCTGTAAAACAAAATTTTAAATAAATCTTAAATATTTCATATAAACTTTTATGAAAAAATATAATTATATCAGATGGGTAATCTTCATGCATTTAAAAATAATATGGATTTTGAAGCTAAAAGAAAAGATAATTATAGAGGTGCCTGGGTGGCTCGGTGGGTTAAAGTCTCTGCCTTTGGCTTGGGTCATGGTTTCAGGGTCCTGGGACTGAGCCCCACATCAGGCTCTCTGCTCAGCAGGAAGCCTGCTTCCGCCTCTCTGCCTACTTGTGATCTCTCTTTCTCTGTCAAATAAATAAATAAAAAATCCTAAAAAAAAGGAAAGATAATTATACATACCTTTAACCATTCACTTTATATATAAGGGAATTAAAGACTAGAGAGATTAAATGACCTGCATTAGCTCATATAATCAGTAACGGAACTGAAATGAGAACAATAGTTCTTCATATCATGTCTTAAAAGTTTTTTCCCCACTAATTACACTCCATCAGGATCTGATTTTGATGTGACAGCTATAGCATTTTAATTATTGGGAAAAAATTATCCAAAGTATTTTCACTATAAAAAGTTTCATAATATCACATCATGACAATATTGACGCTGCTGCACAGTGGTCTCAGAAAATCAAATCCTTGTTAGTTAAAATTTGTCAAAAATATCCCTTCTATATAAGAATATGCATTTATAAATATTATATGTTCATATTAAATACTAGTATAGTTGAACTTAATTTCTTGTCCTTATGCTAAAACATAAATAGTAACAGACATCCTAAAACTTTCTTGGCTTTATGGATGATTTTATATATGTGTATCTTACCTAGAAAAATATATTGGTAATTATATGAGACCAGAGGCTTCTAATTACTTCTGTCATGCTTACTTACGCACACAGGATGGGAGCTGACCAGACCAATTGTGATCCTGTTGACATATTCTCACTGAAGAACCAATCAATCGAAAACCAGGATTACATTGATAAACAACTGTGTCTCTGTATCCATAATTTTCTCCAATGACTTGACCATTCACAATGAGCTCTGGAATTCCACAGTGACCCGCTGAAATGGGTCAGAAAGTAATATTTTAAATATTGTGATTTAAATTTTATTTTATATTTATAAATATATATATAACATTACTAAACTTTTAAAGTTTATTTACAAGCATGCTACAAATAATGCAAACATGATAAAATGACATAAAGATAACTACAAGATACTCAGCAAAATGTCAAATATTTGGGAATTAAAAGAAAATGTTACTTCTATTAACACTTGGGTCTAAAAGTAGTTAGAAAACATTTCAATCTGTGTAGAAATAAAAAATATATCAAAATTTAAGGAATGCAGGTAAATCAGTTATTAGTGAAAAGATTTACAGTGTTAAACACTTTCATTGGAAAGGAACAAAGATATACAATCAATGAGTTAAGATTCCATCTAAAGAGGAAGAAAAAGAAGAGCAAAATAAAGAAGAGAAAATAAAGCTGAAGTAGATGAAAGGCTATATTGCAGATAGTTACAGAAATCAAAGAAATAGAAAATAGAAAACAATAGAGGACGTTACGTAAGCTAAAAATGTCTTTCTTTAAAAATAGCAACAAAATTGCTAACCTCCTAGCTAATTCTATCTAGCATACACAAAAAAGAGAGAACAAAATTACCAGTAACAGAAACGAATGAAGTGATACCACTACAAGCATACAGGAATGAAAAGTATAAGGTAATATGAAGGAGAGCTTTATGCCAATGCATTTAACAGTTCAGAAGAAAAGAGCAAATACTTTGAAAATTGTATACAAAAACTAATGCAAGATAAAATAGAAAATATGAATAGTCCTTCATCTGTTAAAATACTTGATTTTTTTTTAATTTTATTCATTCATTTTAGAGATGGAGAGGAAGAACCTGTGTGTGGGCTCATGGGGCAGGGGAGGGGCAGAGGCGGCAGGAGAGGGACAAGCAGACTCCACGCTGAGGTAGAGCCCAACCTATTACATGTTCTAGAGATCATGACCTAAACTAAAATCAAGAATCCCACATTCAACCTATTGAGCCACTCAGATGTCCCCCCTCCCCCTCCCTTTTTTTTTAATTAGGCTCCACACGCAGCATGGAGCCCAACATGGGGCTTGAACTCATGACCCTGAGATCAAGATCTGAGCTGAGATCAAGAGTCAGATGCTTAACCAACCGAACCACCCAGGCACCCCCAAAAGTACTTGAATCCTTAAACAAAATCCTTCCCATAACGACGACTCAGGCTTAAGTGTTTTTACTGTTTTAACCAAACATTTAAGTTGAAAAAAAAATATACACACTCACAGAAAATAGAAAAGAAAGGATTATTTCTTAGTTTTATGAGGTAATCATAGCCCCAGTAGTAAAACTGGAAGACACATGAAAAACCAATATCCTTCATGAAAATAGATATAGAACTCCTTAAAGTTTTAGAAAACCAATCTAGAAACATACATAAAATTATCTGCTGTAATTTGAGAGAGTAAAAGGGATAGTGGCATAGTAACAGAGTAAAAGGGAAAAATATTATTTTTTAAAAATATTTTATTGATTTATTTGACAGAGAGAGAGTGAGAGAAGGAACACAAGGAGGGGGAGTGGGAGAGGGAGAAGCAGGCCTTCCCACTGAGCAGGGAGCCTGATGCGGGGCTCAATCCCAGGACCCCTGGATCATGACCTGAGCTGAAGGCAGATGCTTAATCATTGAGCCACCCAGGTGCCCCAAAATATGATTATTTCAATAGATGAAGAGAAAGCATTTGACAAAATTCAGTACCAATTCATGATGAAAACTAACAACACATTTAGAATATAAGGGAAATTTTCAAACTGATAAAGATATCTGCAATATTATGATTTGATAGTAGGAAGTATGTATTTGGTCTTGGTCCCTGTTTCTGACACAGAGCTCCTAAAACTCTTGGAATTTACTAAATGATAAAAGAAAAAAAAATGTGTCTTGTTATATTAATGAGGTGGCTTTTAGATCTCATCTAAGTATGGAGGCTGGATGCCAGTGGAGCTAATCACATGGCTAGAAGATTGGAACATTCAGTCCCACCCTCTGGCCTCTGGAGAGGAGAGAAGAACTAGAAGTTGAATTAATAGCCAATGATCAATGATTTAATCAATCGTGCCCAGGCAATGAAACCTCCTTAAAAAAAACCAAAAGCACAGTGTTCAGAGAGCCTCTGGGTTGGTAAATACAGGAAGATTCAGGAGAGTGGGGGCCTCAGAAAGCATGGAAGCTCTGTACCATTCTCATATACTTTGCCCTATGCATCCCTTTCCATTTGACAATTCCTGAGTTACATCCTTTTGTAATAAACCCTTATCTACTAAGTAAAATGTTTCTCTGAGTTCTGTGAGCCACCTTAGCAAATTAATCAAATCCAAGGAGGGGGGTTATAGGAATCTGTGATTTAGAGACAGCCAGAAGCACAGGTAATAGCATCTGTAGGGGGAATGGAAACCAGTCTTAACAGACTCAACATTTAGGAATGCTTGGGTAAAGTATCTGCCTTTGGCTCCAGTCAATCCTGGCCTCCCCACTGAGTGGGAAGTTTGCTTCTCTCTCTCTCTTTACCCCTCCTCCAGCTTGTGTTCTGTCTCTCTCTCAAATAAATACAACTGTTTTTTTTAAAGACCATTTATTTACTTGAGAGAAAGAGAGAAAGAGAGCACAGAGGAAGAGAGCATAGAGGAAGAGGGAGCACAGATTCCCTGATGAGCAGAGAGCCCAACATGGGGCTTGATCCCAGGACCCTATGACCAGGACCCAAGCCAAAGGCAAACAGGTAACCCTCAAATAAATAAAATCTTAGGAAAAAAAAAAAAAAGACTGAAATTTTAACCTAAGGAATCTGATGCTATCTCTAGTTAGACAGTGACAGAATTTAATGTAATCATAGGGCACCCAGTTGGTGTCCAGAGCTTTGCTTATTGTTGAAAATAGAGTCTCCAAATGCCAAAAGACATCTGAGAAAAACCTCCAGCTGACATATTTACCAATGAAATACTGAATTCTTTCTTCCTCATATTGGGAATAAGACAAGGATGACCAGTTCTATTTAATGTTGTTTGGTTGGCCCTATGCAATCCAAACATTAATACAAAGGAAGAAAGAAAGCATAAATTTATGAAACAGAAAAGTAAAATTATTCTAAGGTCAGATGATATATATACTGAAAATCCTATTTTAAGAAAATCCTAAAACTAATAATTTAGCAAGTTTTCAGGACATTAGATAAATATTTCAAATAATTATATTTTTATATATTAGCAGCAAACAATGTGAAAATGTAAATTAAATGGAAAATGTAACTAAAAATAAACAATTTCACTTATAATATTAGAAACATAATAAACATCCTCAGGAATAATTTTAGCAATAGACATAAATGATCTCTATGCTAAAAATACAAAATATTGCTATTGCAAAAAAATTGAGGACCTAAATAAATGAATAAATGTACTAAATTGTCATGCTTATTAGTTGGAAGACTTAACATTGTCCGATTCCAATTCTCCTCAAATGATGTATGGATTCAATGTGATCCTGATCATAATTCTACTAGATACTTTTAAAAATAAAAATGTATAAGCTAAGTCTAAAACATATTAAATTAGAAAAGACATACAGTATCCAATGTTATCTTGAAAATTAAGAAAAATTTGAAAGACATACATACAAAATTTCAAGACTTGTTGAATAAAACCTATTCAACAAATAGTGCCAGATACCCTGCTAGAAAAAAAACTAAACCTCAGTTTTACTTCGTTCATTATACATACAAGAACAAATTAAAGATAAATCAGAGATATAAAAATAACACCCAAAACTATGAAACTTCTGGAAGAAAATATGAAAGAAAATCTTTGTGAATTCTGACTGAGTAAAAATTTCATAAACAAGATACAGAAAGCAATAACCAGAAAAGACAGACTTTAAAAAATCTAAAATTTCTGCCTATTAAAAGAAGAAATAAGTAAGCAAGTTACAGGCTGTAAGAAAATATCTGTAAATGCATAATAATGAAGGCCTTATCACCAGATTTATACAAAGAATCCTATAATTCACAATAAAAGCCAATTCAATATAAAATATATTTCACCAATTCACAAAGGAAAATTTACAAATGGCCAAAACACTCAAGAAACTGTAAGTAGTCATCAAGACAATGCAGATTAAAATGTTATAAAATACCTTTATGCACCCAATGGAATGGATAAAATTAAAAGACTGGCTATACCACATGCTGGAGAAAATGTGAGACAAGAACTCTTCAGGGAATTTTACTCCTAAATCTTTAAGAGAAATGAATACATATGCTCACAAAAAAATTTTTACATGACTATTCATTGCTGCTTTTTTCATAATAGCCTGTATCTGGACAAGGGTCTGGTGTCTATCAATAGGGGATTGACCAACATGTGGCATATTCATATAATGGAATTCTACCCAGCTCTGCAATTTAAAAAAAAAATAGTGATACACACAACAACATGGAAAGAGAATGAAAGAAGTCTTACACTGTATATAATTTAGAATTCCATTCGTATGGATTTCTAGAAAGGGAAAACTAACATATGGTAAAAAAAAAAAAACAAAAAAAAAACAATTATTGTCTCAGGGCTGGAGGGAGCTGCAGATTGGCTGTATAGGGCCATGAGGAACCTTTCCAAGGTTCTATATCTACAAAGTGGTTTAAGGTAGACAGTTATACACATTTGACAAAACACATCTCATAGTGTATTTATGACATATACACTCCATTGTATACCTATTTTGCTATGGTAAAAAAGAATTAAGAAAAGCAAGCAAATATTAAACTCTTGGTAATGATATGCATGCTGCAGTGTTTAGCAAAAAAGTGCACTGAATTCTGCACGTTACTTTTAAATACATCCAAAACAATGAATTGATGGACTGATAGAAGCCTGGAAGGATAGATAGATATGTGATAAGCAAATATGACAAAATGTTAATTGTAGAATCTAGGTGGTGGGCATAGAGATGCCCACGTATCAAGTGTCACTGTCAAGTGTTTCAGTTGAAAAACTGAAAAATTCCTATTAAGATTCTGAGGGACTAGGAATAAATACACTTTATTTAGAGAAACAATTATAAGTACATAATAATGGCCATTATTAGCCAAAAGTGTCTGTGGCTATAAGAATAAGTTTTGTTTTTTTTTTTTAAACAGGAAAATGACTGGACTACATTAATCCTTAAAGTTAAGTTCAAGATTCTAGAATTTGCTTGTTTGGCAATTGCATTTTCAGAGTTTGTATTAGATGTCAACACTACTTCCTCTGCAATGGATGGCGATGTCTTCATAGACTGAGAGGCAATATTTTCTTAGAAATCTTCCTGTTATAACCTGTCTCTTCAGAAAACAGAATCAGGATTCTAAACAGGTAAATAAAACCACTCTCTATATACAATATTCAATAAATAATATACAATATACAGTAACAGTTTATCAGGGCATAGAGCCACAAAATATAGTAGATCAAATTTAGATTACATATATGTATTCAGTTTATATGTAAATTAAGTAGCCTGCAATTAAAATCTGCATAGCAAAAATCAGTTTGGAACTATTAAAATTTTTTTCATTATTTAATCCTGTATAATGATATAAAAACTTAATTTTGTACCATTTTTTATATAATAGTCTTATAGCATATTCAAATATATATACTTTTATAAAGAAACCATTGTTGCTAGGCTTCCGAGTATACTTATTAACAAATATGCTTGAGGGGGAAAAAAGGATTTTAATCAAAACCTGTGGCTATACCTTTTTAAGTTTCAAGTAATGATTGCATTAACATGAATATATTCAAGCTTATAAGCAAAACACTATGAATCTAAATTGTTATAGACTTTTCTGCCTTTCCTCATATTCTTAAATATAGTAAATATTTATAGACAAAACACTGTCCATATCTAGCAATACCCTGTTCATAATAATCAGCGATTTTTAAATTAGTAAACAAACAGATTATCTCTTATTTCCAAAAGACAAGTGAATAATTATTAGAACAATTTCATTATGCCTAATTCAGTACTTGTTGTCATATCTTGAAATCATTTTGGAGAAAAATAGAGCATAAATTATACCATTCTCTTATTATTAAAAAATTACTAAAGTCTTTGCAAAAAGATAAAGCATAAATCATAATATTCTTTTAATAATAAAGGAGGAGGGGCAAAAAGAACTAGCTAGTTCAGTTTCTTTAACTGAACAGGTTTTTTAAAAATGAATTAAAAAACCCTAAGGGGAAAGAAATTCTATTTGCCTAAACTCAGGTTTGAAAATATATATTTTAAAAAGTTTAAAAGAAAGTAATATTACACATGTTAAAATCTTATGACATTAGAAGAGAGAAAGACTTTAAATGTGGAAATCGTCTTTCTCCTTCGATCATTACCTTAAGCAAATAGGTGAAAGGAGAACTGACTATGGTTTAGAATGAATTAACTGCTACAGTGATTTAATCCAGCTGAGTATGCAGACACATAATTTTCAGCAATTAGTTTTTACCTTTTTATTTTCACATGCCTGGAAGAAAATGTGTCTCTCCTTAAAGACATAAGATTCTCATTTGAAATACTAGTTGATTAACTTTGAGTTATCTGTTTAATAGCTTTTCTACCATGAGACATTTTTAGTTAAACATTTTCTGGTTAGGTCCTTACTGAGTGAATATAAATGATCATCTCTTGTTATAGAAAAAGGGCTACCTCCTTTTGAGAGGTGGAGAGTGGGGGTGTGGTTGCTTAAAATCATTCAAAAGTCTATACCTAGGCATCTGGTTTCAGATCCACTCCAAAGACCTGAAGAAAGGCATTCTCGAACTGCAGAGCCCACGAGCATGAATCCGGAATCACAGGTAAAGATGGCCGTGGAGCCATATGAAGTTTGAGTTCCAATCTTATTTCCATTTGGAGGTGTAGGTAGTTCTCCACAGGAAATAACTTGAAAACAAACAAAAAAAAACAAAACAACAACAACAAAAATGCTTGAAGACATAGTCAATGTGTCCTTATAACAAAATCATGCTTTTAACATTTTAAATTCTCTATGATCTGACATATTCACAACTGAAATTGACATTTACAGGACATGTTTGCATAAGTGTGAAAATGCAGAGGAAATACATGACATACTTTAAAATCTATCCTCTTTGAGTTCTCTTAAAACCTGAGTGACAGCAACATGTAATGAAGCTATTTTTGCATCTTTACTTAGCCAATCTGGTCACTCAGCAGGTTGTCATAAGAGAAAGAAATTCACGAGTTGAAGGACTTCCATCCTTTTGACTTACCTGGGCCAAAGTTTCCTCTTTAATCTGAAACAATGCTAAAATAATACAGGAATACCTCACTTTACTGTACTTGGCAGATGTTGCGTCTTTACAAATGGAACGTTTTCTGACAACCCTGCGTTGGTTGAGTAAGCCTATTAGTGCAATTTTTCTGACAATATTTGCTCACTTTGTGTCTCTGTCACATTTTGGTAATTCTCATAATATTTCAAACTTTTTCATTATTTTTATATTCGTTATGGTGATCTGTGATCAGTGATTACCACTTGCTGAAAGCTCAGATAATGGTTAACATTTTTAGCAATAAAGTATTTTTTAATTAGGATACGTACATAGTTTTTTAAGCACAATGTTATTACAGACTACAGTACAGTGTAAATATAACTTTTATACAAGCACTGGGAAGCCAAAAATTTTATTTGACTTCCTTTATTGCAATATTAGCTTTATTGTGGTGGTCTGGAACTGAAACCATTATATCTCTGAAGTATGCTTGTAATTACAAGTAATTTTTGTTGGGATCACCACAGTTGATAAAGAAATTTACATGTAAAATATCATTTGATTTTCACAAAAACCATTAGAATGATATTTCACATTTTGTTTGCGGGTTTAAAAAAACTAAAAAAGAGATTGACTTACTAAGTCATTTAGAACCCAGCTCTTATTACTCCTTCATATTTAAAAACTGCAAATGAAATGTCTTTCTTGAATTAAAAACAATAGTGGATAATGTTTATTGCGTGTTTATTTTGTACCAGACACTATTACCAGTGCTTTAAGTTAAGTAATTCTCAAAACAACACTATGAGGTAAGTGGAGTCAATGTATGAATTGTATGGACTAGGATAGGAGCACATAGTAGTTAAGTAACTTTAATAAGGTTACACAGCCTATAAATAACTAAATCAAAATTAAAACCCAGTGGTCAGACTCCAGAATCACATACTTAGCCACCAGCCCACAGTGCCGACTTTCACATCTAGGTTTTACGTGCCCATTGCAAACAGAAAATTTGCAAACTTTAAATTGCTGCATACAAAATTTTAAATGTAGTGATTATTTTGAACTAATCCCTCAACAATACTTTGCAGTAGCTATACTTTTGTTAATATTAGTAATACTAGTATTTATATTATTTTAATTTAAAAGATGAATAAATAATCAGCAAAAGCACTATTCTTTCCATTTTCTCAATGAATTTCAATCCTTAGATTCCTTGTCTTTCCCCCACTCTTACCTGTAGGTAGGGACCTCGTTTTATGTATCTCTTAAATTCTTCAACATCATAGATGATCCCTTAAACCCTTCTACATCATCACAGAAGAACAAGACAAACATTTGTTGAATGCCTGATTAAATTAAAGATTTTATTGTAGATTTTTTTTCCTAGCTCCTTGAAATATCTGTATCCCATGTGCCTGTATAATGAAATAATACTGGAAAACAACAGGCTAGAAGCAAAGAAAACTCCTAGGAGAAACTGTGAAAGAAGGGGGCAAAAATTTAGAAATACAGATACTGTATTTTTAGAATATCATAATTATAGTTTTGACATCTATTTTTGATGTCATTTGATTTTAATTCATCAATATGATTATCTTATAAAAGAGGGCAAACCTTTTATATGGATATTAAAAATAGATTGTAAAGTGGAACATTGATTAGTAAATTAATAGTAGATACTTGCATACTTACTACACAAAGACCATTGTATGCTCTGTTGAACTTCTTAATCATCATAATCATAATCCTATTTAGATTTCTAATTCCTTTATTATTTATAAATTATGAGTGTTTATGTCATAAATGCCATAGAGTTGTGTTGGGCACAAAATGAAAGAATGAATTTTCAACCTAGCATATTTCCTGGCACAAAGTAAATGCTTAATAAATGTATGGAAGGAAGTTCAATGGGACTACATAATATTTCATCTGAATGTCCTATGCTCAGTTAACTTATCTGTATTAGACACTGGCCATTTATATTAAAATAATGCATGGAATTAGAGTAACAATATGCTCAATTTGATTCAATAAATATTTACTAAGTTCATGCTGTGAATCAGTTTCTAGCTGATATTTTCAACATAACATACCATTAAATCTTTTTAATAACTACAAGGTAGGTATTATTGTAATTTTCAAGCTTAAGAAATTTAGGATCAGAGAAAATGAACATCATATAACATAATGTTTAAAAGCCAGATCGTATAGTCTGGCTGCTTGGATTGAGTCTCATTTCTCCACCATTTATAGGTTTTGTGAGTTATGTAAAATGATTAAACTGGGGCTCAGTTTCCTTTTTTGATAAAGTAATTATAATAACATCAACTACTTCATAAGATTGGAACTAAGCAATAGATGAATTAATACATGTAAAGGGCTAAAAGCAGTGCCTGCCTAGCAAGTTGTAAGTATACAATAGGCATTATCAAGTTTACTGTGGTAAGTGATAGATTTAGAATCCAAACACAGGATTTCTGTATCTAAAGCTCGTACTTTTTTTCATGAGTTTACTAAAAACAAACAAACAAACAAACAAAACAAAAAAAAAACCTTACAAAATTTTAAAATTTAATGAGAATAAATGATCTTTTTAATAATATTATCTCATTATTTGCTCTAGTGTGTTTGGAAAAGGAGGTGACCACGCAATTCAATCAAGTGGGGAAAGTATGTATTTTAATGAGCACTGGTTATTATATAAAACTGATGAATCACAGACCTATACCCCTGAAACAAATAATACATTATATGTTAATTAACTAAATTTAAATTAAACAAGAATAGCTTATGAAATAAATTTAGCTGAGTGGATACTTACTTTGGCAATATGGTCTTTCATTTCTCCAACTCCAGGTACCATTAGGAAGACATTCAATAGAAGCAGGACCTAGTCCATGATAACCAGGATCACAGCTGAAAACTACCTTGGTTTTGTATTCATAATGGGAGCCATTCACAATTCGCCATCTTCCATGTTCCAAGGTAAAGGAATTGATACTCGGACATGTAACAACTATACAAAAACCAAGAACATAAATATTAATCAATCATGTCTGTTCTACTACTTAACTGTATCTTGTATCTATTCCATCCTCTATATCACCACTTCTTTAATTCATTTGCTATTGTGCCAAAGTCCTTTAGCATTTTTAAAATTTATTTTCCATAGTTAATCTTTTCCACTCCCCTAGCTCTATGGTATTGCTGACAGTTCCTTGAATATGTTATACTATTTCACACTTCAAAAATCTGTGTACTATTATTCTATTTACCCAGAATCTTTATTACTGCCTTACCTCTACCCTCTTCTTTCTTTTTTTTGTATTATCATATCCAAATTAATTCCTTAATACAGAAAGACATGAAATGTGTCTTAGTGATGAATCATTCCAATTATATTAATTTGTTAAAATTTTCTCTTTTCTTTGAAGCTGATTTAAAAGTATTCTTTTTGAAGTCTTTCTTCACAACTTCTATGAGATACAAATGACAGGATGTAGGAAAAAGGACACCCTGGTACAAGCTGGTGGGAATGTAAACTGGCACAGCCATTATAGAATACATATGTAGAGCCAGTATGGAAGAACCTCAAAATATTAAAAAGAGGACTACCATACGCTTCAGCAATCCCAATCTGGGTATATATCCAAAGGAAATGGATTCAGGATCTCAAAGTGATATCTGCATACTCATGTTCATTGCAGCATTGGTCACAATAGGCAATATACAGAAACGACATATTCTCATTAGTTCAGAAATTTTGGGAGGACTGTATTTTGAGGAAATCTGTTTTATGAGATTGTTCAACATAAGATAAACAGAAGCATTATTCAATATCTATGTTGAGACTACACATAACAACTTTCATTTTAAATGAAATGACTACTAAGTTGAAATATTAGTATTGAGAAGAAATAAATGTAATATAAAGACAAATAAAAAACTTTATTTACACCACCATTTTTCCAATTTTTTTTGGCTACCAAATATTTTAACAGAACTATTTAATGTCACCATTACATAATATTCATTTACCTATTAAAGTAGTAATGAAAGCAATGGGAATATTTTTTAAATGCAAGTAACCTGAAGAATACTGATGAAAGCTAAAGTTATGGGTCATCTTACCAACATCTTTTGCCCTTATAAAAAAAATCAGAGCTGAGTGTATTGGAATATAATTTTACTAATTATAAATCTTTGAATTTTTTTCAAGGACATATACAGAAAGTACATGTTGACTGATGGATGAATTATTACAAAATAAGTGAAACTATGTTATGTAAAATAAAATTCACTTTAATTTTTTGACATAAATATTCTGGAGTTTATGTCCTTGTACTGTCTTCTAATTGTTCATATTACAAGACAGCTTAATTAACTTTTATTCCCTTTTAGACATCACATTTCATTTCAGGGATTAGTTCTAAAATTTGAACAATACATAATCTTTTAAAGTGTACAAGATGCCAATAGAAACACAAATGATACCATTTTTTTAACACACATACCAACACAGCGAGGGGTCTTGTTATGATTGCTCCAAGTTCCATCTGATTGACATATAGCAGTGGTAAGTTCCTTAGATGACAATCTATATCCATCATTACAAAAATAGGTAACTCGGGTTCCTACCAAGTAGTCTGTTGTGAGTATTCCTCCATTTGTTGGGGCTTTAGGAATCCCACAGGAAATGGCTATAATGAATACATGTATAAAATCATAGAAACAGAAAAATACTTAATTTAGTAGATAAGTCTCTTAAATTGTAAAGCATGTTAAACTATTTGGGATTTTATTAATTCCTCTGAAACGACTTCAGAATATCTCCTAAAAATGTTTTCCTGAACCATAACTTTTTGAATAATTTATTTCAAACTCCTATTGAATGTGTTTTTTTTTTTTTTGATTGGTGAATCCATACATTATTAATGCTTTATGTCTGTGTTTCTTACTTGGTTTCTTTTCAGCATTATGTCAGCATTCATATAGATTATATAAGAATGGAAATTGGGTAAAGAGTATATGTAGGGCTAATCTATAACTGGGCCACCACATAGCAAGTTTGGTCATTAATTTGATTGATAATTATTAAGGATTATAAAGTGTTGGTAACTAATACTCATCAGGACTTTGGCCAGAAATATAACACAGAGATGCATAGATTTATTTTAACTGAAAGCTGGATATTACTTTATCTTAGGTCCAAATTCTATGTGCTTGGGCACCATCCATAGAATATCATGTGATCAACATGTTTAATAAATATAGGGACTGGACACATTGTCTTAAAACCTAGAATGAATCATCCTGCATTTCATTGATATGTCTTAGATGTCTTGGTTTTCATCTACAATAGATCTGATTTAGGTGAAATTAGTTTTCCCATAATGTGATAATTACAGTAAAAATTTTTATTTACTTTATAGTATATCAGGTATTTTTACATCTCATAAATTCAAATTACTACAGATATACTCTAAGATTGATTGATTGCCATCTTTGCTCTACAAGTACATATTTGCATCTCCAAAAACGAAGAAAAAATCATAAGCTTTAAATGAATATATTTGGCAGCAAAATCCTGATTAAAATGAGATTATTTTTATCTTTTATATCACGTTCATATATGTGTAAATACTTATACATATGTCTGCACAAAAATTAGTGTATTTGATTATAGGTACAGCTCCTCAACCAGCTATGTAACATCTGGTGTATTTTCGGTATTACCTCTATAAAATAAAAAAATTTCTAAATTCTGAAATATATAGTCTTCAAGGTTTCCTATAAAATACAGTAGACTTATAACTACATTTTTCTCTTATTAAAGGAATTAAGAAACAGAAAGTATGAGTTTGGTTTTAATATTTACAGACTTGTGTTCCAGTTACTTATCTTTCATTTCAACCTAAAATTATTTCAACTTCTTTTAGAAAACCTACCACTTAGGTGTTTAATTTTAATAAATCAATGTGAATTTCACTATGAGGTGAAATACCTTAGTGAAATCTATATGAAATTCACAAAATTGAATGGCAGACTCCCTACTGGTGAATGGTTTAATCTTTTATAATCTGATAACCTGTAAATTATGAGCAGAAAAGCACTAATATTGACTTAACAAATTATATAAGCAATCTCATATAATTATGTTATTATCCCTGCTATCACGTTGCAAACATAAATGGTTCCCTGATGTCTGCTCAAGCAATGCTGATATTTCCACTTAGGAGTTTTGGGAATTTCAATTTGTAATAAGTCATCTCCCTACTGAACCCCACCAAAGACTGTGTATTTACTGATTTAAAAAAAAATAATCAACCATACATTAATGGAGTAGTGTAGATTGAACTTGGACCAAAGTAGAAAGGAAATAAAGTTAAAAAGAATAGGTTCCACATATGTGGTTTGTATAAAATGGCTATATTTTAGACCTAAGAAAATGGTAACATGCTCAAACGATAGGATGACAACTATGCCTGTGGGTAGATTACAACTGAACTTCTCAGCTATTAAAAAAAAAAAAAAATCAATTTCAAAAGAACCGTCATCACTGAGTGGTTGTCCCAGAGGCTTCTCTACAGAACTCTCAGAATAGCACAGATTAAAAGTGAGGCAGGGAATGCAAAGCAACTATTTCTACATAACACTGTACAATACCCAACTGCATAGTGGGATGAGACTGGTTCAATTCCTGAAGGAGAGGAAATCAATGAAGGGTTATTTGATATGTAGACAAATAGATAAAACACCTGTCCAAACCCAACTAGAAGTAGCAGATTAAATTTTCTATCTTTTGGGCGCCTGGGTGGCTCAGTGGGTTAAGCCTCTGCCTTCGGCTCAGGTCATGATCTCAGGGTCCTGGGATCGAGTTCCGCATCAGGCTCTCTGCTTGGCAGGGAGCCTGCTTCTTCCTCTCTCTCTGCCTGCCTCTCTGCCTACTTGTGATCTCTCTCTGTCAAATAAATAAATAAAATCTTAAAAAAATTTTTCTCTTTTATTGTGTTCACATTGTGTAACTGTTGCTCAAGTAAATATATGTGAAGATGCATAAGGAGGGGCACCTGGGTGGCTCAGTGGGTTAAACCTCTGCCTTGGGCTCAGGTCATGATCCCAGAGTCCTGGGATCAAGCCCTGCATCGGGCCCTCTGCTCAGCGGGAAGCCTGCTTCCTCCTCTCTCTCTGCCTGCCTGCCTACTTGTAATCTCTATCAAATAAATAAATAAAATCTTTTAAAAAAAGAAAAAAAAGATGCATAAGGAGACTGAAGAGATAAAGAATAAAAATGACTGAAGAATGTAAAACAAACGGAACAAAACAAAAATCTGCAGTATGTGAATAGCTCTTCGCAATGACATTTAACCAGTTCATTTAAATTAACTGTGTTCAAAATACAGATAAGTCACATACAACAAAGGTTTTTATTTACTAATCTTTTAAAATTGTTTCAGTGATAATAAAAGATCCATTTTGGAAATGGTTTCTTGAATTATAAATATGTTATCATTTTACTATGCCAAATATCTTTTTAAACTGCATTTTGACTTAACTATTCTAATTGTAGAACAATTTTAAATCAAGAACAATGAAAAAAAAAAAGAATCCATATGTAAATGTCATATTATATACCAAAACAACCAATGACATTATAGTGCTGACTATACAAAACAACTTCAAAATTTCAGAAAGTTTAAGATATTTCTTATTTCAACCAATAGGCAATTGTTTTTTTACTAAAGTTTCCTTAAAGGTTAATATATATATATATATATCGTTTTATATATCTAAGCAATCACTACATAACTCAAATGTACTAGTTCAGTCAGATCATTTTAATATTTATTTAAAATATATATGATTTAGATGGTTACTAGTTATATATTTTTTAAATTCCCATGATGCTGAAATTATAAGATCAAAGATTCTTTTCCAAACCAGTTCTGGGAAATAATAAGAATTTGTGAATACTATTCATTAGTCAAAGAAAAGCAGATGTTTTGATATTTTATTAAAATACATCTATTCAACAGGAAGTCAGCTTTTTAAATGTTGGTAAGCCACTATGGTTATGACTTTTCACGGAATTCTAATAAGTGATTAGTATTTCCTGCATCAACAGAACAAGGAAACAATAGTTCTTTTATTTCTCATTTATTTATACATGCCTCTGAGAGTTACCTTTCATGAATTAAAATTATAGTTTAACAGATAAAAGAACCCATTTTGGGTGTTTGGTAATATCTATGCTTATTTTAACTTGGTTTTGTTCAATTTTAAATTATAATTGATCAATTTTATATTGTATTTGTTTTACATAAATTCCTTCTGATAAGTAGATTATAGGTAAAACCCATTACTTATTAACTGAGAATATTCTGCATTTTTTAATTTGAGGGTTCATAGTTGTTTAAGACACCTCTATAATGTGGGTAGAATAAATCAAGTATATTTCACATGGAAAAAATAATGTGATATCCTAAATATCCAAAACTTTCAAAGTCCAATGACATTAGAGTTTCTTGTATAACTGATGTTGCACTTGTCTTTATGACTATACGTAGCTAAGAGACTACTTTTTAAAAACAAGATCTAGTCCAAAGATCTAAAATGTGCCATTTGTTGAATAAGAAGCTTGTCATTCTGTTTGCTGTAACAAGATACAGTGTTCTGACAGTGCCTCAATTGTTAACAAAATACAAATGAAAAAGAAAGATCACTGTCAAGTTAGCTAAACAGTGAAGGAAAAATGACGTGGTGGTTGGCTACATTTTCTTCTTTTAAATTTGTTGCTCTGAGAGCACATTTTTGCATGCTCAGAGTGAAAGTCTTCAGTGACCCTGCCCACTCTTATCTTTTCTTTTCTTTCTGCAGACTCCATACTAAAGTAATCTCGAGCTTTGGATCAATCATTTTCTGACAGCAAAGTAATGGGAATGGTAGATGTATGAGCAAATTGTGTATGGGGGTAGGGGGGTTGGATTACCTGAGTGGCTCATTTGGTTAAGCCTTGGACTCTTGATTGTGGCTCACGTCATGATCTCAGGGTTGTGATAGCAAGACCCATATGGGGCTCTGTGCTGGGCATGGAGCCTTCTTAAGATTCTCTCTCTCCCTCTCTTTCTGCCCCTCCCACTCCACTTATTTATGTTTGCTCTCTCTCTCAAATAACAGTAATAATAATTTTTTAAGTTTATGCAAGTGTATGAGTGGTTAGAGTAAAGGCATTAATCACACAACAAATGAAGAATTATAAAACAATGTGTCTCACTCTTCTCAAATTTATCATTCTGCATTTTTAATTCTTATTTTCAAGAGGGTCATCTGTAAAATGCTTCTGAATGTTTATGGTTTTGGAAGTTCCAACGATCCAAATGCAAAAATTAAACAGAGTTACTCTTTTGTTAATGCATTTTTCCATTTGTGGATAATATACTTCACCTTGACAAGCAGGGACTGGTGCATCCCAGGCGTGATACCCATAGGAAGACTTCCTGCACACAGCACTGCTTTTCCCAACAAGTCGGAATCCTCGGTCACAAGCCCAGCGGACCACACTATTAAGCTGTCCACCTGTCTGACTGATAATGTATCCATGAGGTGGAGATTCTGGTGTACTACAGTAGAAAGCTTTTCAAAAGACAGAAGAATCACTGTATAATTAATGAATCAGAAATTCTTCACAATCCAGTATTGTAATTACCACCTGTGTGAATTTTACTTCCTATGAACATCATAGAATTTTCTATCCTCTTGAATATCCACTGGCATAACTTTTGGGAGACAAAACTGACTCTGAACTTTTTATCATCACAAAAGAGGTCTTCTGAATTGAAATACCCATATTTCTCTTAATACCCTGGTGGTTCAAAATCTCTACAAATATTTCAGTGAGTTTTGGAAGCTGTACCTCTTGGTTAATTTGAAGGACCTAAATGCCACAGTCTTCGTAGTAATATTTGAGAGCATGTTGTTTACATGTAACTTTGAAGTTATTTCCAGACACCTATATCATGTTAGGTCATGCATTTCATTTGGATTTATGTCTAAATAGACCCCCCACATTCCATAATCCTTTCTCCGAGTTTATTAAAGAGTTTCCATGCTGTCAAGACTGCTTACATATGGTGATAAAAATGTCAATAAAATAAAACTTTCTTCATCTTCTGAAGTCTGAAATGTCAAAAGATAATGTCAAATGGCTTTTTCATATATATGTACTTTTAAGACTATTCAGCCTGGCAGGATCTATTTACCCTTTGAAACTTCACTGTATTCATCCGAAAAAAATAAGATGTTAGTGGTAACTAGAAAGAAATAGATTGGACTTGGAATATATATGTCATAGCCTGTTATTTCTAAAGGAAAATATATAATATGTCAAGCTATTCTTGGGGTTAAAGTGGTGTTTTCAATATATTTATATCAAAATTTATCATGAATATCAACATAAATAAGGATTTAGTATACAATATAGTCAATTTAATGCTTATAATTGATTTGAATAATTTCCCTTTAGGTTGTTACGATCATTAAAGCTACAATTTAATGTGCTGATTTTTAAATTACATCTTTGGGCACAAATTTAATAAAGAGACATTTATATTACACATGTGATAGAAATATGATTCAAACATTAAAAAAATTAATGATGACTAGGGCATATATTTGAATTTTTAAAACATTTCTTCTTTGCATGCCTATAACATTTTTAAATCTATTATAGGACAAAATTTATATAATAATAGTATTGTGAGGTCAGTGACAAGTCAATTTTAAAATGTAAAAGACAAATTGCTAATAAACTAAAATCAAATTATCATCTTATAGTTTTAAAATCAAAATAGACAAAAATTATTTTATTTGTATACTATATATGAAAATTTATATAAATGAGTAAATATGAGAGTATATTTTAAGAACTAAAATTCAAATTATTGAAGACCATGTTTAGAATTATTCTGTCAGAATTATTTACAAAATATTTATGAAAGTAATTTTCAGTTGAACATTAGCCATGACCCTTGGCTTGGGGAAACATGGTCCAAGCAATGTACAGGAAAGAGATGCCTGATTAGTTCTAAAATATCCTGTTATTGAGCACATACCCATGCCTCTGACATGACTTAGGATGGGAAAAAAAAGGAAAGTAACTTTTGTACAATGACTATTTATACACACTTACTCAACAAGAAAAGAAAATTAGTGGCTTAGTATCATTACACCTTATAAACAGGAAGACATATAGAAAAGTTATTTCATCTTGATATTAAAAAGGATTTTCAGTCCATATCTTTCTAAATACTACTCAGTGAAAAGCAATAAGGACAAAACAATTCTTTTTTTTTTTTTCAAAACTAAAGGTTTTTAATGATGTTAGTCATTTCCCTTTCAGTATTTGCAATATCATAAATAGGTGGATAACAACAAAATCAAAGCTTTTTACCATTGTACGTTTATCTTTTGTTTAACCTTCTCATATGAAAGTTTTATAAAATAGGTCAGATAGACACATTTGAGCAACAATTTTGTGAGAATGCAAGGGAAAGAAATCTATTGGGAAAAAGCATTAAAAATATCAGAGTTTAACTTATGACTAACATGTATAAGTCATCAATATCCTAAATGCTTTTAATCCTTTCAAAAACCCCAAGAGGTAGGATTACCATGACCATGGGGACACAGACACAAGGAGATTACATAAACTGCTCAAGAAGCCTTAGTGGAGGAGCTGTGATTTAGATTTATGTCTAACTGAATAATGTCTGTGTTTGTGCTCTGTAGCCACAACCATACCGAGGATGTAAGTGAGATGTGTACTGAAGTTGTATCACATACCTATATATCTTATCCGGAAACCTTTTTTGTTATTGCCATGATCTGCTGACCATTGGAGAAATACTTCATGACCATTGCTTGTTACATTAAAAGCAGATGAGTAATCTCCACTGAGGGAAATAAGCACTGGACTTTGAATATTTGGTCCTTTAGAAAGAAAATAATACAATTTAAACACAACTGAACAATCATGCTCTAATTTACCTTTAATATTTTATATATTTAGAATAGTATTAGATACGGTGACATTGCTCCAAAACCAATTTGTTTCATCAACAGTAGCTTAAAACATAATATCTTTGTTTTAAATATTTAATTCCACAGAAGAGTCTACAATTGGTAAAATAATTAGCTAACTACAGTTTTTACATGGTATGTAGATAAACTGGATGTTGATACTTCTAAAAATAAGTATAAGATAAAATATAAGCTGTTGCTTCTCATATAAGCAGTTATTTACATTGAAGATCTGCAAGTATAACCAGAGTAGTTGAACTGGATTTACGAATACGCAGTAAATATAAACCATGGTTACCGTCATACACCTGAAGAACATCAAATTCCTTTTCTGTCTGGAAGAACTCTACAAACATGCTGATATTATATCCTTTTTCTACTGAGATGCTCCAGGCACACATCTGGAGGTTTGGGTAACTCTCAGGATATCCAGGGCTCAGTATGACTCCTGTGGAATCTAGGCGTAATTCATTGGCGGGGCAGAGCACTATCAAAGAAAGATATCATTAAATAATGCTAGTCTTCTAGACCTAAGTGAAAACTTCATTTTAAACACTCAGTGCTCTGCTTTCACGTTTAATAACTATAAAGGAGACGATACCTTGAATTATGGGTTAGAAGAGATAATTTGTATTAAACTTGCAGTTCAAAAAATAGAGGAATGACCCAAAAATTATGGTACTGATTTCCTTTTTTTTAATTACATGGAAGATGCATTACTTTTCTGTATAATAAATACATAGATAATAAAAAATAAGACATTTATCTCCCATATTATAAATACATAGATAATTAAAAGATAAGACATTTTCTTCTTCGATTTCTTTATATTCTCTCCTTACCTTTCCTCATCTTCTTATGTCCCCTCCTTCTGCCTCTCTCATCTAGGTCTTTGCCTCTTCCATTTCCTTCTGTCTTTATTTTTTTTTTTAACTCACTCTCTTCTCTTTTCAAATTTTAACTCACTCAGGTATGTAGAAATAAATACTTTCAAGAATATTTATTCTGGGCAAGGCTATTCCTGATCTCAGAAATATGGTTAAACCATGAAAATTTAACTATCTTTCAGTTCTTTGTGCAATTGAGCTAGGCTTGGAAACACCAAATATAGTTGCTGGAATATAGATGACTAGATGAAGGATTTAAATAATTTCTCATTTCCTGGATGAAAGGACAATGAAATATTTTGAGTTGTAAAGTCTCCATGTGATATAGGGATAGAAAAGTATAAGCAAACTAGTGGATTATGGCAACATATAATGGCTCTTTTATCAGGTTAATAACTTGAAAAGAAATAATTCAAAGCTACCATAACTAATATTGAGATATTTGGGGACTATAGAACATAACACAGTTATATATACTAAAAATACAACACCAAATACAGAATATAAGAAAGCTAAAATATATAAGAGCTGTTTTATTTTTTTCAATTTTTGGCTTTTACTTCTGTTTCTTTTCCTTTAATCTGAGATACCTGCTTCTTGGATATGAATTGAAGATTTTCAAAAATAATTAAGTAAGTGGTAGCAGATCATTCTCAGTCTAAAAAGAGGAACCTGACCATTGCTTTTCACAAAATTACGAATACATAAAATAAAAGAGTTAACTTGACAATTGGAAATGGAATGGAAAATTTGAGTCAAAATGAAAAACATTCATGAATATATAGCTATGGCATATTGAAATGATAGATGCATATAACTGCATGAGAAGTTAAGTTTTAAGGGAGGGTTTTTTTAGTGTGTGCTCAGCTATTTAATACTTCCAGAATACTTAGCTAAGTATCTTTTTGGGTTACTGAGCATGTTACTTCTTCACAAAAACCATTCAGCAACTTTATAGTTTGACACAAAGCCCTCCAAGTTCAGTCATTTCCTACCTCCCCAACTTTGTTTCCTGCTGCTCCACCACTGAAATGAAATGCTCCAAACATATTGGATGAACTACTTACAGCTTTTTGAACTCTGCACATTCCTTCATGCTTCTGTTTCAAATGTCCTTCTTTCATCTGTCGCATTTGAAATGTTAGTGCATTTCAACGCCCAGATGAAGTGTCTTGTCCTTTGTGAAAACTTCCTGAACCTCTCCTCCATCAACCTGAGCAGAATTGCTGATTTCCTTCTTGGTGTCTCCGTAATGTACACTTCTATTATTGCAGTTAGCAATTTCATGGCTGTATATGTGTGTGTGCATGTATTTTTTTTTTTTTTGGTCTTCCTTCCTAGACTTCGGTTATTAAAAAGGAAGTGTCATGTCTGCCATGTCTTATTTAATGTGTTGGTCCCAATATTCTAAACTGAACAAATACTCCATATTACTTTTGAAAAACTGATCTGATTCAATATAATTTACTATAGATACACAAATTAACCTATTTGCATACTATTCAACACATATCAAGAAGCTCAACAACTATCAGGAATAAAACATATTTATTGATTGTGACTACATGTTAAGACACTGAAGCACTTTTTGTGCATTATGTCACTTGTCACAACAACTATAGAAAGTATGTACAATTTTCACCCCCATTATACATATAGGGGAACTGGTGCTCAGAAAGCTTAAAATGCATAAAGTGTCACGAGTTTACCTGGATGGATCCCACAGTTTTAACCATCATTATACCACCCCTTTTACTTCATCTATATCAAACTCTTTAAAGAGCAACACATTTAGAATTGCTTTCCATATTTTAAATGTGATATAGAAAATTAAAAGGATAAAGGGAAGAATCACAAAATTGTTGCAGCCCTTTTTAGGAAAAGTGAAAAAAATATTAAATAATTTAAGACAGACTAAAAACAATGCATATTAATTCTACCAGACTCCAAAAAGAATGTCTATTTTAGCAAGCTTGTGAATTAACTCAAATAAAGAAAAAAGTAAAGTCAGAGTTTTGGCTTAAGTGCCTGGTCAATAATTAATATAGTAACACTGCATAAACTGATTCTGAGGGGTGATTTATTACTTTTTAGCTAGTATCTGAAGTGTCATTATAAGATAAAAAATAGTCTTTTTTGTGTTCTCCATAGTACATAGAACAGGAAGAGAGGCAATTACTAATCTATGGAAAATTCAGATTCTAGAAAAATATTGAAAGTCTGAGAGATGAGGGATTATTACATAGCTAAGTTATCTGGATTGTTTTATTTTAATTTTTAGAAGTTTATTAAATTGGGATCCAGATAGCCCCCCAAAAATTAAGTGTTGCCCTCCAAGAACTCACGATGTATTTATATATTGGAGTCGAAGAAGTCCTGACATGTAATAGCTTGTTCACAAATTCCTGTGTCTGCCCAAGTTATTTTTCCATGTGTAACTTCCCAAAAGGTTAAAAATCTATCCTCCATGTTCACATGTCTAAATATCTGAATATGAATCCTACATAATTCTAAATGGTGAAAAGATAGCCTTGTATAAAGGAGGAAATTGAATGAATGACACTTAAATATCAAGATTACAGGTGATAGACTTCAGAAAAATCCAAACAATTTCAAAATGTTCTAAAGTCATAGACTAAGAGAAAGGAAAATTTTCACATTGGTGTTGGTTTTTACCTCCAAACACGTCTTTCTGTAAAGCCCCTTGTGAAAATCCTTCCGTTTTATTGTAAGGATTTCAATGAGGTAGAAAATTAAATGTTAATTCCTACTTATATCATGCTTGAAATAATAAACAGAAGTTTTCTTTTAGGTTCATTGTAACAGTTAAGATACTGCACAGGAAACAGATTTCCATTGCTCAGGAATAAACCCCAAAGAAGGAAGTAACCTAAGAAAATTTGGGGAGAGACAATCAAGTTCTATTCAATTTTATTCAAGTTAACCAATATTTATAATTAGTTACTATGTGGTAGGCTCTGTTCTGGGCCCTAGGGGATTATACAAATTAACAATACATGATTTCTGAACATCAAAACTTAGCAACTTATGCAAGATCCATCAGGGTCTTGCTCTTGTAATTCCATAGCGAATTCCTTGAAGTCTAAAATTCTGTTTTTTTTTTTTTATTTTTGTGTCTTTGTATATTCATCTGTCACTTTGACCACCATTTGTCTATCTCTGTTCTACCAAAGTCTCACTTATCATATGGAACCAAGACTCAGGGAGCAATGGTGACATCAAGCTTTTCCTGCCCCATAAACAGTTAAACATTACATGATTTAATATCTCCCTGGCCTGTTTCCTTAACACTCTATTACTACCACCTGTATGGCTGTCATATCCCTTAAATCATATTACCCTCACAGCAGGGTTTTTTACTCAAACTTTCTACTTAACCGGTGCTCCATTAAAGTTTAACAAATTTACTGGTTAGAACAGAAACTATTTCAAATAAAGGCAGTCAACATTGGGGACTTTATTTAAGGTTTCTCTTATTTTCTATCCCCATTTCCACCCCTCATGGCAAAATTAATTTAAATAAATCGAACTGACTTCAGGATAAACTAAAAAGGAAAGAAAAAAGTAAACCTTGGGAGAATAAAAAAATGTTTAAAGTTAAACCTGAGAAGTAATTTAAAAAAAGATACCACATAAGAGTTCTATAACTTTTAACATTATGGCCAGTTAAATATTTAGTATTTATGTAAAATAGACTTTGCTCAATTTTGCCAGTATTGAATCAAACATAAAACAAATACTCAAAGATCAATAATCATAAGAATTGGTACCTTGACAAATGGGAGGTGCTCCATCCATCTGGAGTCTTTCTCCTAATCTGCATGTCAGAATTGCATTGCCGACCAAAGTAAATCCTGGAAGACACTGATACCTAATAATGTCACCTATTTAAAAAAAAAAAAAATAATAAGAGGCTTCAGATAGGCAACAAGGTGATGGTTAAAAATGAGCATGTTTCAATTGTAAAATCTGTAAATATTGCAGAATATTCTTTTCTTTTAGTCATTTTCAATTGGTATAAAATTCTATTAGTTACAAGCAGGGATAATATTCAAAATTTTGAACTACAACTGCTTCATAGACACTGACCAGTCAGAACTGAAGCCAAGAGCAAATTAGCTCCTACTATAGTAAGATCTAACTGGTGTGTACCAGTTGGATATAAGCAATAGTGGTAAGGAAACAATCTAGTTGGTATAGCTAAGCTATTCATTAAAAATATATCAAGCAGTTAAAAGGATTCAAAGTTTCACTTTATATGAAGATTAAATTTACAGTAGTCATTTATATTTTCTTAATTCCCCAAAGTCAGTATCATGATAACAATAAGAGTTTGTTATGGCAACATTCTTTTGTTACATCATTTTTCAAAATATGAGACATTACTGGGATTCAATTTCCAACCTAGTTTTAAAAGGACTTTATTTTCAAATTGAACATAGTCCACCACTTATTTTCAAAGGTATGGAAATAAAGCATTCTAATACACCCTACATATTCTTCATTGTATGTTTTAGGCCTAAGCCTGAATTCAAAGAACATTTGTGTGTCAGAAAAGGCAACAAAATGATTTGGAAGAAACCACCAGGATATGTTTTATGGTTCAAATTCCCATACTGGTTTTCCAGTCGTACATTCTAGACATACATGATTCTTGCTTTCGTCTATACTCCCTTTAGGTCTTTTCACTGCAGCCCAATCTTAAGAATTCCCAACAATCCCCAACAATCCAGAGAAAGAGGTTCTAAGATAGGTTGCTATTATTCTTTTTTGTTTCTTTTTAAGCAAATATCTCTATTAATAGTATGTTTTTTTTTGAAATTTTTCAGACTTTACCTATTTCGAATTCATCATCTTCTGTCAAAATTTCAGCATTGGGTACCGGTGGTGGAGGTTGGCACACTCTTAGTTGATAAGCTATAAAAATAGACAATGTGTTTATTCCTTCTCTGAGAAAGTGTATACATGTGAAAAAGCCCAAAATTATGCAAGGGTTATTTATAAGAATAAAAATAAATGGTATAATTTTTCAAGTTCTAATTATTTATTTTTTAAACAGACTATAATATTGAGGGAAAATAAATCATTTCTCAGATACCAAAATATTCTCCTATGGTAAGAACACTTACCTGTAACTCCTTTTTTCTTACTCTCATTCTATTCCTCCTTATTATGTGCTTCAAAACACCTTTTATTTTTCTCTCTGACATGATCACAATTTGGAATTATATATTCATATTTGTTATGTGCTCAACGCCTATCTTCCCCAAGGTTCACCACAGAATCCTTGTACCTAGCAAAGTGGCTGGCATATAGTTATAATTGCAAATAGGTACTCAATGTTTACTCTTTTTCAGGAGATATTTTAAACACTTTACTTATAATAACTCTATTAGTCCTCACAAAAATGTTATTTATTTTATTACTTAATTTATGATTAGGTCTATAATTATTCCCATTTTATAAGAGAAAGTTGTTAAAGAGAATTAAAGAGTTTGCCTAAATTACACAGCTACAATGTGACAAACCTGGGATTTGAACCTAGGAGTTCTGACTCTGGAGCCTTCTCATACATGCTATATTAATATATTTGTGAAATACCTACTTGTTGAATTTCATGTTTCTGATAATCTATATCACTTGACTAGGTCAACCCCATTACATTAGAAATATTCCAATTTGGCATAATTTAAAGGCCACAAAAAAAAAGGCCCTTTATGAATCCAAGCATCATGACTACTGGACCCATCTGATACCCATACACAATCATTTGCTTGATTAAAGTCTTATTTTTACTAAGCTTTTAAAAAATGTAATATAATCTTGTTCAGTTAAGAATCACACACACAAAAAAGAAACACACTTGATTACTACAATAACATTTGGAAAAAAGTGTGTTTCATATGCTTAATTTTATTACTTAAACTTAGGAGTTAAGTTATTTATGTAACTCAATGAACAAAGAAATTGACACACAACTCGTACAGGGTTAAGCCACGACTCCAGCCTCTGTCCTCCACTCCAAAGTCCATACCTTCAGTATTGCTCCTATCATGAGAAAATTATGACATTACTGAGGCGCACCAACTGGACCACTTAAAAAAGACTGCTATTAAAGGAGATGGATAAAATACATTACAAAGAATGAGCAAAATTTTTCCAGTTCTGAAGGGTAATCATGTGCATTAGAGCATTTCAAATAGAGGAGAAAACATGAGCAAAAATTTGGGCAATGGTTCATCATCATGTAACAAAAAGCCATTTATAAGAGGTCAATTGGTTAATACACCTCCAGGTTACTAAGCACAGGAAAAAGATGAAAATTTTTCAAAATGTAGCTGAAGAGGAATGAATCAAGGAAAATTTTTGTTTCAATTTCCTGCTGTAAATTGTTGTATGTCTCTTCAAACATCTTCCCTCTAGTACTTCAACCTGTTTATAAAATAAAAGCACTTGCTGTGCAATGATGATAATTTGCAAGTAAAACACTGCTCTACACAGAAGGGTTACCACTAGAGAAAAAAACCCTGGGAAGGAAAAGTTTAACCTGGATTTCTGAGAAAAAGTTTCATTTAGAGTAACATTAGGAATTTTGAAAATCATTTTCCTAAACTTAGAACTTAAAAGGGGTATAATAACCAAGGCAAATGGTAATTATAATAAATGCCAACGAGATAAAAGAAAGGGGATAGGAAGAGAGCCCCCATGGAGAAATCCTTAGAAGACTATGCTTCAGAGGATAGTATCTTAACTAATCTTGACATAGAACAGAGATCAACTCAGAAGTTAGTGAAGTGTAGAGATGCCCACATATGTATTGTTTCACTTTTGTTTGCTGATAAATTTATTTTTGATTATCATGCTAATGATAAATTAATTATTTTAAAGGAAAAGTACATTTATATCAATGAGGAATGCATGACTATCACCATCTGTGGAACATGGTTAGAATGACCTACATTTCAGTTGCAGAGTTTAAAAGACCAGGGGTTGTAAATATTATTTATGAGGAATATGATGTTCAGAGATATTATGCTAATTTCCCAAGATCACACGAGTGCTGTGAGCTAAATTCTGTCCTATTCTCTGTTCTTTACCATCACCTACAGTTTTATAAACTGTGTCTCTGGAGCCAAGGAATCACCTTGGGGTCATGGAGGCCTGAGGAGTTGTAATGTCTAGCCTCACACCTCTACCACATAAGAGCAATTCTATGTTCATCAATTTTATAGATTTGAATTCTGAATAAACTTTCCGTTGAACAAATTTTCTACAACCCCTACCCAAGTAATTTCATTGATTCTTTTGATGTCAAGTCTTACTTGTGTTTTAATTCCCAACTTTATGTCACCTGGATAAACACCTCTTCTGGATAAACAAATATTTACTAAATAACCTATAAATCACTGGTTTCTTTAGAAGGGAACGAGTCTCTAAACAGTATTCCCTAGGATAACTCTTCACTGTAAAATTGCAAATGGGCACAAAATAGGAGCAATTGTGGGTCAGAGTGCTAGAAAATGAGATCTAAGCAGGCCCTGAGATGGTTTTCACTGTTGAAATATGTAATTCTGACTATGATGTAAAGGAGAAGGAAATATTGAAAGAAAACCCCTTGCATCTGCTTTTCTTTTGACTCTCAAAGACAAAGTACTACAGAAAGTTTAATCATAAACAGTTTTCAACAATTCTGTCCTCAGTCTTCATCAATTTCTACTCTTTTGTTCACTAAAATAAGTCTAAAATGTGTCCAGTGTCTTCCCTTTTTTCCTGCCAACATCTCAGTGCAGAACCCTGTCATTTAATACCTATTGTACTGAGTTGAATAGTACCCAACAAAATTTATGTCTTTCTTGGAACCTTAGAATGTTATTTGGAAATAAGGTTGTTGCAGATGTAATGAGTTAATTTGAGGTCATTTGAATTAAGTTAGGCCCTTAAACCACTATGACTTCTGTCCTTATGAGAAGAGAGAAGACAGAGATGGACCAGAGCAAAGACATGTGACAGGGAAAGGGACGGGAATGCCAGAGATTTCTGGCTACCACCAGTAGCTAGGATGAGGCAAGGAAGGGTTGTCACCAAAGCCTTCAGAGATAGTATGGCCCTAGAGATACACTTATTTCATACTTCTAGCCTCTAGAAATGTGAGAGAAAAAAATTTCTGCTTACTTAAGACATCCAGTTTGTGGTACCTTGTTGCAGCAGCCCTAGGGAATGAATACACCTGTATTATTAAATCTATAGGATGTTTCTTGCCTTCTGTGTCTTTCTAGAGCAATCCTTCCTACAGACACAGGAGGTGATGGAAGGGAGGTAACACAATATGTTTTTTTGGAATCCACTGTGTGCAAAGAACTCTACAAGTTATTTTAAATGAGTTACTTCATTTAATCCCCAAATTACTACACCAAGATATGTGTAAATAGCTCATGTTGCTAAAAGGAACACTAAATTTCAGAACGGTTGAATTATTTGCCCAGTTCAATGAGACAGAATTTGAGCCATATGCTTGAAAACTAAGCATATTTTCTCCCATATTTATAGACAAATCAACCTGGACTCGAGAATTATTTTGTTCTTCCATTTCCTTACTATTAATATGTAACATGTCATGGCCTTACAGATTATATCTGTAATCCTAGATAAAACAAGTTTCTTACCTTAATTCTCATCAACCCTTCATATGAGATGTCTGCTGTATTTCACCTGAATATTCTTATGTCCCTTATATTTACCATGTTAATCCCCTACTATGCATTGTCATTTTTTATAACCTTGCCAGCCTGGAAATTGGTACCATAATACTTAGCCTTGAATACTCTACTATCTCAAATTATTCCCCTTTATCCGTTAATGTATTAGTTCTTGTTCCTTGTTTAGCTCGTGTGGGACCACTTGGTACGTATTTACATTTCCAATAATGTCTAACGGTTCATTTTGTTATTTATTAAATACATATTAATGAGGGCCTAGTGTGTGTCAGATACCATGTAATATGCGCTGGGAATGTGATCATGAACAAAGCAGACACAATCCTGCCCTTATTGTCATTAATTGTCGGTGAGAAAGATATTAATCAAATTATCTTATTAATGAGTAGAAATTACCTTGTGGAAACAAGGAGCACGTGTGTGTGTGTGTGTGTGTGAGCATGTGTGCATGCACGCAAGCATATGTGTGTTGGGGAGAGGGATGGCACACAGAAGAATAACCCAGGCAGAGGAATCAGCAAGTGTGTTGGGTGGAGGGCTTTAGGAGGATGGGGTAGGGGTTGGGTGAGAGAGTCCTAGGCAGAGTGAGAAGGAATAAGAAAGACCGGTAAACTGGGGCTAAGTCCCCCAGGAGGCTAGGGGCCATGCTCAGGATTTGTTTATTGTAATCGGAGGAAAACGACAAGTCTGTGAAGTTTTCTGTCTGGGAGGAATGTGATCAGATTTCTCCTTTAAAATATAACTCTGGCTATGGTAGGAAAAATAAACGCAATCGGAAGGGGACAAAGGTGAATATCCAGAGACTCCCAAAGACTCTATATTACCGTGGCTGTTAAATAAACAATTGTTGATTGGATCTAAAAAAAACTCACAAGTGTCCTCAAATGACTTGACATTAAATTAAAAGTCTTGATTATGTTCTCCAAGGGCCTCTAACTTCGTTTAATTAACTTTAGTCCCATCTATTAACCAGTTTATAATTTTAGCCGCAAATGCAGTTTCTCTCCTCCACTTTAAACTCAAGTACCCGTGATTTGTTATGTCACCTATGATGCCATTCTCACCTCATAAAAAACATCAAACCACACCTCTACACTTTATCATAATAAACTTTGAAAAATCAAGCCTGTCTACAACCTAACCTTTACTGTAGTCTCTTCTATTCCCTAATCAACATAGCTCTCAAATGGCTGACAGTGTGACATTTGACGACATGTCTAAAACTATATTCTGTAGAATTTTATTTTTATCTGTCTTGCTTTCTTGAAACCTATCTTCCCATCTCTTTTATAATTTTGTCCTCAGATGACTAAAATAGAGACATCGTCACTGATCAACGTTAGCCAGAGTTAACCTCTTGCAGAGACTCTGTTTCACAACCATTTGCCCTCTGGCAATTTTCACAGTCTAAGAATTGTATACCGCCCATTTTCTTGCACTAGAATATAAACTGTGTGGGAGCAGAGACTTTTGATGTCTTATTAACAGTTAACTCCTCAGGTCATAATGTAGCACCACATAGCAATATTCAGTAAATATTTGCTGAGTGACTGAATGCCAGGACACTGAACAAATGAATGATGAATGAACAAAACATACATATTAAATAAATCCTTACCATATTGAGTGTGGACTCCATCCAGACTCTCTGGGTTTAAATCCTATTTCTAATGCTGACAAATTGAGAAATCGAGGGCAATTTACTTAACCTTGACCTCACTTTTCCTCATTTGTAAATAGTAATGATAGTAGCAATAACTTTATGCCAACTTAAAGTGTGGCTATAAGGATCAAAATGTTAATATATGCAAAGCCTGGCACATAGTAAGTACTCTACATGGGTAAGCTCTTATATCAAATTGGGAGTTCAATTCTTTCCATATATTTGGTGTTCACAGATATATAAGAACACTTGGTAAAATATACTTTCTGGTTTTTCCAAGTTTTGCTTTTCATTTATGAAAAACATTTTGATCTGGCAATTACTGAAATAATTATGAGCAGTTTAGACATATTATCTTGGTTGGTAGAAGCAGGGTATAATAAGGCAATGGTTCGAGGTATGATGAATCAGGTGTGATGTAACCAGGGAATCCAACAGTGCAGCTCTGATTTTTCTGAAGATGTTTTTATCAAACCAATCAACATCACTGGGAAGAAAAATACATTCTCATTTTGTGTTGGTGAGTAAATACTTGTGTGCACAGGGCAGGCTGATCTAGTTTTTATTCTGGAAGCTGACTGCCTGTATTCTAATCTTGGCTCTGGTACTTGTTAGCTCTATGACCTCAGGTAAACTGCTCAGACTCTGTGCTTCAGTTTTCTCAACTGCAAAATAAACATAAAGCTAAGATTGAGTTAATATACTGTAAAGTGCTTAGAACTGCACAGACACATATTGTGATTTCAAAGGGAGAGTGCATTCCCTGTTTGGCAAAGGTTAACAGGAGCATGGCTGCTTTGATTACAGTTGTGCCCTGGACACATATCATCTCAATCTAACATGACTTTTCTTCAAACCCTGATGTCATTCAAAGGGCTACTGCCCATGTGATTTCCCAGGACACATCAGACTACTCACTTTGTTTCTGTTGTGATTTAGGTTGGAGATTCGAAAATGCTGAGATTCCTTATTTGTTTTACACTGATGTACATTACACCGTAATAGAAATTTCTTAGCTTCAGCAACTCATTCTATAGTCAGGTATATTGTCTTATGTGTCTTGGTCTTAAAACTGCTAGTATAGTGCTCTAGAAATCATATTCAATATATATTAATCATATCAATATGTATATTCAATATAATTATATATGATAGATATATAATAATATATCATATTCAATATATATATAATAACTAATTGAATTAAAGCAATATCACATCCTCTATAATGTATATGCTTTTGTTACTTTGGAAGAAAATAAACAGCTCTAGGGTGAACCCCCAATATTGCATGATTTAGTACCATAGATTGACCTGGAAGATACCTTCGAAATCACTTAGTATGCTCCTGTATTGGAAGGAGAAAAAAAAGGCCTTAGAGAAGTGAAGTGAGGTACACAAGGCCACACATCGAGTTACAGGTAGAATGTATATTTGAGTCCATGCTTTTCATGGATTATTCTATTTAGAAGCACCTTCACGGTTATGACCATTAATGAAAAAGCTGTATAACAGATTATTTATACATTGAAAAAAAAACCTTTGATTTAAATCTGTTCTTTTTAGAAGAACCATTTTAATTAACATTCCATTCAATTTGAAACCATCATTTGCCATTTAATAGTTATATGAGGGCATCATATTCTATATGTCAGTAACTTTTTTTTTTTTTTTTTTAAATGTAGGCCCCACACCCAGCATGGTGTCCAATGCAGGGCTTGAATTCACAACCCTGAGATCAAGAGTCAGATGTTTAACCAACGGAGCCACCCAGGCATCCCTATATGTCAGTATTTTTTTGAGGATGACTATTGCTTAAATAGTGCCATGTTTTGGTTCAAATGTACACAGATCTCTCGTTCGTTCCTGGTTCAACAGATTTTGTTCTTGAAATTGCTTTAGAGTTTAATTCCGGCAATATTTTCAGCTATTTTTAATTTCTTATTTTCTTTGCAAAGAAACATCCAATCCAGTTCCAGAAAAGAATGCTACATTTATCTACTTCAGTTCAACTGGGCTATTAAAGCCTTCTTCGAAAAAGACAACACAGAACACTGGAAAATTGCCATTCCTTCTCTAAACCAAAAAAACTCAAGTGCGCAACCTTTCTGCCAAGTACCAACACAGTATCTCTTAAAGAGGAAAAAAATAATTTTTTTGTTCCAGTATAAATTCTAAGCTCTCTACAATGACTGATGGTGACTCAGATTAAGTCAGATTAAGTCAAGTATGATAATTTCATGGTTTGGGAAAGATTTGAAGGAGGAAAAGCATTGATGATTACATGTTCATTCAGATACATAATTTTATCAATGTTAATTCGAAAGTTATGTAAAGCAAGCTTAAACAGCTCCACTGAAAGAAGAGTTAGGAGTGTTTAAAATAAAAAGCTCCCTGAGTTCTAATTAAGAGATAAAAATAATACACACTTTTTTTTTCCATTTTGGAGAAAATCTGCTAACAAGTTGACATGTACCATATAGATAAGTTTCAGCACTTCTGAAATTACTTACAAATATCACTTTTGCACCATTAATATTATACAGTCAGTTTCTTTCTCTGACTATATAAGGGAGAATCTTAGAAATCAAGAGCAAATGACTCACACCTAGATTTAGAATTGAGACCCAGAAAGTCCCCACCATGAGAAAAGGATCAACAAGAAATTACTTTTGGTATTTCCCTAGAGATGGAATAACAGAAGTATAGCAAACAAAACTACTAGAAATCTCCTGGATTATCCATTAAAAAGTTTCAATATCTGCTGCATGAATTGACTTCCTGATATTCAGATAGCTCACTGAAATTATCTTACTTTATTGCTGAGCTCATTAAAATCTGAAAAATGATATGCCAATGCTGGGAAATTTGGCACATCAGTAGATAACAGAGCGAGCACATCAGCAATATCATTTGACCTTTGTCAGTCTCTGTTTTCCCTTCCCTCTTCACCACTGTAGTTTGGTTTGCTTTTGGTTGTAAAGGAACAATCTATTGCTATCTTTAACTATCATAAACTACTCTGTTTATTGAAAAGAAGAGAAAGAAAAGAGAAGAGAAAGGAAGAGAAAAGAAATAAAAGAAAAGAGATAAGAAAAAGCAAGACAAGACAGCTCAGGTGTGTCTCAGTTTAGAATTGGCTTGGCTCTGATAGGCTTTGATTTTCTACTGTTGACCATAAACAATTTCACTAACAACTAGCATCAGACATGATTATTCTTTGACCTTGTTTGAACAAGACAAAAAGAAGACCTTTCCATAATTATGTCTGAGCACAATTAAAAACAAGAACACTGTCCCAACTGCCAAAATGACCAAGACCCTTCCATGTCAGCTAATATGAGTAAATGTTGCTTCCAAACTAATTATTATTCCAGGTATGTTCCACTCCTTCCATCTTCTAGGGGGAAAAAATGTATTGAGATACCCAATTATAGGGGCACCTGGGTGGCTCAGTTGGATGTGTCTGCCTTTGGCTCAGGTCATGATCCTAGGGTCCTGGGATGAGCCCCATATTGGGCTCCTTGCTTAGCAGGGGGCCTGCTGCTCCCCCTCCCTCTGCCTACAGTTCCCCGTTTGAGCTCTCTCTGTCAAATAAATAAACAAAATCTTTAAAAAAGAAAAAGATACCCAGTTATAGAACTGCTCCAATTTTGTAACAACACCCAGCCTAGAAATAAAGCATGCTTTTTTGAACCCTTCCAGAACTATCTTGCACAGCCCAAATCCTATGACAAGTCTCTCCTAATACTCTCATACTGGGATGCCACAGGGTCCCTCGTGGTGTGTTGTCTCACTCATTATGGTGAGCAAATAGACGCAATTTTATTTAACTGAAAGGTGTTCCTGATGGACTTCGGTTGGAGGGGACTGACAGTAAGACATGGTACAAAATAAATGCCATAAGGTATGAATGGATGAGCACATGGAGCCAAATGTCAAAATATATTAAGCAATTTTGGCATGATTTTAGACATTTAAGTAACCACTAGTCATTTAAGTAACAGTAAATGGTATTATCTTTTCCTTGTAACAGTTTCACCAGTTTAATTTTTTAAGTTTCTTCACATTTTATATATATATAAAATTGAATGATGTCCATACCCCTATGCTCTCTAGATATCAAACAATGAAACACTTTATGAGTTCCATGCTCTATCTACTGATATATGAAAGGAGGTCAGGTCTTTAGGTTGTGTGAGGCAAAGGGGTCACACAGTTCAAAGCAGCAGTGATTTATGTTTTATATAAAATGTGTCCTTATACCCGCAGCAGTCTCTTTTAGGATGAGACTTTGTAGAGTTAAATATACTTTCCCTAAATACAGCATTTATTGTAAAAGCAACATAAACTTAAAAGATGACCTAAAAGTTATTACCAGCCTTTTAAACACGGCTTCTTAAAAATAATTTGGAAGTCAATATTTATTCAACTCATTCTTTCACAGAAGATGTGCCAATGGATAAAAACACTAGAAAACAATGGATGACATAAATTAAATCATAATATAAATTGTGCTTACTTAGAAAGTCTTCTGTATATAAATTTAAGTTCTCTAATATTCTGATAGAAAAAGCAGTGCCCGGGATAATAGACTTAAACATGAAAATGATACCTTCTGCTTTAAATGAGTAAATATATAATCAGGCTATGCTATAGTCTCCTTGTTGTTTTGGATGCTGTAAATCAGACTCCCAATAAAAATTATTTTCTTTTCACACAGTGTCCTTACCACATTTTGGAAACCACAAACAACATACCAAGTGGCAAATAATCTACATATCGTTGTGAACTTGTAGGTCACGAAGAGAAGCACTACAAAGTTTGAAGTGCAAGGTTTTAATTAGAAAGGGCATTTCCTAGAAAGTGAGATGACATCATCTCGCTAAAAATTAAAATCACTTTTGCCAGATTTTTAAGGGAAATTAGATTTATACACCATTAAGTATAATATACGTGTTCAACATTACCAGCTTGGGACATTGCCTGGCATTCTGTGAGAACTCTTTATATTTTAGCTATTATTATTGCCAGTGCTGTTGTCATTATTTAAGAGGTCATTCTATGGAGTCATATGGACCTATTTTGAAGTCGGTAGCTTTTCTATTAGTTCTCTAGCTTTACGTAGGTTAATTTTTTTTCTTTCAGTTCTTACATTATTAAAATGGGGATAATAATACTTATCTTGCAGAGCTATTACAAAAATTAGCAATAATACATAAGAAGTAGCTAGCAGAGTACCCAGCATATTAAGTTTTCAGTAAATGGTAACTATCACTATTCTAGTGACTAATGTGGAAAGTCAGTGTCTGCAAAAACAATGCATTTAAGGCAGGGTTTTGTTTTGTTTTGTTTTGTTTTGTTAAGACAGGTTTTGTGTAATTTACTTTTTAAGAAGTCACTGATGAGGACTGAATATTGTTAATATTTATTACAAGCCAAACCCATTTTAACTCTATAGCAGATATCAAGAAAATTTAGCTCTTACTTTAGGAAATTACAATCCCAGCAATACAGAGACAAAAACATTTTCTTAGATAAAAAAAGAAGTATGAAATCTGAGATAAAGTGCCTCAACATTTACACCTGTCCTATTTTTTCATTGCAAAGAACTTTCATTTTTCAAAGCTTTTTATGAATGTTATTTTTGATCATGAAAGGCTTTATGAAGGTGATGTTTTATAAAAGACAGATGGCTGGCTGGATCTCATAAACGAAGTCAGGTTAGGAGAAAAGAAATGCATTTTTTTTTCTCTTTTCAAAGATATTAAAAACACGTTAATAAATAAAGCCTAAATGATCAGTGTGACCTTTAGGAAAGTATGTGAAAAGATTGATCTGTCAAATTTATAAAATAAATACACAAGTCCTAAGAAAACTACTTCTGACTTACTGTACGGTGTAACACTAGGACCTTTTAAATTGGTAATAAAGTTTAAAGTTCGGGAGTTAGGGAGTTAGGGAGTAAACCATTCTAAGCTTAGGTATACTTAATCAGCTTAACAGTGTTAAATAGTGCATTACCTCCCTGGTTTTCTTCTTTTTGTTTCTGTGAAGGGAAATGCATGCATCTACCTGATCATAAATTAATCTTTTAAAAGTTGTAATACAGCTCATACAAAATCAATTAAACTATTTTAAAGAGATTTGGAACTCTTTCCACTGTAAGACTAAAATATAATCAGTCAGCAATATGAATATGAAAAGGTTAAGAAGCATAAATGTGATCTGTGTCCTCAAAAAAGTACTCCCTATTATTAAACTCACAAGACTTATAAAACAATACACCATGCTGTAATAAGTTCTCAAATTTTGGGAAGAGAAAGTGCAATCAGAGAGAAGATGGTTGTGATCCCTATGAGCTCAAGTTGTCAAGAAATGGAGGAAAGGGGACTTAAGAGGAGGAGACAAAAAGAACTGAAGATAAGTATGGAATCATTTAAGAAAGGATGTTCAGGAGACAGCTCGAGAACCCGTCTGACTGGAGTCAGAGTAAGCATTGAGGAGTAAGATTCATTGAACTGGATTATAGGGTAGCTTTAAATTTGATTTAATGTAGGCATCCCGCAATCTTGAAAAAGAGAGTCAGAATGAAAGGAGTACTTCAGGAAAATTATCCTACTAAGGTTGGCGGAATGTAAGACACCCGTCAATTTTTAACGTGAGCCCTGGATACATCCTCAAATTTCAAGGTTATTTAAGGTTTAGGTAAAATTCCCAGGGATGTTGATTCAAATGTTAGGGTTTTCTTGGCTCTGGCAATTGTGCCTTTTTGGGAAATTTAAAGTATAAACATAAATAAAGATCAACCCTCTATTAGAAAACCTAAAATATCAAATAAGACAAGGTCAGGAAAGGAACATTACTGTTGGGCATTGTGGTAACAGTATTTTATCCATCGCCTCCAGTTCTCCTAATCTCTGCAATGTAATGCTGATAATAGTAATAATGACAGCACTTATTGGGTTGAGCTCTACAAAACTGTCAATATTCAGCATTTTTTAACCAATTATTTCATGTGGTTCAACCTAATATGTTGCTGTAATTGGAGTGATTTCTCTATAGTCTCTCATGAAGGCTGTCAGGAATCCCACCACGTTGTTTTACAACTGAAGAAAGTGGAAGCAAAAGAGTAACTTGTCCAAGTTAACGGGAAAACAAAGTGCTAAATAAGTATTTGATCTCCCCTTCTAAGCTAATTCGATTGTATTATATGTGGCCCAAAAATCGTTATAAAAGTAAGGTGAAATATATTTTAGAATAAGAAAAAATATATACATATATACATTCACATAAATATCTATGTAAATCCACTTCGTATTTTGTGTATGACATTCTGTCATCCTTCTATTTTCTATATGAACACACACACACACACACACACACACACACACACATCTTTTTCTCTGGCAATATTTCTCCTTTGAAATGTCTTATTTGAAAAGTCTTATAAGAAAGGATATATTATTAGGAATATACATTTTCTTATTTATAATGGAATACAATCAATTTGAGATAAGGGGAGATTTTTTTTTAAAAGCTCTGCGTACCATCTGGATGTTCTTTGAAAAGGTTAATGTTATGAAGAGAGGACCCAGAATAATTCTATAGAAAGAATTAAAATTGAAACTCCTCGTAAATTATTTCACAGGAGTAAAAGCTATGAACTTAATGATCTGGAATAGTCACTTAAAAGTTTAAAATTCTAGAATAGATACAGTTTTGAAATAAGAGTATAAATGAATGAGTAATATGATCTAAAGCATAAAGATATTGGATACTATTTTTAGAAAGACTCACAGCAGGTTGAATAGATTAAACATTTTGTATGAAAAATCTATTGATGTCTCAAAATTACATGCAATAAAATATGAACAGCTGGTTCTCTTTTATTGGTTTCTGCACAAAAATGATTATTTTCTACTGAGTAATTACTGACTGATTTATTTCCTATTTCCATTTGCTCACATTTTAATGTCCCTAAACGCTTAAAAGAGGTCATTCTTTGCAAGTAAATGTGTTTGAAATGATTTTTAAAAAGTGTCAAATTTTAATACCTTTTCAATCATTGGTTAAATATATATTACACTCAATTTTTCCAGGACAATTTTAAATTGAAATAGTGCCAAATAAAATAGAAACTCTTAGATAATACCAACCGTGGTAACTGAGCACAAAAAAGCCACTTGTTGTGAAATCACTGTGAAATTTGATTAGAATCTGATTTGAAGTGCTATAGACTGATTCCAAAGCTGTATTGCCACTGAATTGCCCAATCTGAGGTGAGTTTTGGTCTGGTCCATCCCTATTAGAGAGAGACAGAGCAGGGAGGGGAGAAAGAGATATTGAGATTGTTTTTTTTTTTTAGAGAGTTTTGCACAAGGTTTGAAGAAAGTATTACATATGAAATGGCAAAGAGGCAATAGATGAAATAACCAATGATTAGGGCCAAATCATACTGGAACATTATGTTTTTTTGGGGGGGGGTAATGAAAGGCACCCATATTTGTTATAATCAGTTCCATTGCCCCTGGTGTTTTGAACACAACCCATATGGTCCCAAATGCTTGAATTTTGCCCTCCTTTTAGTTTCTTCAAAACAATCTTGAAAATCAGAGACTGTTAAATTTTGAAGGAATCTTAAAACTCATCCAGTAGTTCAGGTAACCAGCTGTCAATAATTAATTCAGATATTTTCTTTATAATATGTTTTTAAATAAAGATGTTTCATTAACAGGATAATTATAATGCAAATATATTTTATAACAAATTATAATGACAGAAATTCAATCATATTAAATAATTATGATTTGAACTTAGGTCCTTAAATATCACTGGTTTTATAAGTAGAGAACTTTGCACATTAATTTAATAATAAATTTAACATCTTTTTTAACCCACAAAAGCTTTTGTTCTGTTTAGCTGTTTCATGGGCAAATGAGTCAAAACCTGTTTCCCTTGTTTGTCTCGTTCTACAAAATACATACTGTCACCCTCAGTTACTCACACCAATTCAAATATCAGACGGGATGACAATTTGTAAAGGACTGTGATATATTTTCATTCCTACCTAGTTTCACTGTTATATATAGTTGAATCAATCAATAACAATGGTCCTGGCTTACCATACAGTAATGAAATCATAGATTGGTTCTGTTTGAAGGACAGTAAAATTGATGTAGATTCCATTCCCAGGGGGTACTCTCACAAGCCAAAAACAGTCTTGAAAGTTAGGATATTCATCAGGATACCCAGGGGAATAAATGGTGCCATTCATTGCAGTTATATTTCCTCCACAAAGAGCTACAGAAATGATACAAAAAACTATTAAAATAAAATGACAATGAACTGATCATAGAGGAAAAAAGCAAATATTTCATAACACTTAGCAGTATAAAATACATTTATATTATGTTCTTACCTCAGTTAAGATATATAAAATTAGGTTTTATGAACCATGAACAATATGTAGTCTGCTTTTATTTACTTTTCAGTATGTGGTATGTTACATAGTTATTATTACTTATTCATAGATTAGTAAATTAGATTTTCTTCCTTTTTCTCAAATACTTTATCAATACATACACTGTTCAACTTCCACCTTGTATCATGTATACATATAAAGCCTTATAAAAGATTTAAGTTCTTTTAATTTAAAAGGATTTTTAGAGAAAATGAGTCCAAATTCAGTAGCAATACCTGCATTAGTGGCTTACATAAGAATGATTATTAAACACAATCCCATGCACCCCACCCAGACACACACACATAGGAGAAGCTCTAAAGTGTTAATGAACTGTAGTCTTACTTCCAACGGAGAAGGTTGGAAATCCTGCCAATAATGATAAAATCAATTATTCATTTTGGAACCTTAAGGATTTTGATATGGGTACTAACTATAATTCTCAACTGAAAAGAAGACTGTATATTTAGCACGCTATTTGAAGAAGATGACAAAAAAGAGTGCCAAGACCAGAATTATTAAACACAGATGATATCAACTAAAACATAGCTTCAAATTAGAAGCATACCTTCACACCTTGGAAGTGGATGATTCCAATTACGACTCACTCCGTGAAGGCAAGTGAGAGCTGAATTTCCAATTAGTGTGTATCCAGGGAAACATTCAAATGAAATGGTTTGACCCACAGTAAAATCAATGCCAATTACAAAACCATTTCGAAATGGGCGTGGATCAGGACAGCTTTGCAACTGATAGGCTGGAAAGGGAAAAAGAAAGACGTATTTCCTTTCTGAATATCAGAAAGACCACAGATGGGTACTACTTGCAACTTGCAAAATAGATGCAGTGCTGCTTGTCTTTGGTTATAAATATTAATTCAGGTTTATAATAAGTGATGTCAGTGGCAGTGTGATATGGATTTCTTCTTGTCTATAATTTTCATATTTAAAATGTTAGTACAATTCATAAAAAGGCATCCAGTTTCTTATGCAATCTATCTAAATTATAAGTTTTGATGAAAATGTAAACTACCCACAATTTTAATCTGACATATTTTGATTCCTTTACGTAGAATGCAGTTGCTTCCTGGTTTTATTGCATGTATGCAGAATAAAATAAGCATATGCATAAGCCTAATTCTGAGTCTTTTTAAATTTGCTTTTTACTATTTTTTCCTCAAAAAAAAACAAAAAAAACAAAAACAGCACTATAGTATCCCTCTGTTGGGTTTCTCCAAATAAAATTATTTAACAAATATGAAGTATTAGGAAATAAGTTTCCTTTTAATACAAATTTTGTACTTCAGTTATCATGATATTTTTAGCATAGTAGTATAACTATGTGTTTATTTGTTCATAGTCCTCTTGTTCTACATTCTGTGTGAAATCAAAGCTCCTGTTTTGCTTATAGTAGGTTCTTAATAATATTGCCAAATAAATTTTGAAGTTATAAACAGTATAAATATTCATATACTCCTGCCTATATGATTAATATTTGGGACTTTGTTTTCAAGAATTGTAAAATTGTATTATTATTAATAATGTTTAAATTACCAAAAATCTGAGGCTATTTTCCATTGACCACTAAATTCTAAATTTCCCAAATCAAAAGATTGCATTTGCAGTTGAATCAGTAACCTTAAGTTGTTTATTAAAATATAACTCAAGGGGCGCCTGGGTGGCTCAGTGGGCTAAAGCCTCTGCCTTTGGCTCACGTCATGATCTCAGGGTCCTGAGATCGAGCCCCACATGGGGCTCTCTGCTTCCCCCTCTGAACCTGCCTGCCTCTCTGCCTACTTGTGATCTCTGTCAAATAAATAAATAAAATCTTTAAAAAAATATATATATAACTCAAATTTTTAAGCTAGACATTTCAGAATTAACAATTTCCTTAAGATACTAAGTGCTTTTTTCCTTAGTCTATCTTTTTTATTTGAATTAATATTCCACACATACAAAAAAATCAAAACCAAAGGCATCACTCCAATTTAAGACAAATGTGTATCATTTGATTTTTAGGAGTTAGAGTATATCATTCTATTAAACAAACCCTTTCAAATTTTTATTCACATTTAAAAGATTTTATCCAGTTTTATTGAGATGCAATCAACATACAGTGCGGCATGAGTTTAAAGTCTACAACATGATGATTTAACTTCTACATATTGTGAAATGATGACCACGATAAGTTTAGTTAATTAGATAATTTTGAATAGGATAGACTCAGACAAATGTATGATCCCGCAATAAACTCTATAACATTTTGCCCTCCCATGCATTTTAGTTTAATAAGGAAATAGAGGAAATAGATTTTAAATATTCAGGAAAAAGTCCTCACCCCATATCATATACAATATAGAACTTAACTGACTGCCAGTAATAACATTAATTTTGGAAGGCAGTTTTCCAGTTTAAGGTTACACTTAATTGTGTAATATACATTTTTCCAAAATTCAGAAAGCTCTTAAAATCTGATCACAAAAACATCCAAAAGTAATGATGATTCTTTGAATCTGTATAAATTAACCTATTTCTCAAAAATGCCATTAGCTCAATAATATAAATGTATAAAAGTATAGATAGTTTTAAAATGAAATACAATTCACAAATAATATCTAATGATCTATAATGATGTAACACATGTCTATAATGTCAACAATATTAATATTATATCAATAACAATAAAAATCCTGTTATCTTTTATACTTTTGTTATATAAATAATGAATCTTTTTTAAGGGCACATTGAAAATGCAGTTAGTAAAATTCAAATTCCAGTTATACATCATTCAAATAAGAGCATTATTTTGAGAGGCAGAAGGAAAAAGAGGGAAGGATAAAAAGATGAAGCCTGGTTTAAAGTAAATAACAAGGTGCTTGGCATAGGCCATGAACACCTGCTAGAGAAGGACTACAAATATAGCTCCAAGTCTTCTGGCAGCAAATAATTAAATTCCTTGGGAACATGGTTGATTCCGTACTGAGAGGTGGCAGAAATTACTTCTATTTTATGAAAATGATGATGTGTGATATTGTGTTCTTAAGTAATGTATGCAAGCGTAATGCAAATTATAATTATTTTAGACCCATGTAGTTGGAATTTATGGCGTCTATTTGAACCACTCTTAAATTTCCTTCTGGGTATACGCTTTTATTCAGCAAATATTTATTGTGCTCTTACTTTGTAGCCCTTGAAATATATTGACAAATAAGACAAAGATGCCTGTTCTTATGGAGCTCACATTCAAAAGTATCACATACTCATAAAATCTTTTAATAATTATGGCAGAGATGCAATTAAATGTTATTTGATTAAAAGTTGCAGTCATCGGAACTACATTGCATAAAATATCTTCATAACTTTAAATGTTTAATTTCAGCCTTAAAAGTTTAAAAGTACTAGACTTTTAAAATCTGAAATAATATAATCATAAAAATACCTAAAATGCACTGAATATTTACTAATAGTAAACTTCATGTCATATATTTTACATTAATTTCATCATATAAAGTTAAAAACAATCTGGGAGGTACTATTACTAACTATATCATGCAAATGAAGAAATGGAGTGGAGCTTTAATCTATTTGAGATTGAATCTGGAGAGTCAGAGTCTATTCAAAAGAGATAAAAATCGGGGTGACTGGGAGGCTCAGTGGGTTAAAGCCTCTGCCTTCAGCTGGGGTCATGATCCTGGGGTCCTGGGATCGAGCCCTGCATTGTGTTCTCTGCTTGGTGAGGAGCCTGCTTCCCTTCCTCTCTCTCTGACTGCCTCTCTGCCTACTTGTGATCTCTGTCTGTCAAATAAACAAATTTTAAAAATCTTTTAAAAAAATGCAAAAAAAAGAGATAAAAATCTTGTCAAAGTATTTATTTTATATTCTCATGGAAATAGAATGGAATGAAAGAATGTCATATTATTCTATCATTATAAAACAAAAGAAAATTTTACACAGAATATTTGAGTACTGCAAAATATTTTCAATACACTTATTTTAATAGAAAAACAAAGATAAATCTTTGATATCCAGTTTGCCTTGCCTTGGCTTGCTTAATTTAATTGTGTATTAATACTAATTCAATCATTTTTTCATGGTTAGAATTTTCCAAGGCCTCAGAAAGACATCATTTTCCCCATACAGTTGCCTGAAAATTGCATTATTTTAAAAAAAAAAATCTTCCTAATTTAGGCTTGCCTTGGTTTAGGCTTTCTAAAACACAATATAGAAAATACTGAGAGTTAGCTAAATTGCTAATCGCTGATCTGGAGCTAAATGAGCTTCCACTTTTTGTTAAACCTCTCACCTTGGTATACAATGTGGAACCCTTGTTTGTTTTGTGAATAGTCACTGTGAAAATACAAACTGGTTTCATGAGTTGTACTAAACAGGGAAGATGGTATTTGAGGACCACTAAGCCGGCCAATAATAGTACTAGTTTCTGAGGATCCACTTCTTACTTCCAAATAATCATGTATGGTTTCTGTAGAGAAATTGACAAACTGGAGATGTACACCTAAAGAAGAAAAGCAAACAATACTACTTTATTGTTTTATCCGATTGAATATGCACGCGTTTATACACACACTCCCATTAATGTAGTTATATATGTTTCCATGTAGGTCACGAGGCATATTCTCAAGGTCTGGGCCATGGGTTTGCCCTTCGCCAGGAAACTAGCTTTGTCATGGTTCAAAGTAATAGAATACTGCTTTCAAATGCCCACTAGTTGTCATAGGGGAATCTCTTCCATTTTGCTATAATGTCACCATCACAAAACTAACCAAAAAGGTGGCTTTCTTGCTCCTTGATACCATTTAAAATTGGATTAAACAATTTTTAGAGGTAAAAAAGCCATTTGGTGTATTTGTCCAATTTGAGGCCAAAATATGATTGCAAAGTTTTCATTTATTAACATAATATGATTCCACAATTCCATTAGAAATTAGTCATTCATCTATGGGGGATACATTTAACTTCCCCAATATAGCATTAGAGGCATGTAATTTATAAATGTGTTCTTTTACTAGTTTATAAGAAGATAATACTAGTTTTTATATAATTGCCCCAATAAAATCTAGTGATCATTGTTATATGCTGTAATATTGCAATATAGTCTCAAAATTTATATAAACATAACTAAAATATGAGATAGTGAAATGTTTCTAGAATGGAAAAAATAAAATGATAGCCTCGTTGAGGTATGTTTACCTAATTAATATTCAATTTTAGTGAATTATAGGGTTTTTTTCAGCTATCATTCTCCAAATTGTTAATAATAAAATCTGGCATTTATTGTTTGTTAGACATTCTCTTAAGTGTTTATACATGCTACTTATTTAATGTTCACAGTTACTCATGAGAATAAAGAAAATGAGGCACAGAGAAGCTAAGTAATACACTTGATTACACAATGACCTAAAAGACCTGAAACTCAAACTCAGACACTCTTGGCTCTTGGACTCTTGCTTTTGATAACTACATTGGAGTTCTCAACTAAAATCACATTTTGTTACTGGAAAAAGAGTTCTACAAAAACTTTTCATTACGTGGGAAAAGACTTCGATGGGCAAATACATTTGGGCAATACTGGGAATAGGATTTAAAATATTAATCAGGTTTCTGTAAAATTATACAAATTTCTTAGAAATTTGAACAAGCTATCCTAATATGGGAGGCTCCAAGAATTGCATATTTCTTTCTAAAAATTTCCCAAGACTCCTTTTCATAAATTATCTTGTCAATAAATGTCTTACAGATACAAGAGAATACTTCTTTAATTTTTGATATGTATTCAATATTCTTTTCAAAAATTACAAATTATTTTTTTTGAAATACAGTAGAACTAATTTTTGATTCAACCAAAACTCAAAGAGAACAATGATATTATTTAAATGTAATCAAATCAGAAACTGTCTCTTATGTTTTCATTTCTAAAACAGAGATGTGTATTATTTCTAATTTTAATGAACTTGGTTTTTCTAAAATCAAGGAAGTATTAATGAGAGGTAAGCTGAAAATGATATGATGATTCTATTGAAAATATGTTTAATAATTTATTTTAAAATAATTCAATTGGGGATGCCTGGTGGCTCAGTCAATTAAGCTTCTGCCTTTTGCTCAGGTCATGACCCCAGGGTCCTATGAATGAGTCTGGTGTCTGGCCCTTTGCTCAGCAAGGATCCTGCTTCTTTTCCCTCTACCTGCCTCCCCTCTGCTTGTGCGCTCTCTCTCTCTCTCTCTCTGACAAATAAGTAAATAAAACCTTTAAAAATATAAAATAAAATAATTCAGTTAGCTCCATAAGCAACATGGGATGAACCCTCTTAAGTGGCTGGTAAAAGACACATAAGAATAACCACACAGGTTCAAATCTCTGACTCATTTATATCAGTATTGTTATTCAGTGAATGAACATAGAATTTGACTATAACTTCAAAGTAAGCACATTTCCATGTAGTAACCAGGATAATCCTCATTAGGAAGTCCTCCAACAACTTTCTGTGGCTTCCTATTTTCCCAAAACCTCGGGCCAGTCAAATTGCATTCAGGTTGGTTGAATTTCTTCAGTTTTCATCTGCATCTTTCCATGTGTCACTCTGTTTACCAATAATTTCTTTCCAGTTCCCCACAGATGGACCCTCTTTGTTGGGCTGACTCTTACTTATCTACAAAGTCACAATTTAGGAATTACTTCCTCTAGCAAGACTTTTCTGCATTTCCTGGATAAGGCATCCATTTCCTGGATGTCTGTACTAATTACAGTCCTGTAATCTATTCTAGTTTATTGAATAGCATATTTGACAACCTGTTGCCTCATCATGATTATAACTTATCTGGAGAGAGATACAAAGTCTGTTTCACTATGCATTTTATTCCCATTTAGCATAGTACTTGGAGTATAACATGCACTCAGAAGGAAATGTCAAAACTAGTTTTCTGTGAATTTATGTAAAATACTTAATTATGTAAAATATTTAAATAGGAATTTTAATTCATATTTCTTTAAATATAAGTTTTAAATTCATAGATGGTTTGGGTAATAAGGTACTGAATTCAGTCCTCAATAAGTGAGATAGTACATAATTTCTTAATTGCTCAAAATCCACCAGGTTTGTGTGTGGTTCAGGGAATCTACTCATCCTTATCTTCAGTGTTTTAATAAATAAGACTTTCTTCCATCTAGCACTTCTAGTTATGCATATACAAACCTAAAGGAGATGAAGCTGCAAGAGAATATATTAGTGAAAGAAGAGTGAGAAAGAATCCATGAAATGTTATATATATAATGCAATATACCCAAAAACTGATAATTGTATTATTAAAATTAGAAAGTATTACATCTAAAAAAAAAGAAAGAAAGAAAGTATTACATATACATAGGTATTTAAACCCAACATTAGAAATTTGTACTACTTTTAAATGTAAAATCTTATTTATTTGGAATGAATATTAGATAAATTTGATAAATTACCAGAAACTATTATATATATATATATATATATATGTGTGTGTGTGTGTGTGTACATATATATATACCACTTGGTTATAATAACAAGAAGAGAGTTATAAGGAATATACACAAAAATCACATTGAATTTACTATTGCCACATACATAGAAATCAGACTAAATCCACGCAAATCAACTGACAAATATCAGAAAGTTACCTATCTACCTGCCATCTAACTATGAAATTAGAAAAGGCCCATATCTTTTCAATTATCCTAGTATTTCAAGTGAAAGATATTTGGTTTCAGCAACCAAATTTGGCTCAGGCAATTCAAATTTCACTCCTCAATTTATATAACTGAAGGCAATCCCAAAGTAAACTATAATTTGTGAGTTTTTACTAGACCTTGATATTTCTTTATAAGGATGCATTCATGATATAGAAATCTTTCTCACATGTTTTTACTATACATACCGAAACCTATGGGCAGCTTTATTGTCCATGTACAATCTAAGCTGCTAGGGTAGTTCCCAGGAAACCCGGGGCTGAGGATTACACCGCTGAAATCCGACATAGCACCACCACACTGAGCTACAAAAGGAGAGGTCCCATGTAAGCCAGAGTAGTGGAATACTTTACTGTATTAAAAACAAATTGAAATCATTTCAAGTCTTAAGGCTGAGTTAAAACTGTTTGACATAAATTTTAATATTGTCAACTCTCATTCACACCACACACTAGTAATCAAATATAATCAATTGACAATGCATTTTCTAAAATAGCTTAAAAAGACAACATACTTCCTTCCTCAGCAATAAATGCAAGCTAAATCAATTATTGCCCAGCAAGAAGTAGCTTATGTGCAGTGAATACAACCAAACAAGGAGCATATGTCCTTTTCCTCAGCAGGCAGTTTATTTCTTATCCATAAGTACCTCTAGGAATGTTTTCATTCGTTCCAAAGATGACACAACTTAGAAAAAAAATCAAGCCAATAATATCCATTCTAAATACTGTATTCAAACGAGAACCCTTTTCCCAGCCTCCCCTCCTTTTTTTTGTGAGAAGGTTAAAGAGTTTTAAGAAAGAGATTGGCTTCTATTGGTAATATGTCATGGATTCACATAACACACATGGAATATGGCTGTCCTTTATCCTAAAAAAATCTAGACCAAGCCTAGAGAAAGAAAAAAAATGATGCATGCCAGTTTGAGAATTTTTGCATAATTTATAAATGTGCTTGTTCTGGAATCTCTACTATATTGATTTGCTATTAATAAATTAGCAAAAATTATAAGAACAGATAATTAGCCAAGTTCATGATTACATAGAACTATTTAACATGTATTAAAATAGTCATTGCATTTGAGAAACTAATTCTTTCCTCTAAAAGTACATTTTTATTATTTCATCATATAAGGACTAAAATACACATTTGTTAATTGTGGGATTAATAATAAAATGTCATGGTTGTGCATCAAGTTTGAAAATTACCTGTATATAAAACTTACCTGCAATTACATTCATTTATTTGTTGTGAAGAATAATAAAAGATAGATACTCAAACTTCAGATTGTATATCATAAAAGCAAGTTCAGTAAAAAGGCCATCAATGTTCTGTAGATCAGTAACCCGTTTGATAGCTATTTTAACTATGTGAACTGAATGAATTATATCATCTTACCATTATGTGTGTATCTATATCTATATATATATAGATATAGATATCTATATATATGTGCATATATATATATAAAATATTAAAGCAATATTCATATAAACCTTTCTTTCCATTGAGATCTAAAGATACACCTGTCCATTTTTTCGTCCTTCTGAAATCTCAGCTCATCTATCCTGAAACCAGAGTAACTTTCAACATACAGGTACAATTAAGATTCAAAAATTCCTTTTTCTAAAATTTGATTGTTCAATATATTCATCACAGAGTCTGATAATTAATGATGGGTAGAGAAAATATTTTGGCCATTCAAAAATATTTTAAAATTTCTGACAAGACTGCATTGCAGGTTTGTTTCGCTTTATCCAGAACTTGGGGTAAAAGAGCACGACTATCTTCTCTCTTGCCTTCAAAATCTCGTCTTTAACCTGCTCATTGTTCCTCCAATTCTGCTACTTTCTTTCTCTTCAGATATGACCTGAAAATCCTGTATTCAGCATTGCTCACCTTTCTAGAGTTTAGATCCCAAAATCAGAGGAGAAAGAAGGAAATAAAATGAAGAAGAAATCATGAAGGAGAAAGAAAGAATGACAAGTCATGAAACACATAAAAAAGAAACCCCAAAATGCATCTGCCTTCAGCTCTGCGTTCATGCTTGTTTTCCCTATGTCTCTGTGATTTCACACACTCCTGTGTCTTTAATGACAATTTTGTGTGTTCTACCAGTGACTGTACTAGACTCTATTTTGCCCCATTACACTCTTATTAAGGACACAACTATAGCCTCCAAGGTAAACACAACCATAGTCCTCTAAAATAAGATCATCTTTGATTGTTCTTTCTGATTTTTCTCTATTACCTAAAAATCTCAAGTGACTTTTCTTTCCATCCATCAGAATATCTGGCAGATTGTTTATTGTCCAGTCCACAAGGCTGTACAACCTTTTTACCTGATCACTAGAGCTTTAAGACATTCTCTGAATCAGCCTTCTGCCTTCAGTTTCTCCTTATAATATGGCCACAATACCACTTCAAGTACTTTGTCTATCAAATACAGTACAAGTTTATTGTCAAAATCTATAAAATGCAAAAAAGTGACTGAAAAAGAAATAAAAATGTCCTCTAATTTTACTACCCATAGATAATCTATTAACTTTTGTATTTTTTCTTCTGCAAAAAAATATATATGTGTGTATTTATACAGGTATGCATGTAATGAAAATAGGCTCATACTGTGAGTCATTTTAAGTCTTTTATACCTAACTATATATTGTAAACTTTGGTCATATCATTAAATATTCCATTATTATACAGCAATATGCAATGACATAATTAATTTAGGTAAAATCCTAAGTAAACAATTAGAAATGTATGAAAGAATGCTAAAAGACTTATAAATGTGTATCAAAAGATAAAAAAACTAAACTCTAATGAAAAGAAAATAATTACACAAATTAGACTGTGCTATGTGGCTGAAGCCATTTTAAATATTAAATTTTTGAAATATGTTATAGTACAGAAAATTATTCTAAGTTAGTGTCAAGAAAGAAAGCATAATTTCATATATATTATATATATACATAAAAATATATATAGGGGGGCCTGGGTGGCTCAGTGGGTTAAAGCCTCTGCTTTCAGCTCAGGTCATGATCCCGGGGTCCTGGGATCGAGCCCCGCATTGGGCTCTCTGCTCAGCAGGGAGCCTGCTTCCCCTTCTCTCTCTGCCTGCCTCTCTGCCTACCTGTGATCTCTGTCCATCAAATACATTTAAAAAAAAATCTTTAAAAAAAATATATATATAGTAGAATCCCAAAACTTTATATTAATTTATTATCTAAAACATATATAATTTATATGATATATCTTAATTATTATATAAAATCCATATATTTTATACATAAAATATATATACCATAGAATCCCAAAACTGTATACTTATTATATAAAATATATTTTAAATTAATATTATATAAAATATATTATAAGTATATACATTATGGAATCCCAAAACTTTATTTTAATTTATTCATTAAGCAATCTTTTATTGTATGCTTATGATGAGAACTGTCCCAGGCACTGGGGATATAATAATGAACAAAAGACCTAAACTCTCTGTTTTCATAATAGCAGAATACATAGGTTATTTTGTTCTCTGTACCCTTTTTATATCCTCAATCTTTTATACTTAAATGGATACACACATATAACACACACACATAATTGGCATTGTCTGTACATATAAATGTGTACAATAGGCATTATATACAGATAATTTTATAACTGTCATTATATACACTAGTAAATTATTTATGGCACATAAAGAAATATATCTTTTAAAAAACATCACCCAATCTAAATTCTGAATGCTTTCAATATCTTTTGCCAGTTAAAAACATCCTGACTCCTAAACATTATTTTCTAATGGACTCAAGAATAAGATGCATGTAGGCATTACAGATTGAACCACCTTCCCACTATATTCATACATTAAAGCCCTAACTCACAATCTGGCTGTGCTTGGAATTAGGGCCTCTAAGGAGGTAACTGAGGTTATGGGAAATTATAAGGGTGGAGCCCTAATCTAACAGTACCTGTGGTCCTCATAAGAAAAGACACCAGAGGCATTTGTACACAGGGAGAAGACCATATGAATATGCAGGGAGATGATGTCCATCTACAAGCCAAGGAGAGAGACCGCACAAGAAAACAACCCTTCCAGCACCTTGATCTTGGATTTCTAGCTTCTAGAGTTGTAAGGAAATAAATTTCTGTTGTCTAACCCACTTGTCTATTGTATTCTTATGGCAGCTCAAGCAAATTAATATAATACAAAGGTTAAGTCATATAAATCACACCAGTTCTTTTGCTTTTTACCTTTTTCCTATTCAGAAAAGGCTAACTTCCTCATCTATTGATCCTAATTACATTACCATCCAAAACTGTAAATTTTATGGGCTATGTTTCCCAATGACTTGGGTTAATACCATCTTATCTTTCTGAAAATCTATGATGCAGCCAATTGTATAACTTGACACTGAGTTTCTTTCTTAATTCATGTCTTTTATTTCTATCAATGGTAAATGAATGTTTTAAAGATAGGAATTATATATCACATTTCTTTTTCATACTCTATAGATCCCAGGACATTACAGATGCACACCAATACCAGAAATGAAGAGAAAAAGAAAATGAAAAAGTAGATAGAAATAACTGGATGCAGAATGAAGTTAGGCCAAAAACTGGATCCCACACTTTGTAAGATCCAAGTGTTATCTTTATATATTCCATATCTCAACTGCCTGTCACCAATGAAGACATTTCATGGGGTGTCATGCTCTCTTTGGTAGACTCCAGATTCCTTATCTATTTTGGGTCAATGGGAAGCAATGGGATATTTACTTATTTTCCTGATCGACGGATATTTCTATCATATAATACAGAGAAAAGTTTCCAAAGATTGAAAAACATAGTACCTTTTCTCAATTTCTAAAGTCATATTGATATTGAAGTTTGAGGTTAAAAAAAATTTGCGAAAATTTAAAATTAAAAAAAAAGATGTGAAACATTTATCTCAAAATATCATTTCCATAAAACCTGACAAAAGGCAAACTATATATTTCAGCAACATTAAAATAAGGCGTATCTTTAAAATTTGACAAAGCTTATCAGTGATTTACAGTTCTTCAACTTACCCAAACAAATTGGGATTGGATAATTCCATCTTCTTACAGGTCCAGGCATACATGTAATGTGAGAATGACCCTACATAAAAAAGATGCAGTTCAGTACACATTTTAAAAAGACTAAATTAAATATAACACAGTGAATGGTCATTATAAAAATAAAATATATATTATCATTTTTTATATTTTTTAAACTTTTGCTGGAATTCTCAGTATCACTTGAAATAAGAAAGGTAATTATATATGCTTGTGACAAAGTGTAAAAACTGACATGGTCCTGGTAGAAAAACTAAGACTCCTAATCACATCAGAATTATGCTTTTTAAACTTAACATTTTTCCACTGAAACATGTTCTACTGGGATATTGCAATGATTATGTGAGTGAAATGACCATATATAAAATGTTTATAATAAATTTCAATAATATTCAAGATAAAATAGGGTAAAGCATAATTTAAAATACTTCATAAAATATTAAAATGAGTCAATTAAGATATATTAAATTATAAACTGAAATATAAAGTCCAGAAATATCGGATTGTACTTCTGAGGCTAATAATTTATAATGCAATGTTAAAGACTGTAAATCATTAATTTTTAATTTTGCTTTCTCTAAGAAATCTATATATTTAACATATGAAATAGTCTCTGCCTCTTTTTTTTTTTTTTCTCAGTTACTTAATAGGTCAATTCTTTAGAGAGATTTTTATGGAACCATAAATTTGAGACCCTCTAAAATATATTTCTGGTTAATTTTCACTAATTTCAAAAATTTATTATCATGGTAATTTCATTTAATGCTCCAAGTAGCACTTTGTTTTTATTTTCAAATCCTAAAGATCCAAGAGTTGAGTTGGTACATCCTATATGAACAGAGAGAAAAGTGTGAAGTAAAGATTAATTCTGATTCAAAAATAATTTCTGGTTACTTGTGAACAAAGCATATTTAGTCCATTCTAGTAATTTCTCTCATGAATATGTTTTATGGACAAATTGAATAACTTTTGGCTTAAGGCTACACTATAGTGTTTGAAGTCAATATTGTTTTAAAACTTTCGGATTATCAATCATCACTCCATTAAAATATTCTGAAAAAGCAATGCAAATCAAAACTATAATTAAAAATAGCCTTACCTGTAGAGAATATCCTTGATCACACTGAAAGGATACCACATCACCAACCATATATCTGTCTCCAATTTTCATTCCACTGCTAGGAGTTTGTGGTTCAGGACAGGAATCCAAACCGATTGCTGAGAATATGTAAAGATATTAGCATAAGTAACTTTCAAATAATGAATGCTTAAATTATGCATATTAAATTACCAAAATTGAATAGTGGTTTCATTAAAACAAGATTTTTACATTGGGACATTAGAAATGTTCTGTGAGTACTATTTAAGTGTGAATAAGATTTAACTAAGGTTGTTAAAAGCAATGTGCTTTGGAACGGTACCATAAAACTGTTTCTTTGAATTTTCATGGCATCAACCATTAAATAATGATGTGATTACACTTAAAGTCTTTTCTTTCTTTTTTTTTTATTTTTAAGGATTTTATTTATTTATTTGACAGACAGAGATCACAAGTAGGGAGAGAGGCAGGCAGAGAGAGAGAGAGGAGGAAGCAGGCTCCTCGCAGAGCAGAGAGCCCGATGTGGGGCTTGATCCCAGGACCCTGGGATCACGACCTGAGCCGAAGGCAGAGGCTTTAACCCACTGAGCCACCCAGGCGCCCCCCACTTAAAGTCTTTTCTAACTCACAGTCTAAATGTCTTCTATTAGGGGCACCTGGGTGGCTCAGTGGGTTAAAGCCTCTGCCTTCAGCTCAGGTCATGCTCCCAAAGTCCTGGGATGGAGCCCCGCATCGGGCTCTCTGCTCAGCAGGGAGCCTGCTTCCCTTCCTCTCTCTCTGCCTGCCTCTCTGTCTACTTGTGATCTCTGTCTGTCAAATAAATAAATAAAAATCTTAAAAAAAATAAAATAAATAAAAATAAATGTCTTCTACTATAAAACAAAAATTAAAAATTCCTAAAAAGAAAATCCCTTAAAAAATAAAACAATAATTTATTGTAAGAGTAATATAAAATTATATTTGTAAAATATGCTTAATAAAATACTAAAAATTATTTGCTATTTTGTCCATATCACCTAGTTCATTCTTCTTTCATACAAAATGGGCTTTTAATTTCTGAGACAAAGTTTGAGGTACTCATTACAGTAATTTTTTAAAAAGATTTTATTTATTTATTTGATAGAGAGATAAAGAGCACAAGTAGGCAGAGTGGCAGGCAGAGGGAGAGGCAGAAGTGGACTCCTGGTTGAGCAAGGAGCCAGATGCAGGGCTTGATACCAGGACGCTGGGATCATGACCTGAGCAGAAGGCAGCCACTTAACTGACTAAGCTACCCAGGTGTCCCACATGTAAAAGTTCTTAAACGTATTTTTTTTAAAGATTTTATTTATTTATTTGACACACAGAGAGAGGAATCACAAGTAAGCAGAGAGAGAGGGGGAAGCAGGCCCCCGCTGAGCAGAGAGCCTGAGGCCAGACTCAATCCCAGGACTCTGAGACCACGACTGGAACCGAAGGCAGAGGCCCAACCCACTGAGTCACCCAGGAGCCCTTAAATGTATTTTTAAGTAAGATTTGTTCTCAGAGAAAACAAAAAAAGAAGGAGAAGAAGATTTGTTCTCCAAATACACTATAATTGCAAAGGAGAAAAATGTAGTTTATTGAGACCTGAAATGTTTAAGTGACACTTGAAATCAGTTATTTCTGAAGAAGAGACAATGCCATAATTCAAAACACTTCCATTATTTTTACATTAACAATTTATTTTTCAACATAAGAGAATAAAAGCATACTAAAGATGTTTTTTCCTAAAATGATTTAAAGTCTGAAAAAATTGATTTTTTTGCCAAAAGATTTTGAAAAATGTATTATTATTAAGAAATTTTTTTATCTTCAATAAAATCTAATATTTATTATTCAATTATTTGTGGTTCACATTAGAAGATAATCTAATGCATATTTAAACTATGGGAGGAAATAGTCATCCCTCCAAAATCATCAAATATATTCATTTCATGAAAAATATATTAAAAACTGAATCCTAAAGAATTACAATACTTTAGACTTTCTTTAGTCCTTGATATTTCCCTTTGATGAATGTTCTCAAAGCACCACTTTCTACATTCTTCATGGTGCTTAACATAAATAATGAAAAAATAACTGTGTAATTAGTTGCTCAATATTTATTTCCCCTATGAGAATAGAAACTCCTTAAGGGCAGCTTAGAGCACAGCATCTTAAGGAAGCATTCAACAAACATTTGTTGATTGGATGAATGAGTAGTATGAAAAAGAGCATGAATCTCTACTTTGATAACTTCTTAATAAATACTAGTGTCTAGCTCTGCAAATGGAAGATACTTTCTCTATCTAATAATACAATGTTCAGAGAAGCTAAAAATCATTCCAAATTAGGTCATATTTAAGGATAGAAAATGACATAAAAGTACTAACTTGATAGAATTATGATTAGGTCAGAAGGGAAGACAGGGAAGAAGAAGAGTAAACTGGTCATTTGGGAATGCATTTGAGGTAGCCCTAGAGGAGGTTAAGGAAGTCTATGGATTGGAGTTCCAACACTTGGGGTTCAATTAACTAAGTCTCTAACCATACATCATGCTTCATATTTCTCGAGGGTTTTGTAATCTTGAATTTATGGACCTAGGCAAGGTAAGTCACCATTGTTACCTACCTTTAACATCTTAAGGGTTAATGTCTCACTTCCCCAGCTGGATTTTAGATCCAAAAGTGAAAGAAACTTAACTTTGTTTTAATCCCATCTAATATCCACTAATCGGTCTTACACAATAAATTTATCTGATTTCAAAAGCCCATTTCAGGTATTAGTGAGTATCCTAAAAAAGTGATTTATGATATAAACATATATGTCTTATAAATAAAAGAGGAGAAAAGAGGGAAATCTTATAAATAAGATTTCACCTTCCTTTGGTACAATATTGGTGTTTGGGGAGTTAGTATTCCCCTACGGGTTTCTCCCACTGGCTAACTGGTTATTAAAAAAAAATGTGTATATATATATATATATATATATATATATATATACAAGGAAAATTAAAAAAAAAATAGTACATTTATTACTCTTTACCACTAAGGTCATTCTTGCAGTCATTCTTACTGAGAAGGCCAAATTTTGTTTTTGTTTTTGTTTTTTTTTCTTTAAAGATTTCATTTATTTATTTGACAGAGAGAGATCACAAGTAGGCAGAGAGGCAGGCAGATAGAGAGAGGAGGAAGCAGACTCCCTGCTGAGCAGAGAGCCCGATGCGGGGTTCGATCCAAGGACCCTGGGATCATGACCTGAGCCGAAGGCAGAGGCTTTAAAACACTGAGCCACCCAGGCGCCCCAAGAAGGCCAAATTTTGTACACATTCATTTTTCTTTTCTTTCCATCAAGTACTCCATTCAGGGTCATATACACAGAAAACTATTAATATTCAGAAGTGATGATTTCTTTTTCTGGGAGGAGAACAAATAAAACTATGGTACAGTGATGACTATAAATTATTGAGAGCCTCATTTTTTTTTTAAAGATTTTATTTATTTATTTGACACAGAGAGAGAGATCACAAGTAGGCAGAGAGGGAGGCAATGAGAGAGGGGAAAGCAGGCTCCCTGCTGAGCAGAGAGCCCAATGCGGGGCTCGATCCCAGGACCCTGAGATCATGACCTGAGCTGAAGGCAGAGGCTTAACCCACTGAGCCACCCAGGTGTCCCGAGAGCCTCATTTTTAAGTGAGGCTTACACATAATATATACTGACATAGTAAAATACTTTAAAAGTTTTAACTTTAAAAATGTGATATAAAATACCTGTGGTGCCTGGGTGGCACAATTAGTTGAGCATCAGACTCTTGGTTTTGGCTCAGGTTGTAATCCCAGTGTCCTGGCTCTGTGCTCAGCACAGAATCTGGAGTTTCTTTCTCCCTCAACCTCTGCCTCCCCCACCATGCATGCACTTTCTCTCCCTCTCCCTCTCAAATAAAATAAATCTTAAAATAAAATAAAAATGTGATATAAAACTCTATAAACTACATAATAGCAATTTTGTAAGTTAAAAATTTTTGTATACATATTATCACAGAGAAAAATGAGCAAAAGGAAATATGCCAAATATTAGCATAGGTTATAGTCCTTGGTTATGAGATTATTGGTGATTTATATGCCTTTCCTTGTATTTTTCTGAATTTACAGAATTTTTAAAATGGACATGAATTATTTTTATAAATAATAACATCACTGATCTACTACGTGAATAATTACTAGCAGAGAACTTGGGGGTATAAGAACATACTCCCTTCTATTGTTGAAGAAGACACTGAGTTGGACCAGCTAATCTGTTGAATATGATTATTCCAGGGAAGAAAGTAAGGTGACGAGGTAGTCAGATAAGAAGTCACTGATGGCCTCTCTCATTTTTGTGCAACCAATTATTTTTTGTACATTGAGGAAAATAAAACAGAAATATCTAAAAATCTTGCAGTTCATATTTTATATTTTTATTTTTTTAAATATTTTATTTATTTATTTGAAAGAGAGAGAGAGATCACAAGTAGACAGAGAAGCAGGCAGAGAGAGAGGGGGAAGCAGGCTCCCCGCTGAGCAGAGAGCCCAATGTGGGCCTTGATCCCAAGACCGCAGGATCATGACCTAGGCCGAAGCAGAGGCTTAACCCACTGAGCCACTCAGGTGTCCCTCATATTTTACATTTTTATATAAACAGATAAACCCTAGGGTGCCCAGGGGGCTCAGTCAGTTAAGTATTCAACTCTTGACTTTGGATCAGGTCATGATGTTGGGGTTGTGAGACAGAGCCTGAGTTGGGCTGGGTGTGGAGTCTGCTTAAGATTCTCCCTCTCCTTTTGCTCCTCCCACCATCACTTTCTCTCTCCCTCTCTCTCCCTCTCTAAAAACAATTTAAAAATAGATAAACACATAAACTCTGAGTGATTAAGTGGCAGTTTTAAAGCAGCCAGGCTTATTGTGGTGATTATTCATAATGTACAAAAATGTTGAATCCCTATGTTATACATCTGAAACTCATATAATCTTGTATGTCAACTATGCTTCAAAAAATTTGTAAGGTCTTTTTTAAGAATTATTTTCACTTCTTCATAAGTAATAAAATCAATAGGTTATTTGTAAGAATCAGCAAAGAAAAAGAGAATTTTTGTAAAAATGTTGAAAAGGATGCTCTCCTGATTAACCAAGGCAATCAAAATATTGAGTCATTTTCGGTTTTATGAGTATCAATTTTGGTGTTGGCAATCAAAGATATGCTCTGGGTGAATTTTTTTAATGGAAATTGGATCAATTAATCTGCCGTTGTAGCCAAAAACAAACAGAAATGAGTCCAGGGACAAATCCACATCAAAAATTGCATAGAGTTATGACTGCTGTCAAATTAGTGCAGGCAGTTACCCTGAATGAAAATACTGAAACCTCAGTTCTTCACATTTCCAGCTTTTATTTATAACCATTTATTTATAACCAAAAACTGTTCTTTTCAGTTCTGTTCACAAGGCAATCAATCTGCAGTAAAATGTTCTTAATCAGATCATTTATATCTGATCATTCTGATTATATATATATGTATATATATGTATATTACTTTCCAGTATGCCATAATGATTTTAATGAGTCTTTGATGCTTTGAGAGAGGCAGAGAGGGAGAAGAAGAAAGCTTAATTACTGCTAAGACCCCAGTAACGTTGTTTTGTAAAAGAAAAACCTCCTTCACAAATTTAACATCACAATCTACATATTCAGTGATGGACAATAAGGAGGGTACATTATGCAATGAGCATTGGGTGTTATATGCAACTAATGAATCACTGAACATTATATATCAAAAACTAATGATGTACTATAGGTTGGCTAATTGAATTTAAATAGAAAAAAACAATCTATTTATAAATTTATTGAAAATAAAGATGAAAATATTGCATCTGTATACATGTAAAAAAGGAACAGGAATTGAATCATGGGTCTTTGCACAAAGGTAGTGTTCTGTAGGAGTGAAGATATTATTTTTTTAAATATATTACAGGTATTCAATTTTAAATTTTCCTCTAAATAATGGATTTAAGGTAACATTTCTCTCTTTTATGATTTATTTATTTATTTTAGAGAGAGAGAGAGTGCAAGCAAGCTGAGGGAGGGGAAGAGGGAGAGAGAAAATCTTCAAGCAGACTTACTTTGCACTGAGCACAGAGCTGATACGGAGCACAATCCCTTGACTCCGAGATCATAACTTGAGCCGAAACCAAGAGCCAGCCACTCGGCCAACTGCACCACTTAGGTACTCCAGGATTACTACTATTGCTATCTTTGTTAAATATGAGTTTTGTTTTGTTTTGTTTTGTTTTGTTTTTTTAAGATTTATTTTTATTTATTTTTAGGAAGAAAGAGAGAGAGAGAGAGATAAATGAACATGGGGGAAGGGCAGAGGGAGAGAGAGAATCATTAAGCAGACTTCTTGCTGAGCAAGGGAGCCTGATCCAGGGCTCAATCCCAAAACCTTGAGATTATGACCTGAAGGAAATCAAGAGCCCGCTGCTTAATGGACTGAGCCACCCACATACTCCCATAAGAGGGCTTTTTTTTTTTTTCTTAAGATTTTATTTATTTATTTGACAGAGATGGAGAGAGAGAGAGAGAGAGTATCAGTGTGGGGGCAGATGGGCAGAAGGAGGGAGAGAAGCAGGTTTCCCACTGAGCAGAGAGCCTGACATGGGACTTGATCTCAGGACCCTAGGATAATGATTTGAGCCAAGGGAAGATACTTAACCCACTGAGGCACCCAGGTGTCCCATGGGTTTTTAAAATATACTAGAATTGTCATTTGGCATTCCACACTTATCATTATAATATAATAATGTTTTAAAAAACAGAGAAGTTGGTGACAATCAAAGGGTAAATTCAACATAAGCTCATCTACTAGCTTGAGGAAAAACTCCAATGGCAAACACGCAGACTTTTTTGCTGATCATATATTTTGAATTAATTAATTAATCTAATATACAAATATTTGTCAAATACCTATTATGTAACATGTAACTTGGATAATTGTAAGTTTTTAATAGTCACTGATGGGCAACAGTGGTTTAGGAACACGTTGTGGTACAGATTTAGCTCACATTTACCTTGATCCTTAAATTTTTACTTACTTTACTTGTTCTTACCTCACTTAACATTTAACTTAGCATTATTCGGAATAATTAACTGAATATTCAGTAATAGAAACTATTCAAATTTTAGTCTACAGTTTAATGCTAAGTTAAATGATAAAATGTTAAATAGACTCTGATATCTTAAGCAATTACTATATAGCTATTGTGTACTCTGTATCATGTTATAAGCCAGAAATGGAAAGATTGGCTAGGGACATCAGCAACTATGCTCTAAAGAAACTAATGAAGCAGGAGTGGGGACTGGTTTAAAAGGTTACAGGTAGTGGAACAATCACAGTAAGTGCAGGTCATCCTTTGTTAAAATAATTATTTCATAAAGAATAACCCTACTAAAAAGAAAAAGAAGAGTGGCAAACCAGAAAACAGACTCTTTTTTTTTTTTTTTAATTTTATTTGTTCTTTATGAGAGAGAGAGAGAGAGCACAAGCTGGGGAAGGAGCAGAGGAAGAGGGACAAGCAAACTGAGCTGAGTGCAGAGCCTGACTTGGAGCTTGATCTCAAGGACCCTGAGAAACCAAGTTGGCAGCTTAACCAACTGAGCCACCCAGATACCCAAGAAAGCAGACTTTTAACAGTAGAGAACAAACTGAAGAGGAGAGGAGGTGGGAGCAGGAATGGTTACACAGGTGATGGTATTAAGGAGGGCACTTGTGATAAGCACTGGGTGTCATATGGAAGTGATGAATCACTAAACTCTATACCTGAAACTACGATTACACTGTATGTTAGGTAATTGGAATTTAGATAAAAACTTGAAAAAGAAAAGACATTGGAAATGGATTATTAAAAATAAATAAGCATAACCTTACTAAAAAAGTATATATTTTACCAACTCATAATAATGAGGGGCAAGGTGAATGTGATGTGCTGGCAGACAAGGCAGCATGTTAAATGAACTTTTAAGTGATTTTTCCTTCTTTTATGGAAAAGAGGGGGAGTGGTTTTCTTGGGAAAGGCATCAAGAAATGAAGCTGAAAGGGAGATAGAGTACACATCGTGAACTGTTTTATAATCTTAACCAATGTAGGAAATTGTATTTTCTTTCTGTGGGTATAGAAGGAAAATTTCAAAGTTATTAAGAACACAATCTTTATCTGCCTCTTGGCTCCACTACTTTCTTGATCTTTTTGGTAATGTCTGAAATGATTTCTGTGTTTCAGTTGCCTCATCTGCTAAATGGGATGTAAAAATACTGACTTCATAGGAATATTGCAATGGTTGAAGAAAACAAGATATACATAATACTTAGAATAGTGGCAGGGACATAGTAACTAACATTATTTAGTGGTTTTAATCATGGAAGTGAGTTGTCATTTAGCATTCTAGATAAAGGACATTTTTTTTTTTAAAGATTTTATTTATTTATTTGACAGACAGAGATCACAAGTAGGCAGAGGCAGGAAGAGAGAGAGGGAGGAGGAAGCAGGCTCCCTGCTGAGCAGAGAGCCCGATGCGGGGCTCGATCCCAGGACCCTGGGATCATGACCCGAGCCGAAGGCAGAGGCTTTAACCCACTGAGCCACCCAGGCACCCCAAGGACATTTTTTTCTGTTGCCATGAGAGTATGTATCTGCATGTTTAAGATCAATAGATTTTACATACATACTCCAGGAATATAAAGAAAATATGTAAAAAGTCATATAAAGTTCCAAGAACTTAAGTACCTTGAAGTTTTTGATTGACCCAAAATAAAAAGCTTCTATATAAGTTAAAATGTCACTGGTTTAACTGGGAGAAAAACCAAGAGACCAGGAGCAATGATATTAGTTCAAGATACAGCTAGAGAAAGTTTCGGAATACAAAACTACAATGTTTCCAAAATTCAGGAACTTAGGTGGAAACCATTTCTTAACCCACTGAGCCACCCAGGTGCCCTGGTGGAAACCATTTCTAAGTCAATACCACAAAGAGGTAAAAAGTCAATGAGATGATCATAAAATATATTTTGATTAAAAGAAAAGAGGAAACTATGATAAAACTAATGGCCTTATAGGATTAAGGAGTGAGATGTGTTTGCAAAATCAATTACACTTATTTGCATTTAATATATTCTGTTAATGGCAATCGAAATTAGAAATGACAAATATTAATAATTTAATTTGAGGAGATGTTTCTACAATTAACATTTTATGAGATGATGTGCATAAACTAGTTAGAACAAGAAAATCAGTTTAAGTAAAAACATAATTAATCTTAAAATCACTATTTTTCTCAAATAATCAATTATTTAATTAGCCCAAGGGAGGAAACCATTTTTAGTGATTATAAAAATAAACTCATTAAGACCTAATGCATTATCTCTTAAGCACATTGCTCAAGGATGGAAAGCAGTAAAATAACTATTGTACTGATTTGAATCTTTTGTTATTTATAAGCTAGAGTTAAATGAATATATGCCTAGGCATTTACTATTTTATGACAACTTTTATACTTTGTGGTATTCAGACCAGCCCTTCAACTAATAAGCAGAAAGGAAAGATATTTTTGGACCACCTGTGTTTTCCCAGGATTTATAGCAAAATTACTGGTGGTATATATCATGAGTGTTCTCAAGTTTAGGAGGAGAGAAAAATTTATTCATTATGGTAACGTGGACCTTTACGTTCCTCCAAATGCTGTGTCCTAAGATTTTTGAGTGCCCTTCCTTAAATTTGGAAATACAATTACTGCATGTAGTTTGCCCTTTTAAAACATGCACGTTCATATAAGTTCAAAACAAAAAGCTGTTCATTGATTTATAGATGCTCCACTGTCCCTCTAGAATTTTCCATTAGTGAGATACAAATGTGTATGGCAATAAATTTAAGGAAATGTGAAGGAAATTACATATGTGTATTATAACCAAATTGTCATCCCAAAACTGTTAATGATAAAGATCTAACAGAACCAAATGTCAGAGCAACTAGAAATTATAAGATCTCTTTGTGGAAGCTTACTAACAATTGATATATTTAATGGCATTTCATGCACAAGGGACATTTTTCCTAGCAAAAAATATATTTATGCAAGCCATACAGTTACAACCAGGATCACATTTGTCAAAAACAAACAAACAAACAAATACAAATTGTCAATTTAAAAATGAATTCCCACTTTCCAGTGCTCTTGGGGATTAGAAGACAGATAAATTTGACACATTATATGTTAGAAAAGAAATATATTAACTCAGAGCAGATTATCTATTCACATGACTACCAAATCAGCACATTTCCCAACACCAAAAAATGAGGTAGCTTTATGTAAGTTTATGACAACTCATGGCAGAAAGCAGCAAAATACTAATAAGAATCTCAACTAATGTTTCAATTTTTATTTACTGAGAGAGAAAAACGTATCCTCTAAATTCCATGCCTTAGTTTTCCTTGTGTCATCCATGGTTGCTAGGGAAACTTGTCTTCTTCCATTCTGTCTGCCTGTTTTCTCTTCAATATTCATTCCCTTTTGTTATTAACAAAAAGCAAAATGGGTTTTTTTTTCTTACTCTTTCCATTAATATTGGCTACCTGTTTATATCAGGTAATTTGTTAGAATCTGTTACTATAAAATCAATATAAGAGGGCACTTGGGTGGCTCAGTGGGTTAAACCTCTACCTTAGGCTCAGGTCACGATCTCAGGGTCCTCGGATTGAGTCCCACATTGGGCTCTATGCTCAGCAGGGAGCCTGCTTCCCCCTCCCCCCTGCCTGCCTCTGTGTCTACTTGTGATCTCTCTCTGTCAAATAAATAAATAAAATCTTTTAAAAAATTAATATAAGACATTAAAGTGTCAGAAAAAAGCAATGGAATAATGGGCATTAAGGACGGTATGTGAGGTTATGAGCACTGGGTATTTTACACAACTGATGAATCACTGAACACTACATATGAAACTAAAAAAAAAAAAAAAGAAAGAGAGAAAAAGATTTTAAATTTATATTACTGCCTAGCATTGTGTGTCTTTAATTTAGAAAAATTGTCCTGATTCAATTCATTTATGGACCAACTATGGCCTCCAACAGAGCATAATTTGAGCACCATGACTATAAATATTCAAAATATACACACACACATAATAAATGCGATTTCCATTTGCTATATTTTCTTATTTTGCAAGCACCATATGTGCCCTCTATACCAATTTCATTCTTTAAATTATGTACTTAATACTGGCGTTACCACTAGTTAAATTAGGAAATACTTTTGGTTCCTAGATCCCACTGTAAGTTGTAAGGTCTAATTACTATAGATAAACAAAAGTGGTTTTGTTGATCCTGGTTTATTTAATTCATTAGCTAAGATCTAAAAAATCAAAGAAAAACCCTAAGGAATTAAAAGTCCAGCTCTCCAAAGGAATAAAGCAAGGCTGTGATTATAGGAAGTGGTGTGATTTAAAGTAAAAACCAAAACAAAAGATCAGAAACCTAACAACCATTCTCTACTCCTCCCTCTCCCTCAACTCCAACATCTAACCAGCCACAAACTTTACACAACCATAATAACCTCCTTCAGAGTTTCTCGTGTAAACTATTGCAATCCCTTGCTTTAGGCCTATTCTCTTCCTGCAGTGCATTTTCCATTTTCCAAAATAGAAAGGCCCTTCAAAAATTCAAAAGTAAACATGTTACTCTACAAATTGAAATCTTTGAGTATGTTCCAAGAAAGTATCTGTCACCTCCTTAATCTAATCTTTCAGCACTTAAAATACCATTTGGCAATTGTAACCACGTTGGGTTCGTCTCATCAGCAGTAGAAGATGATCTTTATTGAGAGCTTACTATGGACCAGGCATTATGATAAACACTTTCACATGGATGATCTCATTTAATTCTGAAGAAATATTTCAGATTAGGTGTTATCATTATCCCATATTACAGATGAAGACACTGGGTTTTTAAGGAACTTGAGGAATTGCCTTGTGTCACATGGCTATCAAATGGCATTCTCAAGATAGGAACTGAAGTCTGATTCCAGAATAAATGCTTTTATATCCACCTACATTTCAAGAGGTCCCTTCAAAGTACCAAACTAATTCCATATCTACACTTTAATTCTTACCTGCCAGTAAGACTTCTATTCATCCTTTGTTGAAGTTTTCCTTGACTCCACTGTCAGTAAATCCTAACAGATTTGATCACTAACTTCTCTGTGTAATCCCCTAAATTATACAACATGTCCTTGTATTTTGGTGATTGTGAGAGTAATCTTGGAAGGGTGGTGAAAGTACAAATGTGTGGCTGAATCTCAGAAACACTGACTTGAACTTCTGGGGTAGGGTCTTATCTAGATTGTTTAATGAAACTTCAATGACTATAATGCACATTTATCTGAGAAGTACCAACTTATATAACAATACAAAAAGTGTTTACATTGTAATTTTGCACTTGTTTGCACGTTCTTACAATTAGTCTGCAAGTTTTTAGGACTAGATATTAAGCATATTTGTAGCACTTACACCTAGAAATTATATCTGGTAATTAGTAAGTACTCGACAAACATTTGATGCATACACAAGTGGTTTTGTTCTTATATTTAGAAAGAAATATCAAGACAGAAAATTATGGGAAGAAACTGTAAGGAGGACTATAATATAGTGGTCAGAACTGCTTGCTCCAGCATCAAATACTCTGAAATGTTTATCTACTTCTACTATTTACTGACTTTAAAAATATGTAGGTATGAGCTTATTACCTATAAAATAGGATTAAAAATAGTACCTGCCTCAAGGTAATTGGGAAAATTAAATAAAGATATATCTATAAAATATTTATACTGTATTCGGCATATATTTGAACACTTGAAAAAAAATGTTAACTTTTTGGGGCACCTGGGTGGCTTAGTCAGTTAAGCACCTGCCTTGGCTCAGGTCCTGATCTCATGGTCCTGGGATGGAGCCCCAAGTGGGACTCTCAACAGGGAGTCTGCTTCTCCCTCTCCCTCTGCCCCTCTACCCACTTGTGCATACTCTCTCTCTCCCTCTCTCAAATAAATAAAACCTTAGAAAAATGTTAACTTTCTGATGACATATTGATAACAATGTAATGATTACAATAATCATGAGGAAGGTATTGTTAAGCTGCTGTCAAAGAACCTAAGCAGTCATTCAAATGCTTATGGTCTATACTGTTCTTTTTCTTTTTATTGTGTTCTGTTAGTCACCATACAATAATACATCATTAGTTTTTGATCTCATATAAATGGCTGCTTATACTACAGATATCCCATACTTTGAAAGCCATCATGGATAGACAAGCAAATGTGAGCCTCAAATATCAGTATTTACCAAATTATGAAATTTACTTCAAATATTTTAAAAGGCAAAAACATATGAAAAAGTTTAGCCCAGTTATGTAGAAATCTTCCTTAAAAATACAGACTAACACAGAAGAAAATGCAGTGGTACAAAAACAATTTGTTCTCTAACTTTATTTTTTTTTAATTTATTTTTTTTAAAGATTTTATTTATTTATTTGACAGAGAGAGAGATCACAAGTAGGTAGAGAGGCAGGCAGAAAGAGAGGGGGAAGCAGGCTCCCTGCTGAACAGAGAGCCCAATGTGGGGCTCGATCCCAGGACCCTGAGATCATGACCCGAGCCGAAGGCAGAGGCTTTAACCCACTGAGCCACCCAGGCGCCCCATGTTCTCTAACTTCAAAAATGTAGTTTTTTTTTTTTAAGGCCAGTCTTCCTTCTTTAATAAATAATGAACAAAACAACCTATTATAAACTGACATGGCTGGTTCAACTGTCTTGTTGGCTATCAGAACTCTGAGCTGCTTAAGATACCAGCCAAGTCATAATGTACAATCATTCAAACTAGTATAATTACACTAATATACAGTTACCTTCTTTGGATAAATGCAGTTACCTTTTTTTTTTTTCAATTTTCTAGAAAATACTGAGGATGAAAATACAAAAATACAACATAGTATTGCACAATATCAGAAATAAATGATATAAAATACACTGCCCTCAAGTAGCTTAACATTTATTGAAAAATACTTCAAGAATGCAAATTAAAATCAGTTACCTAAACAGTCATAATTGCAAACTATCACACTACCTTATAAGTCAGAGCATGCCATTTCTCTGCTCAAAACTTTCTAGTGAGTCCCATTTCAATTAGAGGGGGGATCTACATCCTTACAATAGCTTACAAGACCACATCTCTCCTGCTCTCAATCACCTCATTTCTTCCTGCTCTCACCTCTTTGCTATTCTTCCTACTTATGTTTTAGGGTGTTTGTTCTGGCTATACCCAATACATCTTTTCCTCACATATCAATAAAGCTTATTCTCGCACCATGTTCCAACCTGTGCTTAAATGTCACCTTCTCTTGAAGGTCTACTATGACCATCAAAACATCCTCTCTGAAGCTTTAGCATTCCGATCCCTCAACCCTTCATCTATCTTTCTTTTTCAAGATATAACTTATTTACTTATTTATTTGTCATTTATTTATTTATTTTTAGAGAGAGGAAGAGTAGGGTAGGGGAAGAGCAGAAGAAGAGAATCTTAAGCAGAATCCCCACCAAGTGCGGAGCCAATTCCAGGACATAATCCCGTAACCTTGAGATCACGACCTCATGTCCTGGGATCATGACACCTAGACTCATTGCTCAACCAAATAAGCCACCCAGGTATCCCCATCTATCTTCTATGAATTTTCACTTTCTCAAGTGCTCTATAGCTTAATAATTTATTACATTTTCTCTTTTTTGTCCTCACCTGCTAGACTATAAGCTCCAAGAAGATGAGAGGATATTGTCTTTTTCTTTTTCTTTTTTTTTAAGATTTTTATTTATTTGCCAGAGAGAGAGAGAGAGAGAGTACACACAAGTAGGCAGAGAGGCAGGCAGAAGCAGCGAGAGAAGCAGGATCCCTGCCGAGCAAGGAGCCCGATGCGGGACTCGATCCCAGGACCCTGGGATCATGACCTGAGCCAAAGGCAGCGGCTTAACCAACTGAGCCATCCAGGTGTCCCAAAATTGTCTTTTTCATTCACAAATGCAAACTATGCCTGACTCACAAATGTTCAGTAAATATTTGCTGAATTAGTAAATACATAGGCATTGAGGGAGTGAAAGAGAATGATACCAGAATCCAGAAAAAGAAGAAAAACACTTCTAGAATGAACTGATAAGATCAGTTAGGATTTAGGGTAAAAACATAAATTAAGAGTTGGACAGCAAGAAAAGGAAGAAATGTGGGGCATTCAGGTGGAGGAAATGAATGGGGAGAGGAGGAAAGAGGAAACACATGACATATCTAGCAAACAAACAATTACTTAATTTGATTAAGTGGGGAAATATTACAAAATACATGTGATAAAAAAATGACATATAAAATTACTCTTGGAGTAGGAGGCTAAAGAATGATGCCTTTCTTTAATAGGTAATAGGAAAACAATGACATGAAATGATGGAAATGGGCCTTAGAAATAATGAGATCAAGGCATGGGAAGGATAAAATGGGCTCAAGAAACATCAGAACTGTCTGATGTTAATCATAATCATAATAGTCAGGTGCTCCTAAGTTAAAATGTCATGATCTCCAGTTCGAGGAGGAAAAGAGCATTGTAGATAAAAATCAACCTATTTGTCAGAATTTACCTTTCAAGCAAATAAAAATCAAGGCATATCTGCCTAGAAATTATGCCACTGGATAATCTAGAATTTGTTTTCTAAAAGCCTCATATGTGAGTAGGAAAATCAGACAGAGAATATACTCACTTGCTGGAAGGAATCTCAGCCAAATTTCCATTTCCCAAGACAGAGGAACACCTGCCATGTTTCCTGAAACCTTTATTATTTAAAACCATCCTTTAGGAATATAGGAAGAGTCTACTTTCTTGGTTAAAAACAAAACAAACAAACATGAAATCTGTCCTTTTTATAGCAAACCTTAATGTCTTGTGCATCTGTTGCTGGTATTCGTAATGTGATTATGAGACCATTATTTCCCCATTGTGATTCCCTCCTTATGTTATCCTGTGGGCAGAACTCCTATTGGAGAGGCTTCCAGAAATGAAATACCAAAAATGTGCAGCAAATAGATGTCTTCTCAATGGAGAAAAGTTAATATAACTACCTTGTTTATAACACACACACACACACACACACACACACACACGTTATTTTCCTAGTACCCAACTGCTTAAGCATTTTGCTTTTTCTAAATATCAAAAGTTAGATTTAAACTTTTTCATGTAGTCTTTATAGTCGTTAAAAAAAAAAGTTTCCTCTTAAGGAGGCCACTGTGTTTTTACATCTCAACCACTACTAGAGGGGCTTCTGAAACCATAAAGTTCATTAAAATTTTTATGTCTAGTTAATATATCCTACTTCCACAAGTGGTCATATCATTGTATTACTACAAAATAAATGTTTCTTCACTAAGGGAAGACAGAAATTAAGGTACCTTCTCCATAGACAAGACAGACTATTTGGAAAAAAAAAAAAAAAAAAGCCACCGTGCTTGGGTGTATTCTCCAGCATTTCTGGAAGGGATGTATTCAAGTGTGTACTGAGTGATCACACAGACTTCGAGATTACCCTGCTGGACACCGTATCAAAACCACAGCTGCTCTAGGCAGCATTTGATCCACCAAATGTATTGTAACTGCTTTTCAATCTGTTAGTAACAGGCAGCCAAAACTAATGCCATAGTTTGTTTCATAAATTTGTCCTCGAGACTAGAGCATAAGTTATTAGTCATTTTATTTCTATAAAGTTGGGCTTAAATTTCCTTGTTCGACCTCCCCACCATTCTCGTACATTTAATCGGTATAGTGAAATGTCCGTATTGATCAGACAATAGATTATAAAACATGGAGAATATTCCAAAAATCTTGTTTTTAAGTTTTTTTTTTTTATATTTATTTGTCAGAGGCAGAGAGCAGAAGCAGAGAGTGTGCCAGGCAGAGGGAGAAGTAGGTTCCCTGCTGAACAAGGAGCCTGATGTCAGACTGATCTCAGGTCCTGGGATCATGACCTGAGCTGAAGGCAGCGGCTTAACCAACTGAGCCACACAGGCTTTTAATTAATTAAAAGAATATCAGGCATTCTCTGGCACGGATTTCATCACTGTCCACTAATTGAGTCATTTTCTCTTTTCTCCCCTCTCTTTATCTGTCCCCCTGTCCCACTTTTCCCATTCTCTATAAATTTTTCTCATTTATTTCTCTACACTTCATCTTTCTATTTATAGTTTCTATTTAAATTTAGATTCACTGGCTTGTTTAAAAGCAGCACATGGAACTGAGGCATTTTTACATGACAACATTACCAAGTATAACTATTGGGTGATGATTTATTTAATTTTTCCATAAAGAAAGGTCTTTTCTCTATCTTGAGAATAGTTTAACTACTTCTATTGTTACAATTTGATAAATGTTAATGTGTTATTATAACTTCACGTACTTTTTGTAGTACTAGTATTTTTTTTATTATATTTATTTTAATCCAGGAAATTTTTAAGAATTTTATTCCAGTTAAAAGAGAATATCCAGCAAATAGTTTGATGTGTTAGTTAAGGGCCCTCAATACAATGCTTACAAATTTTGCAGGTCATCTTATCATTTTCTAATAGGACTCCACTTTTTGATTTTTGAAAAGTTAATATTGTCCATACATTGCCTACATACAGTGCCAAGCATTTTTCTTTGTTTTTCTTATGGGTGGAGAATCAAGATATCTAATAGTTATTAAGAAGTATCTGGGGATCTGTTTGAAGTCAAAGCATCATTTTGTGATTATCTACTTCAGATTATGTGAGCTCAACGCTAACAAACTAAATGCCATTCCCTGTGGGGAGACGTATTTTTTAAAGCAACTGCATATATAATATATACAACTAAACATCATTTGTTCTTATGCTCATTCATTACCAATGGTGAATTCTTTGCTACATTCTTAAATTTGACGCAGACAACTAACTTAGAAAATCCTAGCATTCCTTGATTGCTCATTTTATAGAAATAACTCATAACATAGTCAGATAAATAATCACAAATAATAGGGCAAAAAACACATTTCATGTAATAAAGTTTACACTTGATTAGAACAGAGATTTATCTCATTTACCTTCTAATCCTTCTACTGTTCTTGACATAGATACTCAAATCTACTTTTTAAATTAGAGATCATGATTTAAGATGCTTAGATTATATTTCTAGTACGTCTTTTCTGCGAAAGATGTTGGTTTCCAAGACCTAAATATGTGAGTTTAAGTCCACTAGTAATTGTTTTCCTTTAAGATTAAACTCTCAATTATTTGTTCTAAGAAGCAAACTCCAACATATTATTAATACTTACTATTTATTGACTGGGATATGACTCAATTTGCTTCATTTATTGAACATAATTAAGAGTTTCTAACCAAAGGGCACCTGGTTGGCTCATTTGGTTAAGCAGCTGCCTTCAGCTCGGGTCATGATGTCAGGGTCCTGGGATCGAGTCCCAAGATGGGCTCCCTGCTCAGCAAGGAATCTGTTTCTCCCTCTCCTTATGCCCCTCCCCTCTGCTTGTCCTCTCTCTCTCTCACCCAAATAAACAAAATCTTAAAAAAAAAAAAAAAAGTTTCTAATCAAAAGAATCACCTGAAAAAGTATGAATAATTGGCAAACAATACCATTAAATTTTAACGGTCCTCTATATCTTATACTAATAAAGGACATTTTTGGCATCCAACAAAACATTTTATAAAAGCAAAAGCTGTATATGAGAAACTTAAAAAAAAAAACAAACCCTTTTTTTTCAATTTCTTTGCTTAGTATGATAATTTAATAATCTATATTATGAATACCTATCAAAACATGTGCTTCTTTTAAACTGTGTTATCAATACTGAAGTCAATTTCTGACAATGACATCCTACACCTTTCAGGAATAGCCCTGACTATAGAAGTAGACTTAGTTCCTAGTGCTGCCTCAGAACTTACACCCTAGTCCTACTGAACTAGGGGTACTTCTCCTGAATGTGCCATATGTCATAGCGCTGTCTGAACATGAAATTTTCATGCTAAAAAAACCCAATCCTTCTCATCTAACTGCAAAATCTGTTTACTTGTTAAGATTGCTGAAGTATCATATACTGTTTGAAGTACTTCCTGAATTTCCTTAATGGAGCTCATTACTTTCCACTTTTCTGTACTCTACCATAAATATCTCTATTCCTACATTTATAGCACCATGTTAATGCTTTACCTTCCTGTCTCTTCTACCAGACTGTGATCTTCCCAAAGAAAGATGGTGACATAGTTATCTTTGCATTTTCCATGTTGAGCATACTGTCTGATATATAGTAGCCGTTCCATATATTTATGGTTGAATGAAGAATGAATGATTGAATCTTATTTTACTGATTTGTCATCTATTTACATTACAGTGATAGACTTGATATATCTGAGATTAGCAATAGCTGGAAAGTGAACTTCAAAATAAACCAAAAACAAATTTGTCCCAAACCAATTAACCAGTATTTACTTAGCACATGTCTATCATTACAGCCTCTGTTCCTTCCCACAGGGAGTTTCTATTTTATCAGAATTTCCAATGTAGGTTATGATGTTACAGTGATGGATTGAGTGGCCTGGAAAAATGATATGGAGGACATAATACCTAGTGGTGTTACCATCAGGCAGCAGAAGCCAACAGAAGTACAAAATGTGCACAGATTAAGGTATTAAATGCCTTAATGAGCACTAGCATCAGTAAAAGTTTACTGATGTTAATAATATGTGCCAATATTACATATTTATCTTCTACTTCTAGGTGTTATACCACAGCCAACATAAAATTCAAGGGCTGTGTTTAGTGCAGGAGACAAAGGATTTCCTAAATGGACATGGTCTTGCATTAATGGCAGATTTTGTCTTCTTGGAGATTACACTGTAGACAGAGAGTGCATAAATCCAAAATTACCATAATAATCACCCATTACACTTGTGATAATATTATATAGCAAAAGCAAAAACAAAACCAAAATCATATATGTCTCCTGTTTTTAACAAATGCACAAAAGCCATTTTTGTCTCTAAAAGTTTTTTAAAGATTTGGAAAATTAGTGTACATTTTCTATATCACCAGAAAAGTCACTTAGTCCAATTACAGGTTTAAAATATCTGTAGAATCCAGTTCTTTTTACAATTAGACAATACTTATAATGAAAGAGGAAACATTACACCTAATACCATAGAAATAAAAAGTATCTTAAGAGACTACTATAAACAATTACACACCAATAAATTGGATAGAAGAAATGAAAGAATTCCTACAAATATACAATCTACCCAGTGAATCAGGAAGAAACAGAAAATCTCAATAGACAATAATGAATATGTAAATTAAATAAGTAACCAAACCCTTCCAGCAAAGTAAAGCTCAGGAACAAGTGACTGCATGGGTAAATTTTAGCAAACGTTTAAAGAATTAACATTAATCCCTCTCAAACTCTCAAAATATTGAAGAAGAGGAAACAGTTCCAAATTTATTTTTGGGACCAGCAATTCCCTGATGGCTATAGTCAAAGATATTACAAGAAAACTACAGGACAACATACCTGATAAAAAATCCATAGCAAAATACCAGCAAGCCAAATTAAACAGGACATCAAAAGGATTATACACTATGACCAAATGGAATTTCCCCTTGGGATGCAAGGATAGTTCAATATACACAAATAAATGTGATACACCACAATAACAGATTAAAAGATAAAGATCATATGATTATCTTAATAGATGCAGAAAAAGCATTTGATAAAATATAATATTCCTTTATGATAAAAACTCCCAACAAATTTGATGTAATGGAATGTACCTTGAAAAATTACAGGCCATACATGAAAAACCCACAGCTATCATCATACTCAATGGTAAAAACAAACAAACAAAAGAACCTCAAAGCTTTCCATCTGAGATCAGGAGCAAGGCAAGGATGCCCAATTCTCACCACTTCTATTTAATATAGCACTGGAATCTTAGGGAAATTGGGCAAGAAAAAAAGAAAGTCATCCAAATTAAGGAAGATGAGAATGTATCTCTGTTTCCGAGTGATAGGGTTTTATATGTAAAAAACCCTAACTCCACAGGACAGCAAATTCTGTAAGGTTGCTGTACAAAATATCAGAAATCCCTAATACTTCAATACACTAACACCAAATTATCTGAAAAGGAAATTTAGAAAACAATCCTATTTACAGTAGCATCAAAAAGAATAAAATGCTAAGGAATAAAGTTAACCAAGGACATGAAGACTTATATTCAGAAAACTATAACACATTGATGGAAGAAATTTAAAAAGAAACATAAATAGAAAGATATTCCATGTTCATGGATTGGAAGACAAATTTGTCAAAATGTCCGTAATACCAAAAGTTATCTACAGATTCAATGCAACCACTACCAAAATCCCCATGACATTTTTTTATTGAATTAGATAAATAAACAATCCTAAACTTTATATGGAACCACAGAAGATCCAAAGTAGCCAAAGGAATCTTGAGAGTGAAGATCAGAACTGGAGACATCACACTTCCCAATATCAAAATATATTACAAAACTACAATAATTAAAACAGTATGGTAATGGTATATAGACATACAGATGAATGAATAGAATGAGAATCTAGTGATCCAGTTGATAAACCCACATCAATTTATCTTTATCAAGAGTGCCAAAATATTAGGGCACCTGAGTGTCTCAGTGGGTTAGGCCACTGCTTTCGGCTCAGATCATGATCTCAGGGTCCTGGGATCGAGCCCTGCATTGGGCTCTCTGCTCAGCGGGGAGCCTGCTTCCCTCTCTCTCTCTCTCTCTCTGCCTGCCTCTCTGCCTACTAGTGATCTCTCTCTCTCTGTCAAATAAATAAATAAAATCTTTAAAAAAAAAAAGTGTGCCAAAATACACAAGGGAGAGAGAATAATCTCTTCAACATATGATGTTGGGAAAACTGGATGTCCACAAACAGAAGAATAAAAACAGACCCTTATCTTACATCATATATAAAAATTAACTGAAAATGGATTAAAGACTTAAAGATAAGATCTGAACATGTAAAATTCATAGAAAAAATCATAGGGGAAAGTGTCATGATGCTGGTCTTGGTAATGTTTTCTTGGACATGACAATAAAGCACAGGCAACAAAAGCAAAAATAGACGAGTGGAGCAACATTAAAATAAAAGACTTCTGAACAGCAAAGGAAACGATCAACAGGGCAAAAAGTAACCTAAAGAATGGGAGAGGAGGGGAAAGATGGCAGAGAAGTAGGAGACCCTGTTTCAACTGGTTTTTTAAACTGAGCTAAATATCTACCAGAACACTCTGAACACCCATGAAATCAGCCTAAGATGTAGGATTATACACTTCTAGATCTCTGCAGGGAGAGAAGACATCAGTGGAGAGGTAAAGCAGAGTAGGAATGCTTGGACTGATATCAGAGGATAAACAGAAGGGGGAGGGAGCCACCAAAAGCGACCCATTGGAAAGTAATATACCAATATGAAAGTGCCCTGTGATTGGGGACCAGCATTAACTTGGAGTCTGGTTAAAAGTACTCAAAAAGAGCAAAAGATCTTAAAGGGCAACTGGTGGAATTGGGCAGTCAGGGGCTGGGCCTAAGCCCATGGACCCAGGATGGCCACCACCCAGCAACCACCCAGTGACTCAGCAACCACCCACACCAGAGGTAGTGTGGCGGAGCCTCCAATTTCTGGTCCCTGAGCCCCTGGGGTTGCGAAGCTTGCACCACCGCTCAGCTGGGCACACTCTCACCCGCCCCCTCGCCCCATGAGGGAGTCTGGTGGATGTTCTCTAGAACCACAGCCTTTTGTGCTCTGCACTCACTGCATGACCAGGGTCTGAACCGTACTCCCACCTGCGCCTGAGAAAGCTCTGCGTGGGTGCTAGCCGGTGGTCTCTAGGACCGGACAGGGGTTTGGACACTCCCAGCCCATGCCTGAAGGAACTCAGTGAGATCTCTAGTTGGGATCCCTCGGCTGTGACCTGAGCAACTGTGAGGTCTGGACCCCAGACAGCAGTCCCGGCAAAGGCAATCACCAGAAGCAGGCTCCCTGGACCAATATCGATCACGGTTTTAGTGGCACGGGGGTGCAAAGACAAGTGGGCACTTCTGGCGACCCCTGAGATGGTGGCTGGGGTTGTGCACTGCCTGTGGGATATTGCACAGTTCAACAGAGTTTGCAGAGGGGGGAGTCTGTGTGTTCTGGACCACCCAGAGGAGAGCAGACTGATGCTTCTCTCTGAGGCAGAGGTATGGGTGCAGTTTGCTTTCCACTAAATCCCCGAAAAGCTGCAAAAAGCCACCAAAGAACAAAAACCTCCAGAGAACAAAAGCCTGAAAAACTGGTTTCCACAGAACCCAGCCCCTTAATAGGGGCAGGAGGACTCAACCCAAGCAAGACTGACTGAAAAGCAATGAGGCAGGTGCCCCTCCCCCAGAAAGCCAGCCAAAATAACGAGAGGACAACCACCTCGGGGTCCCCATAAAACTGTAAAACCCCAACATCAGGAGAAAACAATATAATAAGCTCTCGGTATTGCCCTAAAACCTGTATATTTCAGAGATAAAACTTTAATTTTGAATTTGTTCTCACTATTCTTGTTCTTTTTAATTTTTTTAATCTACTTACCATTAACAGCTAGAGGTTTAATACAGCATATTCCATAATACTCTTTTAACTTGAACGTTTTTCATACATATACCTTTTTTTAAAATTTCTTTTCTATTTTTTTTTAATATACATATAGATATAAGCTTCAAGGTAATCCTCTTTCCCTAATCAATACTACCCCTATATATAAACCAGTGTTATTCTCCCTTTACCTCTGGAAAGTTGAGTCCTTTAACAAAGATATCAAGATACACCCAGGAAGAATCAATATAACCTTCCTTGCCCACATCAAGGATTTATAACCACCCTCCCATCTTTTTCTGCTGTCAGTGTTTCTGTGTATTTATTTTTGTTATGGTATTATATAAATTTTATCCTTGGGGTTCATTTTGGCTGGGTTTATTATTCTTGTCATTTACTTTTGTCAGTCTTTTTGTTTGTCCATTCTTATTGTATACCTTATACATCTTACTTTGGGGGCTTATTCTGGCTGGGTCTTCTCTTCTCTCTCTCTCTCTCTCTCTCTCCCTCTCTCTCTCTCTGCTTCTCTCTTTTTTCTTTTTTCTTTCTTTTTGGTCATGACTTCCGATAGCTCCAAAGCTTTCCAAGGTGCACCTTGCCTGGATCGTGGCTGATATATTCAGCTATACATCCCCTCAAACACCTCTCACCAAAATGACTAGGAGGAGGGACACCCAACAGAGGAAAAATTCAGAGATTGTGCCCTCTCCATAAGAACTATTGGATAGGGACATAAACAGTATGTTGGAAAGGGAATTCAGGGTAACAAATTATCCAGGCAATGGCGAGGTTGGAGAAAACCATTAGGACAACATAGAATCTCTAAGGACAGAATGAAAGCTGCCTGGGAAGAAGTTAAAAATGCTATCAATGAGATCCAATCTAATCTAAATACTCTAACAGCTAGGGTAACTGAGGCAGAAGACAGAATTAGTGATCTAGAGGACAAACTGATAGAGAAAAAGGATCAGGAGGAGGCATTGAAGAAACAACTTAGAAGCTATGAAAACAGAATTAGGGAAATAAATGATGCTATGAAACGTTCAAAAGTCAGAATTATTGGGATCCCTGAAGGGGTAGAGAAAGAGAGAAGACTAGAAGATATAGTTCACCAAATTCTGGATGAAAATTTTCCCAATCTGGGTAATCATGTCCTAGAGGCAGAAAGAACAACCCCCAAGATCAACAAGTCTAGAAAGACCTCGAGGCACTTGATTGTGAGACTGATGAATAATAATTTCACAAGAGTTTCTGAGAGCATCTAGGGGGAAGAGATTCCTTACGTACAGAGGAAGGTCCATCAGAATAATGTCAGACCTGTCCACAAAAATATGGCAAGCCAGAAAGGGCTGGCAAGACATATTCAGAGCACTAAATGAGAAGAACATGCAGCCAAGAATACTTAATCCAGCAAAGTTGACATTCAAAATGGATGGAGAGAAAAAGAGCTTCCAAGACTGGCAAGGTTTAAAAGAATATGTGACCACCAAGCCGGCACTACAAGAAATATTAAGGGGAGTTCTATAAAAGAAGAAAGAACCCAGGAGTAACACAGAACAGAAATTTATAAAGAAAATCTATAGAAACAAGGACTTCACAGGCAACATGATGTCAATAAAAACATATCTTTCAATAATCACTCTTAACATAAATGGCCTAAACGCTCCCATAAAATGGCAAAGGGTTGCAGATTGGATAAAATGACAGTACTTGTCCGTATGCTGTCTACAAGAGACCCATTTGGAACCTAAAGATACATCCAGACTGAAAGTGAAGGGATGGAGAAGCATTTTTCATGCTAATGGGCCTCAAAAGAAAGCAGGGCTAGCAATTCTTATATAAGATAAATTAGATTTTAAACTAAAGACTGTAGTCAGAGATAAAGAAGTACACTACATCGTTCTTAAAGGGTCTGTCCACCAAGAAGATCTAACAATTGTAAGTATTTATGCCCCAATACGGGAGCAGCCAACTATATAAACCAACTGTTAAACAAGATAAGGAGTCATATTGATATGAATACATTAATAGTAGGGGATCTTAACATACGACTCTCAGTAACAGACAGATAATACAAGTAGAAAATCAATAAAGAAACAAGAGCATTGAATGACACATTGGACCAGATGGACCTCATAGATATATACAGAACATTTCACCCTAAAACAACAGAATACTCATTCTTCTTGAGTGCACATGAAACTTTCTCCAGAATAAACCACATACTGGGTCACAAATCAGGGCTCAACTGATACCAAAAGATTGAGATTATTCTCTGAATATTCTCAGACCACAATGCTTTGAAACTGGAACTCAACCACAAGAAAAAGTTTGGAAGCTTTGGAACACTTGGAAGCTAAAGACCACCCTGCGTAAGAATGTTTGGATCAACCTGGAAATCAAAAAAGAACTTAAACAATTCATGGAAACCAATAAGAATGAAGACACATCAGTCCAAAACCTATGGGATACAGCAAAAGCAGTCCTAAGGGGAAATTACATAGCCATCCAAGCCTCCCTCAAAAAAATTGAAAAATCCAGTATTCACTTTTTACACCTGAAAGAACTGGAAAATCAACAACCAATTAAGCCAGCCCCATGCACAAGAAGGGAAATAATCAAGATTAGAACAGAGATCAATGAGATAGAAACTAGAGATACAGTAGAACACATCAATGAAACTAGAGGCTGTTTTTTTTAATGAATCCACAAGATCAATAAACCACTGGCCAAACTAATCCAAAAGACAAAAGAGAGGACTCAAATTAATAAGATTATGAATGAAAAGGGAGAGATCATGACTAACACCAAGGAAATAGAAACAATCATCAGAAATTATTATCAACAGTTATATGCCAATAAGTTAAGCAACCTAGAAGAAATGGATGCATTCCTGGAAATCTATAAACTTCCAAAACTAAATCAGGAAGAAATTGACAACCTGAATAGACCAATCTCTAGTAACAAGATTGAAACAGTGATCAAAAACCTCCCAAAAAACAAAAGCTCAGGACCTGATGGATTCCCTGGAGAATTCTACCAAACATTCAAGGAAGAAATAATACCTATTCTCCTGAAGCTGTTTCAAAAAATAGAAACATAAGGAAAACTTCCAGATTCTTTCTATGAAGCCAGCAATACCCTGATCCCCAAACCAGGCAAAGACTATCAAAAAGGAGAATTTCAGACCAATATCACTGATGAATACGGATGCCAAGATTCTCAACAAGATCTTTGCTAATAGGATGCAAGAGTGCATTAAAAAGATTATCCACCATGACCAGGTGGGATTTATCTCTGGGATGCAAGAGCGGTTCAACATTCGCAAATCAATCAATGTGATAGAACAAATCAATAAGAGAAGAGAGAAGAACCACATGGTCCTCTCAAATGATGCAGAAAAGCATTTGACAAGATAGAGCATCTGTTCCTGATTAAAACGCTTCAGAGTACAGGGATAGAGGGAACATTCCTCAGCTTCATAAAATCTATCTGTGAAAAACCCACAGTGAATATCATTCTCAATGGGGAAAAGCTGAAAGCCTTCCCTTTGAGATCAGGAACATGACAAGGATACCCACTCTCAGCACTGTTGTTCAACATAGTACTAAAAGTCCTAGCAACAGCAATCAGACAACACAAAGAAATAAAAGGTATTCAAACTGGCAAAGAAGAAGTCAAACACTCTCTCTTCACAGATGACATGAAACTTTATATGGAAAACCCAAAAGACTCCACCCCCAAACTACTAGAACTCATACAGCAATTCAGTAACATGGCAGGATACAAAATCAATGCACAGAAATCAGTTGCTTTCTTATACACTAACAATGAAAATATAGAAAGGGAAATGAGAGAATTGATTCCATTTATTATAGTACGAAGAACCATAAGATACCTGGGAATAAACCTAACCAAAGAGGTAAAGGATCAGTACTCGAGGAACTACGGAACACTCATGAAAGAAACTGAAGAAGACATAAAAAGATGGAAGACCATTCCATGCTCATGGATCAGAAAAATAAACATCATTAAAATGTCTATACTTCCCAGAGCAATCTATACTTTCAATGCCATCCCGATTAAAATTCCACCAGCATTTTTCAAAGAGCTGGAACAAACAATCCTAAAATTTATATGGAACCAGAAAAGATCCCAAATTGCTAAGGAAATGTTGAAAAAGAAAAACAAACCTGGGGGCATCACGTTGCCTGATTTCAAGCTTTACTTCAAAGCTGTGATCACCAAGATAGCATGGTACTGGCACAAAAACAGACACACAGACCAGTGGAACAGAGTACAGAGCCCAGATATGGATTCTCAACTCTATGGTCAACTACTCTTCAACAAAGCAGGAAAAAACATACGGTGGGGAAAAAAAAAAAAAAAAAAAAACAGTCTCTTCAATAAATGGTGCGGGTAAAATTGGATAGCTATGTATAGAAGAATGAAACTCGACCATTCTCTTACACCATACACAAAGATAAACTTGAAATGGATAAAAGTGCTCAATGTGAGGCAGGAATCTATCAAAATCCTAGAGGAGAACATGGGCAGTAACCTCTTCAACATCAGCCACAGTAACTTCTTTCAAGACATGTCTCCAAAGGCAAAGGAAACAAAAGTGAGAATGAACTTTTGGGACTTCATCAAGATCAAAAGCTTCTGCACAGCAAAGGAAACAGTCAACAAAGCAAAGAGGCAACCCACAGAATGGGAGAAGATATTCACAAAGGACACTACAGACAGAATGCTGGTATCCAAGATCTATAAAGAACTCCTCAAACTCAACACACACAAAACAGATAATCATGTCAAAAAATGGGCAGAAGACATAAACAGACACTTCTCCAAAGAAGACATACAAATGGCTAACAGACACATGAAAAGATGTTCATCATCAATAGCCGTCAGGGAGATTCAAATCAAAACCACATTGAGATACACCTTACACCTGTTAGAATGGCCAAAATACTTGTAAACAACAGGTGTTGGAGAGGAGGTGGAGAAAGGGGAACCCTCTTACACTCTTGGGGGAATGCTAGTTAGTGTAGTCAGTTTGGAAAACAGTGTGGAGATTCCTTAAGAAATTAAAAATAGAGCTTCCCTATGACCCTGCCATTGGACTACTGGGTATTTACCCTAAAGATACAGATGTAGTGAAAAGAAGGACCAACTGTTCCCCAGTGTTCACACCAGCAATCGCCACTGTCGCCAAACTGGGGGAAGAGCAAAGATGCCCTTCAAAGGACGAATGGATAAGGAAGATGTGGTCCATATACACTTTGGAGTATTATGCCTCCATCAGAAAGGATGAATACCCAACTTTTGTATCAACATGGACAGGACTAAAGGAGATTATGCTGAGTGAAATGAGTCAAACAGAGAGAGTCAATTATCATATAGTTTAACTTACTTGTGGTGCATAAAGGAATAACATGGAGGACATTAGAAGAATGAAAGGAGAAGTGAACTGGGGGAAATTGGAGGGGGAGACAAAGCATGAGAGACTGTGGATTCTGAAAAAACAAACAGGGTTTTGGAGGGGAGGAGGGGAGGGGGTTAGGTGAGCCTGGTGGTGGGGACTCAGGAGGCCATTTATTACATGGAGCACTGGGTGTGGTGCATAAAAAATGAATCTTGGAACACTGAAAAAATAAAATTAAATTTAAAGGAAAGAAAAAAAAAAGAATGGGAGAAAATATGTGCAAACCATACATCTAATATTAGGTTAGTACTCAAAACATATAAGGAACTCCTACAATTTAATAACAAAAATAAATAAATAATCTGATTTTTAAAATGGGCAAAGGACTTAAATAGACATTTCTCCAAAGATGACATACAAATGACCAATAGGGTATGAAAAGATGATTGACACTTCTAGTCATTAGGAAAATGCAAGCAAATAAAAACCACAATGAGATATCACTTCATATCTATTAGGATGGTTACTGTCAAAAATAGAAAATGCCATCCACAAGATGGCTGAATAAGATGTCCCTTATTATATCCTCCCTTTAGCAACAACAACATAGCAGCCATCCATGGACAACATGCTTTTTGGGAAATGTGAGATCCAGGTAGGATATGGTGAAATCCCAGTGCAGTACAAGAATGAGAAGAGCCATTTGGAAAAGACAGACCATCCCCTAGGTGACTGAGTCAGAAACAGTTCCACAGACCTGAGAACTTGGCAACAAACCCATTTGTCTTTGCTTCTTATCATCAAAAAATACACTGAGGGATCCAGGAGGAGTCTCGCCTACCAATGTACCAAGTAATAAGAGTACAGACTTTGGTCCTGGCTGTGAACTCTGAAAGTACCCTTTGAACTGACTCCAGCTTCTCTGAGCCACAGTTTAGGAGCTTCTGGAGAACACTGACTTACACAATCACCCATGAATGAAAGACCATTTATGGAAGTCAAGGAGTCTGGTAGAAGTACAAAATGCCATTGGGACAGCAACAACAAAAAAATCAAAATTGGACACACTGCTGAGGGTAAGAGGAAAAAATTGACTTTATCTGCATCACTCCCAAGATAACAGACTTAGTGCTAAGAGATCCCTGATTGACCCATGATTTCTCTTGTGGAAAGTGGCAATGTGTGAGTGAGTGCTTGACCTTCCCAGCTATGCAGGATTCTACCAGAGAGAAAAGAGGCCCATCTTTCTCTTGCCTCTTCCACATTGAGTTACGACCTGAAAAACTAAGCCTGATGAGAATCTGGGAAAAGAAAAGCCAGAGCTCAAAAGGAACAGATGAAAGGAATGTAGATTCTACTAATTATGTCCATCAGGAGGCCTGCTCATGAACAAGTGGGATGGACACCACCTGTGGATTCCCCCAGCTGGACCATGGGCATAGCAGTGTTTTGGTGCCTCTTCTAAATACCCCATTATGCAATGGCTGATGTCCTGGGTATGCTTTCAACAATACCAAGAGCAAAGCTTTTGTAGACAGCTGGTGAGCATGTGTAGAAAGTTGGCCCAAATTTGTGGACCTGGAAGGGACAACAGACTTGAGCATTTAGCACCACCCTTGGAAAAGCAGAAGAGAGTTATTCATACAGGGCCTGGATCTAGAAGATTAAGAGAAGGAATACAGGGGCGCCTGGGTGGCTCAGCGGGTTAAAGCCTCTGCCTTCGGCTCAGGTCATGATCTCAGGATCCTGGGATCGAGCCCCACATCGGGCTCTCTGCTCAGCAGGGAGCCTGCTTCCTCCTCTCTCTCTGCCTACCCCTCTGTCTACTTGTGCTCTCCATCTGTCAAATAAATAAATAACATCTTTAAAAAAAAAAAAAAGAGAGAGAGAAGGAATACAAGCTTAAGAGCTCTGTCATAAATATATATGCAGATAGGGATGCCTGGGTGGTTCAGTCAGTTAACATGTGACTCTTGATTTTGTCTCAGGTTATGAGACCAAGTCCCATGTTGAGCTTCACTCAGCACAGAGTTTGCTTGAGATTCTTTCTCATTCTCTCCCTCTGTCCCACCCTCCACTCATTTGCTCTCCTTCTCTCAATTTCTCTCTCTAAAATAAATAAATTTTACATATCTATGTAGCTAACACTAGAGCACCACCCAAATATATTAAGTAAAATTATCTGTAGTGGAAAATGATGCAATCTTACATATACAAAATCCTGGAGTCTCCACCAGAAACTATTAAAAACTAATGAACAATAAAGTTGCAGGATAAAAAAATCAACATTCAGAAATTAGTTGTGTTTTTATATACTAAAAACAATATCTGAAAAAGAAAGAAAATAATACCATTTACAATAGCATAAAAAGTAACAACAATAAAATTTGGGAACAAATTTAACCACATTTAAGCCATCTATAGATTCAAAGGAATTCATGTCAAATTCTAATGGCATGATTTCACAGACAGAAATTCATGGAACTGCAAAGACCCTGAATACCCAAAGCAATCCTGAGAAAGAAGAACAAAGCTAGAGGCATCATTCTTTCTGATTTCAAACTATTACAAACCTATAATAATCAAACAGTCTTGTACTGGCATAAAAATGGACACAGACATCAATGTAATGGAATTGAGAGCCCAAAATAAACCCTCACATGTATAGCCAACTAACATTTGACAAAGAAGCCAAGAATACTCAAGGGGAATGTATAGTCTCATCCCCATAAATGGTGCTGGGGAAACTGTTTAATCATATGCAGAAGAATGAAATTGGACCCCTATCTTACACTAGTCACAAAAATTATTTGAAATTGGAATAAAACCCAATATTATGAAAGTCCTAGGAGAAAAGAGGAAAAAAGCTCCTTGACATTGGCCTTGGCATTGAATTTTTTTTTGGATATGACACCAAAAAGACAAGCAACAAATACAAAATAAATAAGTAGAACTACATCAAATTGAAACAATAAATCTTCTGGGGCACCTAGATGGCACAGTGGGTTAAGCATCCAACTCTCAGTTTCAGCTCAGGTCATGATCTCAGGGTCATGAGATGGAGCGCTGTGTCGGGCTCTGCACTTAGTGTAGAGTCTGCTTGAGAGTCTCTCTTCCTTTCCCCCTGCCCCTCCCTACCCCGGCTCCTACTGTCTTTCTAAGATAAAATAAATAAATCCTTTTTTAAAAAAACTCCTGCCTAGCAAAAGAAACAATAAAAAGGCAACCTACAGAATGGGGGAAATATTTGCAAATGATGTATCTAATAAGGGGTTTATAGCCAAAATATGTAAGAAATTCATATAACTCAATAGCAAAACAAGACAACAATAAAACCAACAAACAAAAAAACACAAAAATCAATCTGATTAAAAAATCGGCAAAGGATCTGAATAGATTTTTTTTTTCCAAAGAAGAAATATAAATTACCAATAGGTTCACAAAATGATGCTTAACATCACTAACCACCAGGGAAATGTAAATCAAAAGCACAATGAGATGTCATCTTACACCTGTTAGAACGACTGTCTTCAAAAAGACAAGAGATAACAAATATTGCTGAGGATGTAGTGGAAAGGGACCCCTGTTCACTGTTGGTGGATACAAAAATTGGTGCAGCCAGTATGGGTAAGTGTATGGAGGTTCTTCAAAAAATTAATAATATAAATATCATACAATGCAACAATTCTATTTCTGGGCATATATCCAAAAGAAATAAAATGAGGCTCTCAAAGAGATATCTGCACTCCCATGTTCATTGCAGCATTACTCACAATAGTCAAGATATGGAAACAACCTACATATCCATCTATAGATGAATGGCTAAAGAAGTGTGGTATATAAATATAAAATTAATTATTCAGTCATGAAAAAGTAGGAAATCCTGCTATTTGCAACACCATGCATGGACCTTAAGGGCATTGTGCTAAGTGAATAAGTCAGACAGATAAAACAAATATCTCATTTGTGTGTGGAATCTAAAAAAGATTCATTCATCTTGAATCTTAGAAACAAAGAGCAGAATGATGGTTGCTAGGAGATGAGTGGTGGAAAAAATGGGGTGATATGAGTCAGAGTGTATAAAATTCTAGTTATAAAATGAATAAATTCTGGGGATCCAATATATAGCATGGTGACAATGGTTTGCAATATTGTGTCATGAACTTGCAAGTTGCTAAGAGACTAGATTTTAAGTATTCACACACACACACAAAAGAACAAAGAAAAAAAAAGAAGGTAATTATGTGAGCTATGGAGGTATTAACTATCCATATTGTGTAATCATTTTGCAGTAAATACATATATCAAATCAACACATCACATAAGTTCAAGAACACCACAATGTTATGTGCGAATTAAATTTCAATGAAATGAAAAAATAAGACTTTTGCATCATATTCCTAAAAGAGTTTGGCTTGTAGTTTTCTAATGTAATATGGGAACCTATGATACACCACAGAGGACAGAATAATTAAAACAGCATTGGGATTACCTTGTCCTTAAAGGTTGGCAAATTTCTATGTGAAGCCATTTGGACCTGGAATTATGTGTGTGTGTGTGTGTGTGTGTGTGTGTGTGTTGTCAGGTACTTTTAAATAATTATTTTCTATATTACTCCTATGATTATTGCTCTATGTAGAATTTTTGTACTGGGGTCAATTTTGGTCAATTTCATAATGCATTTCTGTTTATTTCTCCTTATATTTCTTGACGATCTGCTTTAAGAATGTTGGTGCTATGTTATCCAGTCCATAAATACTCAAAACTGGAGTTTTGGGGCACCTGAGTGGCTCAGTCATTAAGTGTCTGCCTTCAGCTCAGGTCATGATCCCAGAGTCCTAGGGTCAAGCCCCACATCGGGCTCCCTGCTTGGTGGGATGCCTTCTCTCCCTCTCCCACTACCCCCTGCTTGTACTCCCTCTCTTGCTGTGTCTCCCTCTGTCAGATAAATAAATAAAATCTTTTTTTAAAAAAACCTGGAGTTTTACATTAGGATATGTCTCCTTTTGAGAACTATAAAATGTTGTTATTTGTTTAAAAAAATTACATGTTGGAGTGCCTGTGTGGCTCAGTTGGTTCAATGACCAACTCTTGATTTGGGCTCAGGTCATGATCTCAATGTTGTGAGATCAAGCCCCATGTTGGGCTGCATACTTAGCATGGAGTCAGCTTGAGATTCTCTCCTTCCCCTCCTCACTCCCCTACCCTGATGCATTCTCTCCCCCTCTCTCAAAGAAATAAATAAATCTTAGAGAAAAAAGAAAAAAAAATATGAAAAACTGGAACCCTTATGCAATGTTGATGGGAATGTAAATTGGTGGAAGCACTATGGAAAACAGTACAGAGATTTCTCAAAGAAACTAAAAGTACATCTATTATATGATCTAGCAATCCCATCTGAGTATATCTACAAAATATTTGAAATAATCTCAGAGACATCCGCACTCCTATTTTCATTGCAGCATCACTCACAATAGCCAACATAAGGAAACAACTGAAACACCCATTAAAAGATAAATGAATAAAAAGATTGTATAGGGGCGCCTGGGTGGCTCAGTGGGTTAAAGCCTCTGCCTTCGGCTCAGGTCATGATCCCAGGGTCCTGGGATCGAGCCCGGCATCGGGCTCTCTGCTCGGCGGGGAGCCTGCTTCCTCCCTTCTCTCTCTCTGCCTGCCTCTCTGCCTACTTGTGATCTGTCTGTCAAATAAATAAATAAAATCTTAAAAAAAAAAAAAGATTGTATATACATGCAAAGTAATATCATTGTCTTAAAAAAAAGAGAAGGAAGTCCTGCCAAAGACAACAACATGGATGAACCTAGTACACATTATACTAAGTGAAATAAGCCAGACAAAGAAGGACAAATACTACATGACAGCATTTATGTGAAGTATCTAAAATAGCCAGATCAAAAAAATAATAATAAAAGTAAAGAAATAAATACATAAAAATAGTCAAATTCATAGAACTAGAAAGCAGAATGGTGGGTGCCAAAGCTGGGAAAATGGGAAGTTTCTGTTCAACAGGTATAAAGTTTCAATTATGCAAAATAAGTAAGTTCTAGAGATCTGTTGCACGACATTGTGCCTACAGTAACACTACTGTATTGTGTGTTAAAATTATGAGAGTAGATCTCATTTCAAGTGTTCTTAAAAGAAAAAAGAAAAGAAAAGAAAAAGAAGAGAAAAAAGGAAATACTTATAAATTCTGTTGAAAATAAAACTTTATATAGAATGAATTGTAGAGGCACATCAAAAGCTTTAAAAAATAAGACAATATTCTCTTCTGACAAAGTACATTTAGTTTCTAGATTCAAGAAATTAGTATTTATAAAAGAATATAAACTTGTTCTTAAATTTCTTGAGGAACACATGATATTATATTTACCTGTGTATTCAAGGTGAAATCCTGCAGCAGAAACACTGATGTCTGATTGAAAATTTAGATATAGATTATTAGATGTACTATTCAACAGATGTGGTATTGTTGTTCCTGAAATGATAATTGAAAAGGCAGGTCAATGATCACATAATAAAGATTACAGTAAAACTAAGTTAACTACTAATCAGCCAATAGATTATCACTGAAATTACGTATTGGTTAAGTGTTCTTTCAGGAATTTTTTGATAAAAATGTATCTTCCACATTTCTTTTTCATTTCATTGTTTGTGACTATCTCCAAAGAGATAGTCTTTGGATCACTTTGGGATCACTCTAGAGTGCTCCCTAAAAATAGGCAGAACAAAGAGCTGGTTAAAGCAGTAAATTTTACAGTTCACCTAAAATAAATGTTTTTAATTTCATGTGGATTTCAATTTTCCATGCATGAACTAACAGGAAACTTAATTTTAAAAGTTTGCAGGTGATTTTTATAGTATAGTAACTTAAGATTATGTGTGGATTCAGAGGATGTATTTATTTATTGTCCTTTTTATTTTATATATATATATATATAATACACAAATATATTATATATGCATTCATGTATGTATGCTTTTCTATGTAGTCTCTTACTTACTTCTATGTACTTACTTCTATGTATTTCTATGTACTTACCTTTACCAGGTAAAGTACCTTGATGTATCTTATACTCTGACAGCAAAGCTGGTAAGTAGTGTTTGAAAAATCCCTATTATAAACTAGTGTTAGCTGTGTCTCCCAGAAAATACATTATAATGATGTACTTCTGAATTTCTAAAGGAAATCAACTTGACTTTGTTTGATTACTGAGTTGAAAACATAAAATATCTGCTTGAACCAATTACTTCCTGACTATTTGACATTGAGTAATAATTCAAGATCCTTAAGATTACAACTCAAGCAGTTTCAAATGACAAGCATAAAAATAAGTGTCAATTCTATGTTTTTTTTTAAAGTGTGTTTTAAGATAGCATATTATTTGAGAGTATTGCAAAATTCTTCTGAAACAATTACTTTATACTTACTTTGTACAACTCTGTGGACCTTAACCACTCACTGATCCTTCTATAAAAGAAGTCAGGACTAATTCATTATAGAACATATAATTGCTTTGTTTTTGTTTTCAACCTGTTATCTGTCCATAGTATCCTTACTGAATCACTGAAGGCAGAGGTAAACTTGACCTGCCCTTAGGCTCCTAGAGAATCTTAGCTATCAAGAGCTTTGGCTCTGGAGCCACACCAGCTGGGCTCCGACTCATTCTAACAGCTGTACAAACTCAGGCAACTTAATCTCTCCAAGCTTCAATCGCGTACCAGAATTGCTAGAAAGAGCAAACAAGGAAATGGATGACAAGCCTCACATAGAGCTAGCACTTGGTAAATCAATAGTTGTTGTCACTTTTATTATCATCATTGTTGTATTTATTATTAAGAAAGTAGGGACGCCTGGGTGGCTTAGTGGGTTAAATAAAGCCTCTGCCTTCAGCTCAGGTCATGATCTCAGGGTCTTGGGATTGAGCCCTGCATGGTGCTCTCTGCTCAGCAGCGAGCCTGCTTCCCTTCCTCTCTCTCTGCCTGCCCCTCTGCCTATTTGTGATCTCTGTCTGTCAAATAAATAATAAATAAAATCTTAAAAAAAAAAAAAAAAAGAAAGAAAGTATACCCCAATCTATTCTAAACAAATGTATATTCAAAATAAGAAAGAAAGAAGTAAGAAATTTCTTCCAAGAAAGACTTCTACCTTAATCTATATCTAAAATACTTTCTATGACTAAACCAAGTTACTCCTACTCCAGGTATTTCTTTCCTTTTCTCCATGGTGATGCTGAAAACTGGTTATCATACTCTATTTTAAAATCTATTAAAAACTTAAAACCATTCACATTGATTCAAGTACATCCGAAAATAAGAAGTTGGTGGTTAAGCTATGTTCCTTTATCTACAGTTAAAAAGTATAATAAAGTAAAAAGTATAGTTAAAATTAGAGTTAAGATTTGATTTCACTTTTCATACATTGGAAAAAGGTGTTAGATTATTGCATAAATTACCTTTAAAAACCTTAACAAATTTAAAAGCCTTCTGGTCTTGGTACCTGGGTATATATTAACTTTATGTAAGTTTATTCATTTCATAGACATAATTTTATATTCTCTTTATTCTCACTCACCAGTACCTTGTAACATTTACCATGTTGTTACGCAGTCTCTAAAATTATTTTAATGGTTGGGTAACACTCTATTGAGTAGATAGAGCATAATTACCAAGCACTGTCTAAATTTTAACTATTTAAGGGCACACATATTATTCCTGAACCACAGCTCGGCTGAAAACATTACCATAAAGGCATCAATAAATAATTACATAAATATAGTAAGAATATAATAAGGTTTTAAACAGCAATTTCAATGTCATTACCTTTATGCCTTTCAAACTTCTCACACCTTGTAATTTAGTTCCCTGTGTATAGTTTATAACAAGCAATTTAACCGGCCAAGTCAGAGTTCTAGGAGCTCTTTTAAAAAGAGAGAGAGATTTTTATATTCCTAATTATATCTCTATTTTAATTAAGCTCAGCTCTTCTGTTTACCTGAATAACTTCCAAGTCGTGGAGCATTGTTGTCTCCCCCATCATAGAAGTCCAGAGAATCCCAATTATGTTCTGTAGCAAAGCTCACAACTTGCACCTGTGAAATATTAATTTCCGATAAGAAAACATATTTCTAACAAGATACTAATGTTCCCGTCCTCCCCACCGTATTAGAAGAGTGAATTCCAAGCTGGGACCATGTCACTGTGGCCCTTCACAGAAGGATTTTAACAGAACTGATCTCAGCCATTGTGGCACTAGCTTACGTGAGCAGACTTTGGTGAGAAGAACTGATGGGGCACCTGGTGGTGTTCACAATGGGTATAACACTGATAATGTCTGTCACCATCTCAGAGCATTCTCTGTGGCTGTGGGTTAGGGGGCACCTGGGCAGCTAAGCTGGTTAAGCATCTGACTCCTGCTATCGGCTCAGGTCATGATCTCAGGGTCATGAGATGGAGCCCCACATGGAGCCAGTGTCCATTCAGCAGGGAGTCTGCTTGTCCCTCTCCCTTCCCTTCTGCCCCTTACCCCATTCTTCTGGCTCTATAAATGTAAAGTAAATAAAGTAATAAAATCTAAAAAAAAAAAAAAAAAAAAAGCTTTGGGTTAATTAATGTGTTAGTGCCAGGAACCCCAGTGCATGTCCTAAACAACTGGTTAACTTTTATATTTTGGAGTGTTAGATTCTTGCCAGTTTAACTAGGCTTATACTGGATATATTTTATTTTTCTTTATTTGCCTAATCTTTGCTCAATTTCCTTTCATTAAAAAAATTAACATTATCCCCTATGCACGTTTTTAATAGGTCTCAATATGGATGACCAAAATTATACTTAATAACTCATTTGGGTACATCTTTTAAAGATTATTTTTATGAATGGAGTCATAATAACTAAATTAATGTGAAGGTCCCTAAAGTTGATAAGGGAAATTCTGGAGTACAATTCTCTCCTATTAAATTTTATTTAAAGAAAGAGGCATGTGTTACTTTATTGCCCTTCACTTGGCACAGCTTGAGGTTTGCAAGAACCCACAGGACCCCCACAACTGTGGATGTGATCTTTTTTCCCTTTGTGGAGTATATATCTTATTGTTTTGGAGGAAGGGAAGGACTAACTCTATTAAAATAAATTTGTATAGCTAAAGTCTGTTATAACTGTAAACACTGCACTCACTCACTAAATAATTATAACAATGACATTCATTAAAAATTTCTTATCCACAAAATAGACCATCATCATTCTTCCCGTCAAGTGAATGCTGGTGCCTCTTTTCCAGGGGTGTGTGCCACATGGCAACAGATACCCTGCCTGTGTGACAGGCATGAGGCCCAATGGCAACGTTCCAGGACAGGATGAAGAATGGAATTAAAGCTGTATGATTGTAATATTATCACTACCTCCTTAAACAATGATCAATTCTCTCTTCATATCTGAATTTTCTTTTCCTACAATTCAGAGGAAGAAAAGATTAAAAAATGAAAAGAAAAGAAAAGAAAAGAAAAAAAAGTAAGGATTCATGCAGGAGTTGACATTTGGGATAAGCTAAACGTATTGAGCAGTTTTCCACTGAAAGAAATTACTGAGTTAAAAAAATATAGAGGGGGCAAGCCATGAGGTGGATTTAGTGAACCATTGGTAATCCAATTTAGCCACAGGAGAAAGTATTTACATATGAGGAAATATGCATGCAAAGTTAGGAAAAGCAGAGAAAAGTTAGAAAGAGTCAGCTTAGTGGATAAATACAAGAGACTGCGGAGTGAAGATGCTTGGATTTGCAGCTTCTTGGCTCCCTCCACTGGCTGGCATGTAATCCTAGAAGAGCTGTTAATCTCTCTATGCCTTCAATTACTCTTATAAATCATTGTAGTAAAGGTACCTAATTCATAGAATTGTTGTAAAAATTAAATCAGTTTTAGTTGAGAATAGTGTCCAGTGTGTATAAACGATTTAATATATCTTAGTTGTGAGAGAGATTGGCCAAGAGACTACAAAGACTGAACACCACCACAGTAATTATGCGACTGAGTAGTCCACTGAAGGTTTTAGGAGGAGCAAAATCTGAACTGCTTTAAGTATTGCATGGCATTGGATGAAAAAAATATAAATGAAAAGATGATTTCAGTGTCCACTGCCATGTAGGTGTGAGAAACAATGAAAGATTGAAGTAGGTTGGAAGCGGGAATAAATAGTAGAAAGGGGGACAGAGATGTCACATATGTTGCAACAGGGGAAGTTACTGGATTTTGTGTAATCTGAATAAGGGAAGGAAGTGAGAGGGAAGACTTAAGAATAATTTATCTTTTTTTCCTGAGCTGTGGAGATCAGAGGGAGGGGTGGTGAGAACAAAAATGAAACATCTGTAAGAAAGCCTATTATCTTCATGAGAAGAAGAAATTTTGTTTAATTCTGGATACATATGTATAGCAGACTGAATACCGGCTCCAAAAATATCAGGTCCCCTCATCTCGGGTGCCTACACATATTGCCTTACAAGGAAGGAAAAAAAAAAAGGCCTTTCAGATGCAATTAAACTAAACATCTTGAGATAGGGAGATTATCCTGGATTATTCAGATGGGCTCTAAATACAATCATAAGATAGATGTCAAAGGAGATTTGACGCAGACAGAAGAAAAGAAGGCAATGTGGCCATGCGGGTAAAAAATGGAGTCATACTGTCAGACACCAAGGGCTGCCAGCAGCTACCAAAAAGTTAGAAGAGGCAAGGAAATGTCTCCCCTAGAGCCTGGGCAGAGGGAAAATTGGAGGGTCAAAGCATAGCCCTGTCAGCACTCAGTTGCTGCTCAGGAAAACTGCTTTGGGACTTCTAGTCTCCAGTATTCTGAGAGAATAAACTTCTGCTGATTGATTGATTGATTGATGTAAACTTCTGCTATCTTAAGCTATCGTCAAGTGCATAGAAATTTGCAGCAGCCACAAAAGACAAACACAATTTGCCACTCGGAGTCTGGGCACATTGTGAATGTAGTTTGGCACAATAAACACAGAAGGTGTGGGAGACTCAAGTAAATGACTGAGGATCCCCAACGACAAAAAGCCCAGTAAGAGTCAAAGTAAAAGATTTAAAAAGAAGCAGCTATTGATTCAGCGTTAAGAAAAATCTTGCATTCGATGGAGCTGTCCATCACGGCAACACGATAGCTTTATGAGGTAATGAATTTCCAATCACTAAAACCAGATATTCCTCATATAGACATTCAAATCTCATTTTAATTTGCTTGCTGGATTATATTAACTCATGATGATCATTCTACAAATTGACACAATTAAGTAACAAGTGTTGTTTTCCCAAGGTTATTCACATAAAGAGTGTTCTTCTGCTTGATAACTCTGTTATTATAGCCCTTTTGGAATTCTCTATCAATAGACTTTGCTAAAATAGACAGGCAAATGAATACACTAGTCCCCACAAACTTCTCATGTAAACTTAATATGACAAATCACTCCATTTATTGAAGCTATTTCTAAAGATAGCTCTATCACTCTATATTATTTGGACCTTTTTCAGCATTTTTAAATGTTTCTTCTTTCCACCACTGGTTATCCCATTTCATCTCAGAGAGAATTTATTGAATATTCATATAATTCCTAATTCACCCAGATATTCATCCTAACTGAATAAAATAAAATAAGCATTGCTTTAAACCTGATATAGTAGTCAGGTAGCTTTTAGGTAAAGTTAGTGAAATTTCAAATATAAATCACATATTATATATGTGTGTGTGTATGTTATATAATTTCCTATGATTTAGGGATATGTCTAAAATTACCATACATATAAGTGGTTAATTAGAAGACAAGTGTTTGGCAGTCCTTTAGAGTATTTAAAATTAAAAACCCAGTACACTTCACACTCTGTAAGTCTGATAAATGCTCTGTTAAATTCAAATCCTGTTTTCTAATGTGTGATCATTAAATAAAATGCTTCCTCAGTAAAAGATTTTATAGCGTTATTGATATTAAGGGTCCAACTTTGAGCAGTGTTGGGCTAGGACAAGTGATACACAATGCCCTTTGTCTTCAGAGGTCTTAGTTCATCATGCTGCCTTAACTCCTTAAAATAGTCCAAAACTCCACTGCTTGGGGAGGTATTCATTGGTTCATTCTAAAAATATTTACTGAGCGTGCTAGCTGCCAGAGCAGACTTAGTGCCCTCATGAGCTTACGGATAATTAAGTAAGTTATAACAGTAAAATGTGATGGGTGTTATAATAAGAAAATTACAGGGACCTATGAGAACATACAGCACGGGACTTGACCTTTTCTCAAGTTCATGGAAAGTCTTTCACAGGAACTGTTTTAAGTTGAGACAGAAATGATGACTAAGAATAAGCCAAATAAAGAGAATTCAAGGAGTGTGTTGCTTGCAAAGGGAGCAACATGCACAAAGGCCCAAAGGCAAAAGAGAACTTTTATAAAAAACTAAAATAGTGCAAACAGAAGAGATAAGAAATGAGGACAAAGCACAAAGGCATTTTTGTCCTGACAAAAGGCATTTTGTCTTGACATGTCCTCAACTTGTCAAGAAGTTAAGGATAGAGGGGACAGTTGAAGTATTATAAGCAGGAAAGCGGCATTATTGGGTTTTTAATTTGGGGTTACTCTCTTTGCCCTCTGAGGAATAGATTGGGGGAGAAAAAGAACCTGGGAGAAGGATGATGACCACCCAATCTTAAGTGGTAAAAATTTGGATGGAGAGAAATAGACTTACTTGATTTATGAAAGACAGACCTGACACTGACATATTTCATTGTATAAAGTAGGAGAAGAAAACAAAAAAATCATCAAGATTTCTGGCTTCTGCAACTGAATGGATGAAGGATTCATTCCAAGACAGATTACACTAGAGAAGTTCCATAATAATGAGAAAAAATCATGAAGTCAAATTTGAACAGGTTGAATTTGAAATTCCAGCAAGAAATTTAGCTGAACATGCCCAGTGGGCAGTAAGATATATGACATGCAACTTAAGTGAAAGGTCTGGGTTAGACATTTAGGTTTGAGACCCAATATTTATTCAGTTCTTCATGAAAAAAAAAAAAAAAAGGTTTTCTGATGGTCCATTATGATGCAGGTCCTGGGGATCATCAGCACAAAATGGTAGCCAAAGACATGGAAGTAGATAAAATGGCAGAGAGAATGGTGTAAGGTAAGATGAACAAACACCACACAATCTCTTAAGCGCTGTATCTGATGTGGTGAGTAGAAAGACAAGACCATGTTCCTAGATATAGAACGAAGAGCCACTGATGTAAAAAATAAAACAAAGTCCAAGAGAGTATTGGTACCATGAAAACTAAGGAGGAAAACCATGTTTTAAGAGTGACAAGAGACGGGACGGGATTAGACTGTTGCTGTCAGAATAAGTAGAATGGGCAAAACAATGCATTTACTGACCTATAGGTCCTCAGTGATTACTATAAGTGGCTCATTTAGAGCACTGAATGCTAAAGCCACATTGCAGGGCTCAAAAAACAAAAAACAAAAAAAAGAAAAAATGAGAATTAGAGGGGAAATGCTAGGGTTTGCTTTTTTATTATTATTGTAAGCTGAGACAGAAATGGACAAGCTGATAATATTTACAAGCTCTAGGATAACCTTCATAAACTCACAACTACATGAAATAGCAAATATTCTATGAAGGTTCTAAAGTTATCACCTGCTTTCAGATTTTCTATACGACCCGGAACATGGACAATTCTAAAATCTTTGTTCATTCTACCAGTCATGAGATAGGATTTACTTGTTTTCCCAGAATTTTACAGGTTGGTCATAAAATGGTAGCACAGCTAGTAAGAATAAAAGCATAGATCTATAGTCGTTTCATTTTTTAATGTCCTTTAAAATACTGTAATACATTTCATATTTTCTCATTGGTTTACTGACTTATTTTATTCCTAGCACCTGTCAAGTGATTTTTTAAAAATTTTCTGAAAAATTACAAAGATACATTCAAAAAGGTGATTTTTTTTAACTAAAAATTATACTACTAATTTCAGTCTTAATGAATGATTTCTTGGCTATGTTTTCCATGGCTAATAGATATCTCAAGTTTCCAGAGGAAAACCTTGGAAAAGTTGGAGAAGTAATCAAGTTATTTTTATGAAATGTAGATTATATAATATTTTGTGAAGAATAATTACCTTCCATGGAATATATACAGACTCAGGAGTAAAATGCCATCAATTTATCCAGAAACAATCTCCTTCTAAAACAGAGTAACAAGTCAAATTTCTCTTCCCCAGTTGTAATAATATGGTATATCATCTTGATTATAGACTAGCATCCATGTGCCTTGCTAACAGAGAACTGACTTTGTTCAACTAAATGAGGGCGGTACACATCAGAGGAAGCCGAGCCCCTTACTTACTCTAGGTACTTAATATTGATGTGTTTGGGCCAAATCATAATAAATCTTTTGCTACTGGCCAGTATACGGCTTAGGAATGGATCTGCTTGCAATTTTGATCAATAGTATGGGAGGGAAAGTCTACTGGAAGGATTTCTAAAAAAAATTTTAACCACTGTAAAGGTATGTTAAGATGGAAACATTCCATTTTGGCTGTTGGCCATTGCTGTGTAAAGCTGTTATGTCTAAAGCTTTTGTAGCCATCTCAAGATCATGAGAAAAGAAGCTTAACAACTAAGTCAACATGCTAAAATGGCAGAGAAGAGAGAGAGAAAAAAACCTGGATCAAGAAGGACACAACTAAACTTCTGAAATAAACAACCTTTACCCCCTGATTCCATGTCATGTAGAGCAACATATTTTTTCTTACTGCTCATGCCTTCTTAAATTGGTTTTCTGTTTTTTGCAGGTGGGAAAATTAATAAGTATCTTTCTATTTACGTTCAACCATGCCAGTGAAAAGCACTGGCTGAACCTTTAGAAGTAACCTGCAACCTGTCATCTCTGAAGAGGATTAACTTCAAACATACAATGAAAAGGAGAAAAATTTAAATTTCCTTACTTGAATGCCAGCTCCCTCCGGCACTGTGATCTTCCATACGCAATTCAGATTGTTGTCATAAGGCTCAGGGTATCCAGGAGACAAAATAGTCCCTTTGCGCTTAGTTAAAATTCCACCACAGGGCACTAAAAGTAAAACAATTCAAGAGAGGGAGTTAATTCTAATGCAAAGGATTAAAATAAGAGAAAAGGTCAGAGATAACATCTTAGACAGATACTAGAATTGCAAACACAGCCAAATCTTACTATTTTTTAAAACTCATAAGAACAATGAAAATTAAATCTTTCTCCCTAAAAACTTTTAAAAATAATTAGACGACATGAATGGATAACCTTACAATGGCATATCTAAAATCATACAACTATTAACTCAATGACAGGCTATCACCTCCAGTATATTACTAAAAAGTGCAATGGTACCTTTGCATTAAAATTGCTCGTGTCTAGAAATGGAATTTTTTGAAGTATTATATTTATGATTTTTTTCTTTATGCATCCTTTAAAGAGTAATAGCATCTCTTCAGGAGTAATCAGGGTGATAGCAACATTTATACAGAGCCTACTGTTTGCCTAAGACTCTTAAAAGCAGTGTACAGATTTTTAACTCATTAAAGCCTCCCAACAATCCAATGAGATATAAATATTCTCCTTATTTTACAGGAAATAGAATCACTAAGGAATTAAATAACTTGCTTGAGAGCACAGAGCTAGTAAGAGATGAAGATGAAATTTGAATACTGATAGTTTGGCTCCATAGTCTATGTCCTTTGGTGGAAGAGGAAACTTGATATGGGGCCAGTCTGGTTATTGCCAGTACAGTATGACGAGAAAAAAAAAATGTGTAGACCTGCTCTGAAGTCAACAACGGCCTCTATCATTTTTTAAAAGTACTAAGTATTAATCTTAAAATGCTCCTACCACTGGTACTATCAGCTTGGCTCTGGGCATGACCTATCTTACAATGTTAAATACTGTGTGATGTTAGATATGTTCCTTATACTCGCTGAAACTCAGAAATTTTGTATGTGAAATGATAACGCAGTTGTTTAAAAAAGGGCTTTTGTGAAAAATACATAGATAGGATAATGTACATAAGGAAGCTAGCACATTGCTTGGAACACAGGGAGAGGTCAATAAACTATACTTCCTTTTATTATTTCCTTTCACAACTATTATTATTTTAGATACCACTGGCACTTTGATGCTTGAGCATTTGTTGTAGTCTCATTACAACAGTGAGATATCAGGATATACCTTTTATAATAATTTTTAAAAAGTTAGTTTTCTGCTGCTTCCAAAGCCTCATGCAAAAGCATAGGGCAGTTGCTCAGAAGAGTGCTACAAACATTTTTAATAGTGTAAGAATGTATCTTCAAAGAAAACCATTTTGTTGTAATTTCCTATAAATTTATATTATTGGGTTCTATATTAATTCAGGTTAAATGGATCAGAAAAAAAAAATATCTCCTTTAAACAAAAAGTCAACAGTTTTAGATGACTTAAGAATTGACACGCTAGGAATGGAAGAATATAATAGAGATTCTTCTATAAGACTTCTATAATAGAGATTCACTCCCAAAAACAGATTAAAAATAAGTGATTGATGAAGTGCTGATTCTGAGTTCAAAGAAAGTACAGTTAGTCTTCTACATTGGCATCCTACCTCTCATTTTTGTTTCGGTTACTACAGTAATCATACCAATGGGCCTTGTCACAGTGGGTATACTATCCATGCAATATGTCTCGTTATTATTAAAATGACCTTTTTAAAATTAAAATTTGATCATGTTATTTCGCTGTTGAAAATCCTTCAAAAATCTCCCTGTTGTGTCAATTCTAAATACAGCTAACTTTATCAGTCTCTAACTGCATCTTCAGCCTTATAGGTACTCATGGTTTCCCAATATGTCACCATCACAATCCCCCATCCCAGTTCAACCTACTGAACTAATATACTCTCTTAATCGTGATTTGGTATGTCCTTCTCCCACGTAGCAAGCACTACCACCCATGGTCATTCAATGTTGGTTTTACCTATTTACTTCTTTGCTAACTCCCATATTTGTTAAGTGTCCCATAGTTTTCCATAGCACCGAGTTCTTTCCTAGAGAGCTCTGTCATAGTATAGCTCGTGTTATGTTTTCATGTACTTTTTAATTTTAGGCTCTTCCAACAGACTGAAGTCTGAGAAGATGAAGCAATTAACTATTTGTCTGGAACTCTGCTCACTGTGGCGCCAAGATTCTAACTCATTTAAGTTAGAATGAGTCATAGTCTAAGGTTTCCTTCCCTGCTGCTACAGTGACAAATCCCCTCTTCCTCATTTTCCAATCTGACCTCCATCCATTTCATCAGGCTTTTGTCTTCACTCCATTGGAATGACTATGCCAAAATCACCAAAATATTCTTGTTGCAATGCATCATTCAATTCTTAATTTGCATTTTGCTCAATCTTTGAGTAATTTTCTCTTCCTTTTGATCACTTCATCTACCTTGAGCCTTTCTTTGTTTGGCCACAAACACACCACACTAGCCTGCTTTTTTTTTTTTTTTTTTAAGATTTTATTTATTTGACAGAGATCACAAGTAGGCAGAGAGGCAGGCAGAGAGAGGAGGAAGCAGGCTCCCCGCTGAGCAGAGAGCCCGATGCGATGTGGGGCTCAATCCCAGGACCCCGGGATCATGACCTGAGCCGAGCTGAAGGCAGAGGCTTTAACCCACTGAGCCACCCAGGCGCCCCCTAACCTGCTTTTTTCTATACCACTGGTGATACAATCAATCTTATTCTTCCTCTCTTCCTTTCTTTTTCCTCATCCTTTCTTCCTCTTTCTTTCTTTCCTTCCTTCCTTCCTCCCCCTCTCTGTTTTCTTTCTTTCACCTTTTCTTTCTCTTGTCTTCTCTTCTCTTCTTTTCTCTTCCCTTCTTTCTTTGTAGAGTACCCTCCTCCCTTGATCTTTTAAATGTTGTAACACTCTCTGACCTAAGCCATCTTCTCTTTTCTTTCTAACCATCACCTCTTAAAAATGCCATCTATTTCTATGTCATCGATATAGTACGACTACTAAATATCTCAAATTCTGACTTTTGCTCAGAATCCTGCAATAATATGCCTAATAAGCCTCTGAAAACTAATATGTCTAAAACAACACTTTTGAAAATTTCTTTTATCTATATAATTCTCCATCTCAGTAAATGTCACTATCATTCACCTAGCTCTAAGCCAAAAATCTAGGATTCATTCATCTTAATTTCTTTTCTTATATTCAAATTCACATTTACATCTATGTTTAACCTATCAGTAAACTTTCCCATCTCCTTTTAAAAAAGTATATCATGAAGCTTATCAATTCTCATGCCTGACTATGATCTTCCTATCAAAATTACCCTTACTTATCCTCTCCACTATTGCAATAGCCTGTCATTCCATCCTCTTGCTCCTACTCCATCCCTCTTTACACTGGCCACAGTGATTTTTTAGAAAGTAGCTCAATGAATTCTCTCCCTGCTTAGAGAAAATTCAAGCGTTCCCCCATACTTTGAGGGTCCATACGACTTGGCCTCTGCTCTGCCTCCCCAGACTCTTCTACCATGCTTGCCATCATTCACTCTGCTCCAGACACCTGGGATTCTTGCTGTGTGGCTTGAACATGTCAAGATCTGTCTCTGCCTCATAGTCTACACACATGTTTATCTCCAAGATTTTATAACCCCCTCCATTCATTTCATTTGTATATAAAACAGTAGCATGCCCTGGGTGTCTTAGGACCTCCGCCCTTTCTTTACTTTTCTCCATAGTACATATTACTATCTGAAAGAAGAGAACACATCACTAGTGTGATGCTCAGTCTCACTCTACTAAAATGTAAACTCCAAAAGGGCAGGAATTTTATCTTCTTATTCAAAGCTAGATGAGAGATTGATACTCGGTAAACACTCACTAAATGCTTGGTGAATAAACTGTTGACAGACTGGTTGTATATCTGTGATATCTGTGTATATATTGTGGTTATAGGTTCCTGTTCATCATTCCTGCATTATTCCTTTCTCCCAGTGATTTCCTAAATAAGCCATATATAACAATACAAAGTTTCATATTACTGTATATAAATATACTATAAAAGTATCCCCAGACATGCATCACTATACATAGGATATTTTATAAAGTTTCAATTCCTACGTATATTATTTATCTGAATATTTGTTTCCTATTTTAAAAGATACATATTTCCCTATTGATCAGTAATACACTATATAACATATGGATTAAGAGAGCAACGGGCTTTAGACAAGCATCCTGTGTTCAAATCCTGATTCTGCTTTTATCTGTAAACCACAGAGTTTTTATTCTCTTAAGAGAAACAATCTTATCTACCTCCTGGTATTGGTATCAACATAAAAAAGAAAGAAAGAAAGAAAGAGAAAGAAAGAAAGAAAGAAAGAAAGAAAAAGAAAATGCTTAATAGTGCTTCTTATAAATACTAATTGCTATTTATTTTGAGTAACCTTTTCATGGATGAATAAATGGATAAATAAATGAATCAGTGAATGAGGGTTCAGTTCCTGTATTTATTTCCTCATCAATTTCTCTACTGCTCTAAGAAAAGATGATATAAACGGGGTGTTGTCATGGAGAGAATACAAGTAAAAGTAGTTCTTCTGAGATTCTAAAGTTTCTGTGGGGGAGGGGAGGAAACCAGATAAAGGTGATGGGATAAGCAGCTAATTAAAGACTTTCTGCCTAAGGGCAATAAATGGCAGGTTCAGGGGCTTTTCAAAAGAGACCTCCCACTAACAAATTACTTATGCCTAAGGCCATATATTGTCAGAGCTATTAGTGGCTGCAGGAGGTTATTTGAATCACAGAGTCTCAGAGGGAGGAGAGCTTGGTGTTTTATGAGACTGAAAATTTTAAGAAATCTGAAGTGTAACAAGGTCAAATTTGGAAGATAAAAACTCAGTCTTTGGCATATTTTTCAGTTTTATTTTTATTCCAAGTCCAATGTTCTTATCAAAATATCATTGTACTTTATTATAATTTGCCTAAGAATGTCTGGATATGACAGATTTGTGCACAACTACTAAGTATCACTTACACACTGGTCATTTAAACTTGTAGATCCCCTACCTTAGTATTTGACCATGTTAACTGTAAGAACCACCCACATGTCATGACTAATGGGGCTGCTTTTCACTCAAGAGTTTAATTTTAGTCTGTCAGTTTTTGCAAAATTATGGAACATTTCAGTGTGTTTTACTGTAACCAAAAAAAAAAAAAAAAGGAAAGTGTTGGTAACCATAGTAAGAACCGTGAAACTAAAATAATGCAGAGGAGATGGAAATCATTAGGAATGTGGAAAGCTGCCTTCTTTTAGTTTTAGAATGATGCTCACTTGGCTTAAGTTGTTAACTGAGTATTCACGGAATAGTAAACATAGAGAAAAATACAATTATAAAATCTGGGAAATAGATTGTCAAAGATTATAGCTAAACTGTAAAGAGTAAATAGAGAATTTGTTCTCCCTCAGAATAAAATGACCCAGATCATATGTAAATCTATTGTTTGCTCTTTCCTACAGAATTAGTCTCAGAAGAGTTCCAAACTTCCAATGGCTTGTAAAGGTCTAAGCAAGCAAAGTGAGCAAGAGCATCAGCATCTGGTGAGGAGGGTATGTGTTGTAATGAGCACTGGGTATTATATAAGACTGATGAATCACAGACTTGTACCCCTGAAACAAATAAAAAAAAAAGTTAATTAAGAATGCCTGAAATTAAAAATGCATGGCCCCTGGACTTGGGAAACTGTCCAGTTGTTTGACCTCTACAAGATTTCAGGAAATTATCACGGCTAATTGTTAAAATCCATTCCCTGAGCGAATGTTTATTGAATATCTATTATATGCCAGGTCCTCTTTTGGAAGAACATAAAAACAATAGTGTCAGGGCAGAGGAGGACAAGAAAGACTAAGAAACCAAAAACAAAACAAAATAAACAAAAAACAAAAACAGACCAAAAAAATCCCAAATGACATATAATATGGTGGATGTTTGTCATTAAAGAAAAGCAGGGTAAAGGCACAGAACAAATGGAACATGGGTAGCAGAAAATTATTTTGGATAGGATGTTCAACGAAGATTATCAGGTTGAATGAAGCGATGTTGTAAACTTAAAAGATATCTTTGGGAATGCATGTTCCAAGTGGAAAAAATAGAAAGTTCAAAGATCTTGAGGCAATTAATATTTTATTCATAACAAATGTTGATGATGAACTACAATTAAAGATAATGCTTTGGGGTACCTGGGTAGCTCAGTAGGTTAAGCATCCAAGAGTTAAGCAACTCTTGATTTTGGCTCAGGTCATGATCTCAGGGTTGTGAGATGGAGTCCCACGTTGGGCTCCCTGCTCAGCAAGAGTCTGCTTGTCCCTCTCCCTCTGCTCCTTCCCCTCCCCACTTCAAATAAATAAATAAATACAATCTTAAAAAATAAAATAAATAAAATTAAAGATAATGATTTGATACTAATCTAAAGATGACTGTGTACTTGACTCTCATAGTTGCATCTTTAAGGCATCAAACCTTTTCCTTTTTTGAATATTTTAAGACACAATTATTTTTATTCAGAACATTTTGAAGCTAAAAATATTTACAATTAAAAATAGAAATACATGTATATTTTCATTTGGCAGTTAGACCAAATGGTAGACCCTAAACTGAGTTATCATCTGAGTGCCATTTAGAATCACCACCTTTCTAGTTTTGGACTCAATTTTATCATTAAGATAAAAACATAAACCTTAGTAATACTATAGGGGTTTTCTTCCACTTTAAATAAAGATGATTTATTTTTAAGGTTTAGAATTTGTATTCTCATTATCCGACAATATATTATTTTTCTTTCTCTCTTTCCTTTTCTTATTCCTAAAATATCTTTTCTTTCATTTTTCTGGTTTTATTCATTCTTTAATGTCTTTTTATCTCTTCTTCTAACCCTGTCTCATTTTTCATATTTTCATAGACAAAAGAAATTTCTTTGAATAATCAAGTTTTTTAACTTTTCAAGAACAGAAGGAAAGTCTGAATGAAAATTTTTGTTAAATATACAGTCAAAACCAATTATAATCATATTAATCACTGTTTAATCTTTTTTCCTTTTTTTTTTTAGATAATGAGCATACAGCAGAGGGAAAGAAAAAATCGTAAGCAGGCTCCATACCCAGCCTGGAACCCATTGCAGGGCTGGATCTCATAACCCTGAGATGATGACCTGAGCCAAAATTAAGGGTCAGATGCTTAACCAACTGAGCTACCCAGGTACACTACCACTGTTTAAATTTTAACTTTCTTTGTTTTATACTTTCACATACAATGAGAACAAACCAAATCATGAACATATGCCTATTATTTTAAGTCGTTTCCTTTTCAACCGTTTGTCCTTAAATATAGCAATTGGTAGAAAGAAATTTCAGTCTCCCAAAATTTAAAATTTTATTAAATTAATATTTTAATAAAAATTTTTAAATAACTGCTATTTTTATTTTTATTTTAATAAATATTTTATTATTTTAATAAATAATATTTTATTTCATTTTAATAAATAACTGCTATTATTTTCAAGAAAATTGTTATTATATGTCATCCAATGTCTTTCTTAGAAGTTTTAAGTGAAAAAAAAATGTTACATTCAAGGGACCTTAAATTATAAAATTGGAAAGGATGATTAGAGTCCATGTGTTTTGCCGTTTTAAGATACAAAAATCTCCTGTGGAAGATAGTTTTTACATTTATTAACTTTAAAATGTTATTAAAACATATCAACAAATGAGAATCAATAATATCAAGCCTTTTGTCAGTACTGTGTGTAAATTCTATATTCTAGATCCAATACCTTTAGAATTAAAGTTTTATCTCCTGCTTCTGTGAGGGAAGATTTGGAAACAACAAAAACAACTTAATTATTGAGTACTTACTGGATTCTAAGAACTAATAGTCACAATAAACCTACAAGGAAATTCTCTTATTTTCCTGATTTATTGATATGGCAATTGAGAATAAGAACTTGTGTAAATTTTCCAGGATCATGTAGTGACTCACCCACATCTCAGTGTTAAAGTCAGAGCACAAGACTATTATTGCCCAAGACTTAATTAACCCTTATTCTAAGAACTGAGAGTTCCCAGCTGTGGGGATTTTATTCGGTTTTACATGATTATTTGCAATTTTCCCCATTAACATGATAAATATACAAATAGAACCTTTAACAGATAATTTATAAAGTTACACTTCAGTACTCTGCATCGATAATAGGTTCTCTGAACACTCAAACTAGAGCAATGATATTTAAAGATTAATGAGCTAGTTTATGAATTGCCAGATGTCATTGTATCAGTCTATTTTTATAAAAAATGAATATTTTCAAGGAATTTTCATCATGTATATGAAACTAAATGAAGACAGTTACTTACCTAGTTACCTTCTATTATACGGTATTGATATTTTCTATCACTACCTACATAAATAAAGTAAAAGTGACACAAATTATGTAAATAATTACTGGGAAAAGTGAGATAGAAATAATGACTGATTCTTGATATTTATAGAGAAATATTAAAAAATCCATTGTGAGGCTGAAGAGATTTATTATTATCATGTGTCTGTCTTCAATTATTAAGTTGATTTAAAGCAATGTAATTTCCGATTTATGCATATTGCATGACTAATTTTGGCATAGACATATAGGAACATTTCTCTCAGCTCATGGTCTTTAGTTTAGGATAATTTATTTATTACTATTTTATAAGAGTATGAAGTCAACATATATTGTGGCTCAAAAGGAGAAACATCTGTTTTGTCTTTATGAGAGTATAAAAGTACAGACAGGGGAAGATCTGTTCGTTCCATTAACCCTACCTAGCTCCATGCTAGCTAAAATATTGGAGGAACATTAACTCCAAATGATTTGTTTTCCTGTACTTATTGACTGTCAAAAATGTATTTCAATATGATAAGAAATCTCACATTGTAAATAAAATGCAGATATCAAATTAAGAAGGAATTAGCTTATAAATCAAAACCTAAAAAGAAGCAGTCCTCTATTATTTAGGCTGAGGTATGGGGTCAGAAAAATTTTGTTGCTGCCCCTACTCTACCACCCACTATGTCTTGATAGTTTAAAAATAACTATTTTACCTCCCTAAAACTCAGTTTCTTCAACTGTAAATTCTTAAAGTAACTTTTCCAATTGGTTTGCTGTAAGGATTAAATTAAATACGTATTTAAATTGCTCAGCATGAAAGCTGGCAAACAGAAAGGATTAAGTAATTGCTAATGGTATCAGAAATTGTGGTTATTTAGCTAAAAGATGAGAAAGTTGAAGAATCACGTATAGCCTTCTACTGATTTAAATTATTTTTACAGGTAGTTTTCAACAAAGAAAAGAATAACAGAATAATAGTTCACATTCCATTTATTACAGTGGGCAGAACTAAAATATTTGGTGCAAGAAAAATGCCCTGTGAAATATGCTAGGTATATCTGTTTTGGGGCTGGTGATATCAAGTTCCTAGGAAGACCAAGTAACCATCCTTCCTTACTTTATATTCAGAATAGCCTTGATTTTTACCATATTCCCAGAATAATTACTAATAATGTCCTGATGTGGATGGAAAACACATGATACTTAGAGCAGACATATCCTATACAAATTACACCTTCTATAAATGGTATCAGCAGAATTTACTCCTTCCTCAGAGGAAATCAGTATATTGATTCACAATTTGAAAATACACTTTAGTTTAATGAACCATGAGCTAACATTATATTAAATCTCTGTTAAAATATGGTAAAATATGTTTTTAAAAATTAAAAATTAAAAGTACTGATGCACATAATTTCTTTTCAGGTATGGCAAGATGTGTTATTAAAATACATTTTAGGGGCGCCTGGGTGGCTCAGTGGCTTAAAGACTCTGCCTTCAGCTAGGGTGGTGATCCTAGGGTCCTGGGATCAAGCCTCCCATCATGCTCTCTCCTCAGCAGGGAGCCTGCTTCCTCCCCTCTCTCTCTCTGCCTGCCTCTCTGCCTACTTGTGATCTCTGTCTGTCATATAAATAAATCCAATATTTAAAAATAAATAAATAAAATACATTTTATATACTTATAAGTATATGTGTGCATATACACAATCATGTCACTATGAAAAATTGGAATTGGGATTATTAAAATAAAAACAAAATTTTGCTTATCTTTTATTTAAATAATTCTTCCTCTTATTTTGTGATCACATACCAATATAATTTTAATGAAAAAATTCAATTCGCAAGAGCTATTTCTTAACCTGATATTAAATTTTACCATTCTTCTTTTAATATAATACTATATAATCAGGGGTACCTATGTGGCTCAGTCATTTAAGCATCAGACTCCTGATTTTGGTCTGGTCATGATACTGGTGTCCTGAGATCAAGCTCTGCCTTGGACTCTGTGCTCAGTGTGGAGTCTGCTTGAGATCCCCTCCTTCTCCTTCTGTCCCCCACTCCCACCCCCTACTAGCACATTTTCTCTCTCTCTCAAATAAATAAATCTTTAAAAAAATAACATTATACCATGTAATCAAAGAAAATAATTTCCAGATATGCTCTTGGGACAAAAAAAATAATAAACTTCCTAACATACCTTTTCCATATCTATAGAACTGTACAAGAGCCAAAAGTCATTGTAATGAACTTGAAGTAATATAAAATTCTAAATTTTTTGTGGTTTAGGAAATATTTTAATCTGTTTAATATAATTTAACAGGGTTAAGAGCTTATAATTTTAGAAAGTGTATATTCTATTTACCAATTTAAATTAGATACAGTCTTGCAAAAATGAAGTTTTAAACAGTTAGATTTCTGACTAACTGTATGTATTCCACTCATCAAAAAGTTATCAATTAGACTTCTAAAAGACTGAGAAAATCTCTTATTTTGTATTTTTTACACATATATATAAATAATAGATAAAAGGGAAAAAAACAGATTTATTTTCTAATGCATATTTTGTAATTCTTTTGATGCCAAAATAGAATATGTTAAAAAAAAATCAGCTTCTGAGATCTTTAAAAGATATATAAATTCTTTACATACTGGCTTAGGAATCTCTGCATAAAATTTTAGAGATGTTTATTTCAACAATCCCATATTAGTAGCATTCAGATTTTGTGTTATTGGCAGTATGTGCATATATCTTCATACATCTAAATCAATAAATGAGGAAACTACCCAGCTAATTCAACACAAAATATTTTTCATTGATCACATTATATCTGAACTACAGCAAATATCCATATTTGCTTGCCCTATTTAGGTACATCATAACTAACGGAGTATTTAAAAATTAAGGTAAAACTATTAGATCTAAAATAGAATTATTGATAGATGCAAGATTACTAATTTTGATATAAAATATGTACAATCACAAAGCATTCAAATTTACATACTCACCAATACAGGTAGGTAAGGAATCATTCCATTGGGCCAAAGAATTGGGCACAGTATCACACCTAATTGCAATGGATCCATGGAGAATATATCCTGGATTACATTCAAAAAGAACCAATGAACCAACTGCAAATTCATTGCCAATCCTTCTTCCAAATCTTGGTTCAGGCACAGAGCTGCACTGTGTAGAACTTGTTCTAGGAACAGCTGTGTACAAATAATTGTTGATTTTAATTTCATATTTGGTAGATAAATGCAGATTTCAAAATGTAGCTATTTAAACAAATTTCAAAGAAATCTTCACTTTTTATCAGCACTGAAATTAACAACTTGAATATATTTCTAAAAGTTCTAATATTCATACAGAATAAAATACAATTTAAAATGAATACTGCTATTGTCATCAAGATTTTTTTATTTAAAAAAACATCTTTTAATCCTTTAAACAACATCAAGTAAGTTTTTGTCTTATTTTTTTGGTTTTACTAAACTCTTATTAATATAACAAAATAGTTTGAATTAGGTATTTCAATTTACGGGATGATAACTGAAAGATATATTTTTTCTTTTTAAACTGGGATAACATGTTCCAACACGTGTCAGGTTACATGAGGTAATGTCACATTTTATTTTTCAGTAGTTTCATAGATTTAAAAAAGAAAACACAACATAGTACTAATTTCACAGTATGTTCACAAACTTAATTGTTCAAAATATGTTTGTTATTGAAGACAATTATGTTCAAGGCTAAGTATAAGTCAGACAGATTAACAACAATAGAAGTTTTATTTAATAATCATACAATATCAAATTTGAAATTGCTTTTAGATTTTATAGGTATGTACTTTGATTGTGACTTTTTTTTTTTTTGGGTTTAGTAAAATAGAATGATAACAGGATGTTTTTTCTTTTTAAAACACATACAGATGGGATTAAAGAGTTTGACAACAGCCCAAAAAATGATATGATGAATTCCAAATAGACTGATTCCTCTTATGTGACTTGTAATAGTGCCTTTTTAAATTCATAATATCATATATTGTTTAATGAAGGAATACTATTAAAAATGAAACAGTAAAATATTATAGACAACATTATAAATGGGAGAAAGTTAATAAAAGTATCAAATCATAAGTTTATAAATTTCTTAAAAATAAAGTTCAAGATACATTTAAGAATAAATACTACATGATCATACACAACTAAAACAAAGTGTTTCAAATTATAGCCCTTAATATTTTAATGATAATGTTGAAGCTTGTCTATAAAAGGTGAGAAGAAACTGTGTAAATAAGCTTTCAATTGCACAAAAATATTTAATAGCCATGAAGAAAGTTTGAAATCTCCTGAGAGAATGAAAAACTAAAATTTAGAATGGAATAATGATTTCCCTACATGTCTAAGTACATCAGCACAAAATTCTGTACATTTTTAATTTAGAATGCTAGGCTATGGGAAAAATAGAAGATGCAGAGAGTGAAGAGTTGTCAGAAAAAAAAATATTTTAAAACAATATGTTGGAAGGAAGGGAAATCATACTTGAGAATGATGATGGAAGCAATAGGTCACTTTTAACTTTGGCCAAATTAACAGTTTTCTAGTGATGGGGGAGGGAACAGGGTGAAACTTAAAAAAAAAAAACAACAACTAAAAACAACTTTGATCTCTCCTATATGGTTATGATGATCTCATCATTAATAATTCTGAACATAGCATGAGGAAATTGATATCATTCCTTAGTGTGTTTCTAGGCTACAGGGTCACTTACCTTGATAAACAAAGTGAAATCCCTTAGCTGTTATTGGTCCAACTGAAGTAAATCGAATTGTGATCTGATTACCTGAACTCAGTGGAAGTGATTCTCCTACTCAACAAAACAAACACTAAGATATCATAAATAATTTCATTCAGTAAACCTAACAAATTATATTAATTTACACTGTTATTTGAAAATGTCAATCTATGTTCTATCAAATTACTTTAAGATAGCCTACCTCTGACAATATATTTTCTTTGGGTTCAGTTTCAATCTCAACCTTTTTACCATACATTTTGATACATATTGTCTCATTTCAAAAATAATCCTTAAATATTTTATATTACATTAAATACCACAGACTCAGTGACTAAATATTATATTTACTTGATTACAATCCCCCAAAAATATTTGGTTATGTTTTTCTCAAGCGTTTGAGTTACTATTGTGTTTCTATTTTTGTTTAAAATAAAGAGTGATTCTATTTTCAGTTTATTTCTCATATGGATGACATAAATCTCAACTTTCACTCTAATACCAATCAAAGTCAGTCTTTAATCAATAACTGATGCATGGCAGTTCTATTAAAGGATACCTGAATGGGATCCTGAGAGGGAAGATAACAGAGAAGATTGCTGAGTTGGCCCATCATACACCTCAACAACATCGTGGAGTGATGTCTGGAAAAATACAAACTGGCCAAACACCACTGATCAACAGGAACCAGGAGAAGCAAACAAATCACCAACCATCCAAAAACGAAAACAAAAAACACAACAAAAAAAAAAAAATAGAAAGAGGAGGAGAGAGAGAACAAAGTATTACAATATAATACTCATCTTTTTTCTACCTTTAAAAGAGGGTAGGTGCCAATTGGTTGATATGCCTAACACACATATCTCAGGTCATAAGGTAATGACCATGGCCTAAAAGCAATAAAATTTTTTAAATACTATTTTTTAAAAAATAAATTAAATGGTATAACATTTATCTATAGATCAGAAACCATAAGGTTGGTGATTAATACTTTATAATAACTCCGATTTTTCCCATTGGTAGTTTGGTTCTCTTCACTTTGTGACTCTCTTCTCTTTTTCTAATTTTTTTCTCCTCTTTTATATAAGATAGACTATATTTTAATTTAGGGGGATTTCTTTAGATTGCTTTTAAAATGCTGTTCTGCTGTAAGTAATAATTTCATTGGAAAAATATCAGCAAGATACTTTAAAGGTACAGTGTTTAGTTTACATTTTGACTTTAAAATGATTCCTAAGCATTGTTAATATCTTGCCAAAATCAAGAAATATAATTTATAATTCCTCAGCAATTGAGATAGACAATTTTACAAAATGGTTGTTTTTTCATGGTAAATACCGATCTGAAGTATTTATCAATAGATATTGATAAAGGTCTCTTTTTTGTACTTTTCCTTTAATTATATGTGAACTTTACGTGTAGAAACGACCCAAACTATAACTTAAAAGAAAGAACCTGTTCCAGAGCAGAAATAAGCTTGTATTTTGTGGGTTTTTTTTTTAAAGAAAAAAATAATAAAAATTATCCTTAAAACACTTTTTGAATAGAAAAATTATGGCATTTAAAAGAGTACTTTTTTAAGTTTAATAATGTTAAGACAAGGTGACTTTTATAAGCTCAAAATCACATTACTGTAATTAAACTATACATATATGTATTTTTAAAGTTCATCATAATTTACACTTGAGTCAAGGTTATGGTAATCCTCTGGTGGTCTCTTGAAAACAGCCTAATTCATCTGAAACATGCTGAGTTTTTCATATGAACACATACACATAATACTGTAAACAAAGATACACTTTTTTTTTCTTTTGTGCCTGCTAAAATAAGCTGGTGATCTCAGTCCAGTTCTTTGTGAGGTAAGGGGAAATGAAGGCAGATACAGAGTTGTTGCTTTGAACAATTCCTACACATTGTTGTGCTATTTTTCATAAATAGTCCTCCTGAAAACATTTCTTAGAAGTTATGAAAACACATTTATGTTTCTATTGAATCAGATGCATGCATTCTATTTTTTTAATAGTTTACTAGTCATATGAAATTTCAGTCCAGACCTTTTTAAAAGACCCATATATTGGTCCACCAAATTCCAAGCCATTTCCAAAATATTCCAAAAAATATTAAGAGTTTTTGTTTTCTGTTTTTGCATTTTTTTAGATTGGTGTTTGATTGGTTTTCAACAGTGTCTTTGAAAGTTTCTACTATAACCTGGATGTTGTCATTGCCTGTCCAAGTGTCCCCCCGCCCCGCAATCATGTTAGTCTAATGACAGGCACTTTGCTAAAAACACTGTGCAACAAGGCTCTTGGTAGATAAATTATTCTTTCTCTGTATCTTTTTTGGGAAGACATAAGAAAAATAAAACACTTAAATTCAACATCGTTTAACTCTTTCTGCCAAATATTTCAAATATTTCCTTAGGAAACATGCTCAATTCCCAAGCAAACCACCACATTACAAACAATATCTAAAAAAACAAAACAAAACAAAACTCCCCTTCAAACAAACAAACAAACAAACAAACAAAACAACAACAGTCATCCAAGGGTTTTTCTAAGGAAAAAAGGAAAAACAATGATTTTTCTTGTTTTTAGACCTCTTGTTCACAACTATTACCTCTCTACAGATAGACCAGAATTTTGTGTCACTTGTGAACTAGATATGTTAAAAGGGTAACTTCTAACAATAGAGCCATAAACACTGCATATTTGCATCATGTTGAGTAATGAAAACTGTAGGGCATGACCTTGGAGTGTCCTTAGTAACTTATGCCTGCAATTTGTGGTGCTAATTTTGAGATGACAGTGGGGGGAACTGAGAAGGGCAGGGGATAAGGGAGTGGAGTGTTGAATCTAGCCTCATTAAGCACTTACTAACTAGTAGTAAGCTACTACTCTTCAACAGGCTCTAACGGCATTAATTTACCCAATGGAAATCTTAACTGAAAAATAACTTTTATTAGGAAAAAAAAAAGTTACTCTGAGAGTATACTAAGCCATTATATGAAAAGTAAAAGTTTAAAGTATATTTTTGCATAAGTTTTCTGTAGTATGAAATATCAAGAACACCTGCATAGTGATCTGATTTCCTATACGTTACCAGGTTAAGTATTGCCTCATTACATTACGTTACAAGCCCGAGCCGAATATTTCTCAGCTAGAAACCTCAAGAATTAAATGGTAAACCTTGTGTTTGCTTCCCCAGGCCATCCACAAATGTCTTTATTTAGTTAGTTTTCTTACATTCACACAGCAGTAGGTCTTCTGCTTCTAAAATCTTCTGAAGGGCCAACTGTACCCTTTGCATGGTTGAGGTCTTTGTAGGAAAAAACTGTGAAAGACTTTAAGATGGATCAAAAGATAACTGGATGTTGTGCTCGTGAGATGTTTTTTAGCCTACCCTTCTGGGTCACCTGTGTTTTGGGGGGACTGTGGTGTATGCAATGGTTTATTGTCCAATGGACAGACGTGTAAATTCATTTCAGCCTTCCATGCTTATCTATGTATCTATGTATCGGTCTGCCTCTCTATCCACTGATCTATACTTGGCTATTGAATTCTATATTAAACCACTGTAGTATTTACTAAAACCCTCTTTAATTCCTGAGTTAAATAAAAGTTTTGATAAAAAATATTTTGATACATGTTTACTTCATATTTGCATGGGACTCAACTTACACTCTCTTTAAAAAACAAAACAAAATAAAAACCCTTCTAACACTGATCAACGTACCTCAGCCTAATGACTGGACCATCATTTTATTTCTAGGACTACAATTAACCCCCAAAGTCTGGGGTGATGAGGCCATCTGAAATGATTAGCTAGCTCTCTGTCTTCTTTCTCTTAGTTTCCAGCAGAGATACAAAGTTCTCTGCATCTCAGCTCCAGGGCTGCTTTCCCTCTCTCTGGAGATCTGCTTGTGAATATCAAAAGCACTTTGTTCTCAGGCTATTAGAATAGGCTATGAACACTAAGCTGCTTCTTAAGGGAAGCACCACTCTAAGTGAATTTTTCCCCTTTCTTAAGCATGATAGATCTTAAAAATAATGTTTTAACTCCTTTGTTCGAAATCCGTTTTATAATGTTATATGTGTATTATTGCAAGTTATAAAAAAGAAGAAAAGGGAAGCCTAATAGGGCAGAAATAAACATGTAAAATACCCCTACAAATCAGTCTATGCAAACAATCTATTTATTATCTCTGAAATTACTTCTGAGCCTCTTATTTTCCATATATTTTATTCTAGAATACAGTTTATTAATCTAACTAATATTGTTGATTCTATTCTATGATGTACCCGAAACAACTGGGGTCAGAAAGCCAACAGATCCAAAGAGAGTCTTTCTCTTAGACCCCGTTAACTGTATTTGTAGTCATTCAGGTGGCAGCTTATCTTTACCTATGGAAAGATGTTAAGTTAGCCAATTAAATTAATTGTAAACCAACAATAGGACATGTTGGGCACATCTTTTAATGCAGATCATTGCTGTGCTAATCATTTAATACATTCTTAAAAGCAAGTCCTCCACCAACCACAAAAGGGCAACATGTAGGAGGTGTTCTAGGCTGCACTAAAAAAAAAAAAAATTATAGGGATGCCTGGGTGGCTCAGTCAGTTAAGCCGCTGCCTTCAGCTCAGGTCATGATCTCAAGGGTTCTGGGATCCAGTCCCGCATGGGGCTCCTTGCTTGGCAGGGAGCCTGCTTCTCTCTTGGCCCCTGCCTGCCACTCTGCCTCCTTGTGTGAGCTCTTTCTCTCTCTCTCTCTGACAAGTAAATAAATAAATAAAATCTTTAAAAAAATTACAATTTAGATTTTTTTTAAATATTTTATTTATTTATTTGACAGAGAGAGAGATCACAAGTAGGCAGAGAGGCAGGCAGAGAGAGAGGGGAGGGAAGCAGTCTCCCTGCTGAGCAGAGAGCCCGACGCGGGGCTTGATCCCAGGACCCTGGGATCATGACCTGAGCCAAAGGCAGAGGCTTTAACCCAGTGAGCCACCCAGGTGCCCCCAATTTAGATTTTTTAATAAAGATTTTATTTATATATTTGAGAGAGAGAGAGAGAGAGAGCGCAGGAACAGGGGGAGAAACAGGGAGCCTAAGGCAGAGTTTGATCCCGGGACCCTAAAATCATGACCTGACCCAAAAACAGACATTAACCAATGGAGCAACCCAGGTACCCCTACGATTTAGATTTTTAAATGTCACTTAGTCTGCTTAAATCACTTAAATAGAGAAAACCTCTAATTTAGATCAGATCGATAGGATATTCACCCTAACTTTAAAATTTCCTAGTTCATTTGCTCCCCCATGAGCAAAGAAACTCAGAATGAGACAGGACATTGTGTTTATCTATTTTTCTTTGTAGATAAAGCAAGGTTTATTTGACATCTAGTTTTTACAGTATTCTATCCAACCAAGATAGAAAGGCGGAGGTCCATTTATTGAGGCAGTTTGCATGATGCAAGTGCTCACTTAACTAAGTTTCAAAAAACATTTGTTTCCTCATTCTGCACCAACTCTGCCATCTCTCCTTTAGCCACATTTGCTTAAGTCACGAGACTATCCATTCTGCTTAATTTAGCCATTTCAAATGTACATCAATAAACGATGAAAGGGTGGCTGGAATGGCATAAAGAAGTTCCTGAATATTAATACATCTCCAGAATTAGAAGGCACATTGCAGACCAGCAGTCTGCAGTATCTTGGTGGAAGTATCTTGGTGGAAAACAGCACAGTAGACGGGTGAGGTGTGACATGCACGATATGGCTTAGCGCCCAGAGGAGTGTGCATTTGTTTAGAACATAAATAAGTACTTCTCTACTCTCGATTGTTGCCGAATGTTCCACCATTGCCTAAGCAAGTCAGAAACTTGGACGTGGCACTTAATTCTTGTACCATCAAAATAACTAGCTAGGGCATTCATTGTGCAGAGGCTCACTGATTTAGCAATTAACTTTAAATGAGGATAATAAAACAAACATGGACACGATTGATGTTATCCAGTGATTAGGACTGGAGTTATCGAATTAAAAATAAATATTGAGTTTATGCAAATACAGAAGGGTTTTAATTTTGCCTTTGTCAATTTTGTTTTCCTCTCAGGAAGGAATCAGTCACAGAGTATCCCAATGGCACACTAGTTTTAAAAGGAAAAAAAGCCCTCAGATGGGACCATGACGAAAGGAGCTGATCTAACCATTCCTGTTTACAGTAAAATTAAATGTCTAAGAGTTTGTGGTAAATTCAGGTCTCATTCAAACTTGCTTTGATGTAAAAGGGACCAAATTTGGTAGAAGAAGGCAAGGAAGTAGGTTTCTAAGGGCAGTGGTAGTTGTCAGCTGTTCGGTAGCTCATTCACCATGGTGCCAATGTGCTAAAATGACAAGATTTCTTTGCTCTGTGACAGAAAGGATAAAGCTGCTTACAGACCGTCACTAGATTTAGATGGACTAATGCCTTAAAATCACAAATCTATGGGTCTGGAATGCCCTCATAAAGGATATATGAAAACCAGCAAATGAAGAGTTAGGTCAGATTCTGGAATTGGACTTTAGGACTGAATCTAGGATTCAGGATACGAGGCAGTCTCTTCACCTTTCCATGCCTCAACTTCCTCGTTTGTGAAATAGGGAATAATAAAAGTCTCTAAATTCATAGGACATCAATATTTATAAAACACTCTGAACAGGGGCACCTGGGTGGCTCAGTGGGTTAAAGCCTCTGCCTTCAGCTCAGGTCATGGTCCCAGGGTCCTGGGATCAAGCCCCACATCAGGTCTCTGATCAGCGGGAAGCCTGCTTCCCTTCTTCTCTCTCGCCTGCCTCTCTGCCTACTAGTGATCTCTGTCTGTCAAATAAATAAATAAAAGTTTAATAAAACAAAAACAAACAAACAAACCACTCCGAACAAGCACCTGAACACAGTAGGATGTATTAGTTACTACTATCAGTATCTTAGCCTTGTAAATATATATGCTACTAATTCAATCTGAAAATTCAGTGGTAGGCAAAAGTTAATTGACCGTCGAGGTTAGATAGCATATTTTTTTTCCCTCATACTCTCCTTTCCACACATGCATATTTAGAACAACGTGCAGACTTAATTGGGTCAGAAGAGCATTCCAGGTGTTTTAATCAAGGTTCATTGAACTGATGATTTCAAAATGGCTATGCTCTTCTCTGTCACTTGATTTTACATTCTGTCCTTCTGGGTGGAATATGAAAGTAGGATTAGCAGTTTTCTATATGGGCTAAGAAAAAGGGAGCAAGGTGAGAGAGCGTTCTACGTTTGTTTTAGTTTGTTCCCTTCATCTTAAGTCCTAGTCCCTCTGTTGCAAAAGCATTAAAACACCATCACAAAAGAAATAGTTCCACACAGGGGAGTCTGGGCAAGAAAAGGAGAAGAAAAATATTGTAAATTCCTATTAGATCTCAGCATGATTCTCAACATGCCTGTTATCCTTTTCAAAATCTATACATTCTTTTGTATTCTAGGGTTCATTTTGATTGTATTAGGCACTCAGCTGGTTAGTTGCTCTGTGAAAAAAAATTGTAAAGAAGTCCCCCCTGTTTTGCTCAGCTTGCATTTTATTCACCAACACGGCACAGAAGAAAACACACATGTGCACTCACACTACCAGCAGAACAGAAATGAGACTCACATCAAAGATGTATTTGGAACTATACCTGATTATGTGTGCAAGCATAAAAAAATGACTGTTGGTGACATACCAAAATGTTTCACTACCTTTATATGAATTTTGTCTCATACTTTTCACCTCATATGAATACTTCAAGACAATATTATAGAAATGTCCATGTATGCAAAATACTTCCTTTTTCAATTAGTAACATATATATACAGTACTCTTTGTTCTCTATATGCTCTGACTATGAAACTGCTTATTGTATTAAAAACTCCAAGGTTGCTTTTGGGATATAATGGTCACTTAAAAACTTCATGATTTTAAAAGCATTCTCATTTAAAGCTGATTACAAGTATCCAATTAAAACCTCAATTTTATGAAATACATATATAGTGAAATATTATATATAATATAGTATATAAAGTGATATATATATATATAGTGAAATATTTTAACAACTCATTCAAAAGCACCAAAACACAGAACATTTAAAATCAGTCCCAAATCAAAGTAGTGTGCTACTTATTTTCAAAACATCATCTATGGGGTGCCTGGGTGGCTCAGTCCTTATGCATCTGCCTTTGGCTTAGGTCATGATCCCAGTGTCCTGGGATAGAGCCCTGCATCCGGCTTACTGCTTGGCGGGAAACCTGCTTCCCCCTCTCCTACTCCCCCTGCTCATGTTCCTGCTCTCTCTCTCTCTCTCTCATTCTTGCTGTCAAATAAATAAATAAAATCTTAAAAAAAGAAAGTCATCTAGCACTGGAAAAGTTTGAGTAGAAGTTGCATTGATATAATAATAATTAAGAATTTCATCAGTATTTTGGAAACTTTCACATTTTCCACATATCAGTTAGATTACAAATACTTATGCTTACTATAGTACAATACTAGTAAACTATTAACTCACAATGAGGTGCTTTACACTAAGATAGTGTTTTAGTTAAGGTGAGTCATGTGAATCATACACTAATTATCTATGGGCTATTTAAATCAGATAGAAGTTTGCCTCCACCATAGGTCCTGCAGTCAATCTTGCCCTTGAGCAAATAACCTAGAAGTGCTACATTAGTTAGCATCTCACAGAGTACCATGAAAACATGCTAGTTCTGAAAAGAAGTATACCAAAACCTTTTTATTGCAATTTTGTAATAATCAGGAAAAGATGTTATTTAAAAAACAAAATCATGTTTCTGACCATGGTACCCAATTATCCAGTAACTAAGTAGCTCCAGAAATCTTGTCCTGTTTTGAATTTGTAACAGTAAACAGGATGATAATTTATTTTCCTGTTAGCAGTTTCCTGTGTGATACCTGTACCGATCTATAAGCTAGGTTTACTGACTAAATCCATGGTATTTACTTTCAGGCTTCTCTGAAGCTAGGTGTATATACTGTGACCATTTGCTCATCACAAATTTTCAAACTGTCTATAACTTCTTTTAAACATATGGGCATTATATATTTAAAAAAAAAACCTTATAGCAAATGTAGTTCTGTTTTCTTTAATTGTTTCAGGAACAAATATCTATTCAACAGCAAGCGAGCAGCTTATCTGCAATTTGGCAGTTGTAACATTTCCCAATAGCTGAAAATTAATTTGGTGTTCAAAAAGCAATAAAATCAAGAAAAACACAATAAGCAATTCTATTGCATGTTTAAAAGAATTAAAACAGAAAAGCAAAATTAAAAGTTTAAAGTGTAACAATATTTTATTAGCACTTTTATTTTGAACTCAATTTCAATTTGGATGAGTATTTTCCTCTAACCATTCTTAAGTCTTTTTTTCTACACATTTGGCAGAATATGTCTGCCAAATCGCAATGAGGCCAGACAGATTTAGGTCAGGAAAATATTCTCATGTGGACTATAACATAAGTTAGTGGAATTTTTTTTTATTATGGAAATTTCCAAATGTATACAAAGTAGAGAGACTAGTAAAATAAACACCCATGAACCCATCCATCCAGTTTCAACACTTTTGAACATGTCCAATTTTGTTTCATTTATTCTCTCCCATTCCTCCTATATCCTCAACCTGGGAATACCTTAAAGCAATTCCCAATATCCTACTCCTTTTTCATAAAGGCTTCAATATTTACTTCTAACAAATGAGGACTTTAAAAAATAACCACAACTAACTACTGTATCTAATAAAACTAACAATAATTTCTATAATTTAATAAGCATTTCTTGATTTCATTTCCTGATTCTCTCCTCTCCAAATATGTGTGTGTGTGTGTGTGTGTGTGTGTGTGTGTGTATTTATTTATTTATAATTGCTTTGATTAACTCAGGATCCAGACAGGATCCACACATTCTATTTGGTTGTGGTCACTAAAGCCTCTTCCAATGTATGAAATCTCTGACCCTCATCTTATTCGGGATGTCATATACTTACGGAAAAATATGTGTCTTCTTCTTCTTCTTTTTTTTTTTTTTTAATTAATTTATTTATTTGACAGACAGAGATCACAAGTAGGCAGAGAGGCAGGCAGAGAGAGAGGAGGAAGCAGGCTCCCCACGGAGCAGAGAGCCCGATGTGGGGCTCGATCCCAGGACCCTGGGATCATGACCTGAGCCGAAGGCAGGGGCTTTAACTCACTGAGCCACCCAGGCGCCCCAAATATGTGTCTTCTGAAGGCAGAAGACTGAAAGGATAAAACTCAACTGATCAAATTTTCCTGTCGTCTAGGTTTTGTTGAGAGTTAATTTGATGAAGCTACTATGAGCAAGCGATTTTCTGTGCCTAACACCTCTGGAGGTGCTGCTATACAGATACAATTCCTGATCCTCTGAAATCCCATTTCAATCAGAGCATTTTGTTTCTCTGTTTTATTTATGGGACTTTCACATACGATTCAGCATTAAGCCTGGATTCAAATTCTTGCTTTCACTGAATTCTTTACACTCTGCATATTGCCTCCTACGCATGCCATGCCTTTTCTGCAGGCTCAGCACCTCGAACCCCTCAACTCTCAAAGTTCCCCTGCCTAAGAATTCTCTAATTGGCAAAATTTACATCTACTTTAGGATGACAGATGGAGGGGTTCATCATAGGGCAACATTTTAAAAAAGTTTCTCAGTTAAAAAAAAAAATAGTGTTCTTAATAAATAAGGTATTATGTATCCTGTAGACTCTTAGACGTTTTTAGCGGTAGATTTTAGAATTCAGAAGAGTAGCAGGGACAGCTCTCTTTGCCCATTGGTCCTGTTTGTGCTTTAATAAAACCATCTTTTTGCATGAAGATGAAGCAGCAGCAGAAGCAGAAGCAGAAGAAGAAGAAGAGTGGAAGAAGGATCTGGTAAATAATTTTTGTTCTCATAATGATTTACAAAATAAAATATTAGTAATAGAAAATCTGGGATTTGCAGTTCTATACACCTGGATTTGACCAGCTTTGCTATTCAGTGTTGGATGACCTTCACCAAGCAAGTAAACCTTCCTGAATCTTTTTCCTAAACAACAAAATAGTACCAACTCTAGGATTGTTGTAAAGATTAATCTCTAAAGCATCTCACCCAGCAGGTGCTTAAAAAACACAGTATCACTCACACACACACACACACACGCCATACTTTGTGACCTTTGTAATCTCTTATTTTAAAAAAATCTATATATAATTATATAAATAAATCAAATTAAGCATTATTTTTTTAACTCTACCAAATGTGATGGTTAGTAGTAATAGTAGTAATCTTTTTTTTTAAATTTTTTTATTTTAATAAACATATAATGTATTTTTATCCCCAGGGGTACAGGTCTGTGAATCGCCAGGTTTACACAATAGTAGTAATCTTAACAATGAAAACAAATAAGAGTAATAGCATACCAATTTTGGAAGACACCTTATCATTCATTTAGTCCAAATCATCAGGTGTTAAAAATATACTTTTAGTCCCTTAACCTTCCTCAGAGAACACATATACACATATTGGAGCATAAAAGAGTTATTGAAATAAATCTACAAGGGCACCTGGGTGGCTCAGTGGGTTAAGCCTCTGCCTTTGGGCTCAGGTCATGATCTCAGGGTCCTGGGATCAAGCCCCGCATCGGGCTCTCTGTTCAGCAGGGAACTTGCTTCCCCCTCTCTCTCTGCCTGCCTCTCTGCCTACTTGTGATCTTTCTTCCTGTCAAATAAATAAATAAAATCTTTTAAAAAAATGAAATAAATCTACAGGATATGTATTATTCAAAGAACACACTGAATTCTGCTAGGGGAAAGTGGTCTTATTTACTGATTGAGTTCTCCAAAAGACTTTTCTCCTATAGGTATTTTTTTTTTTTCCTTTCAGAAATTGTCTCAAACTATTCTATTGTCCATAATTAAAGTTAGAAAAAAATATTTTATGCTACTCTGGAAATAGCTACTCTTCTTCTTAGTACAAATAAAGTAACTTATCTTATTATTGTTGTTTTTTAAAAAAAGATTTTATTTATTTATTTGAGAGAAAGAGAGTGAGTAAGAGAGAGAGCACGAGTGGGGGAAGGAGTGGAGGGGTTGAACAAGAAGCAGCAGCAGGCTCCCCACTGTGCAGGGACTACTCCCTGGAGTCCCAACATGGGACTCCATCCAGGGACTCCAGGATCATGACCTGAGCCAAAGGCAGCATCTTAGTCAACTGAGCCACCCAGATGCCCCTCACTATTGCTATTTTAACATTTTTACCATCATTCTTGTTGAACTTATCACTGATTTTTGGCAATACCATTATCAAAAGCATCTAATATTCTTCTACAACTTCATTCCAAATCCCTTACCATTATTAAGTTAGTTATTATTTACTATCTGCAAAATACCATACTGTTGCTGAGAAACTTACAAATGGAAATTCTAGATATATTGATAAATACTGATATTGACAAATCGATAAATTTCAGTTTCTCATATAAAGATTTTTGACCAGAAAATCATTTAGGTATACAGACAAGACTGAAAGAAATTTGAGATAATTTTTTTTCCTTCACTTGGTGCACATATAAAATTTATTTGGATTAATAACATCACTAGTTGATAAACAATGAACCTGGTGATATTTGAGGTTGATGCATAAATCTATTGTTATCTGCCTCCTGACCCAGAACTTTGTACATACAGATCAATTTAGTTCCTTTTAAGAAAGTTTATGGATATATTATGTTAAACAACTCTTCACTGAATTAATAAAATCCCACTTTGTGGATGTGGCCTTTTGTTAACATAGAACTAGATCTCATGGAAAATTAGGTATAAGGATCAGTGGAGACCTGTCTTGTCTCTGTTCTCATATTGGGCCAATTTACAACTGATGAATGAGTTATGTTCAAAAAATATTATCAGCAGACTGTTAAGATTTTAAAATGCATGTTCTCATGAAAACAATGTAAAAATGACAGGTGCCCAGATTAACTCAGAAGATCAATTTGACCTAAAATCTGTGAAGTTCATGAATATAACAGAATATTTTAACTGTACAAAAGATTTCATAATCTATCTCAATTCTTTGTTTTACAGAAGAAGTAACTGAAGTACAAAATGGTTGAATGATTTGTAACAATAATCCTATAGGAACATGCATTCTAAGCTCCAATTAGAACAACAAGAAACACCCGGCAGGATTTGGGATTTCATCTGGAGAATAAAGGTCAAAGTCCCTAGACATAAATAACATAATTACTACTCCTGCATGGAAAACATTGCTTGATTCTTTTTTTTTTTAAAGAACAACTGGCATACAATATTATATATTTCAGGTGTGCTATGCACAGTACAGTAATTTAGTATTTTATACATTATGAAATAGTCACCATAGCTAAGTTGTTCCATCTGTCACTATACAAAGTTGTTACAGTATTATTAACTATGTAGGTCAATATACACATATTAACTATGAAAAATTTAACTTTAAGTTAGGTACAGTAAGAGATTAACAAGAAAACTAAAAATAAAATTGAACAATTAGAACAGTATACTGTAATGTTATGTAAATGTGATCTCTCTCTCTATCAAGATATCTTACTGTACTGTACTCATACTTCTTGTGTGATGATGTGGGATGATAAAATGCCTACATGATGAGATGAAGTGAGGTGAATGACGCAGGCGTGATGTACCCTTAAGCTATTATTGACTTTCTGACAATAACTCAAAAAGAGGATCTTCTGGGTCTTGACCACAATTCATTGCAGGTAACTAAAACTGTGGAAAGTGAAACAATGGAGAAAGGGGGAGTGCTGTATTCAAATTTCTTGGGTTGTCTAGATATGTCAGAATCCTTCTAAATATTCTAAGTTACTTAATAAGCTACAATTCCAATGGAAATATCTCATATTACAGCACAAAAAAGCTTTTTAGTTACACGTGCAAAATTTATTCAAAGACCTATATAAAGCATTTAGCTTTTAAAAGAAGCTGTGTGAAAAATGTGTTTTGGATTGTCTTCAATGGAAAAATGGTTGAAAATTAATCATTTTGTATCTGAATGCAAAACAAGCTAAAATAGCATCACCTCAGTTCTTCCCAAACTACTTGTAGGAAAAGTTAACTGTTCAAAGCACTGATCAGTGCTAGACACAAAGATAATTTAAAAATATGACTTCAAAAAAGAGCAAGCTATTTACTAATTTGTTTCTCATTACCATAACAAATAATAATTAGTAATGCACTTAATTAAATATTTAAAAACTAATTTATAATCACCTTATTATTATTTAAGAACATATAAAGACATAAAATACTTGTGCATGTGAATCACTTTATATTATATATGGGTTAAATAGTTTACAAAACCATAGTAACTAGCTTCAAAACACAAATGGAATATTCTGTTGTGGTTTTTTTGTCAATGGATGAAATCTTATTTTAGTAGAGATTTTAAAAGCCCCTATGGAGATCAAGGATACAATATGTAATTCCATAAAATTATTCAACTTCCCCCAAGTATGTCTGACCTTGATCAAATAACACTCAGATAAATTTTACTTCTTTTCCTATTTCCACTCTTCTATTTCTTTTTTATTTTTCATTTAATAAAAATTTTGTTTACATGATTCTTTCATAACAATTATTCTGCATAGATAACTAAAATTTATTTCTTAATCGTTAATTGTTAGAGAATTTTTACAGTTAGATTATGCTGGGCCCCAATCAGCAGTTACCATTAAGCAAAGAATTCACAGGTAAAATTAGACCATTATAACTTATTTTATTATGATATTCCAAAGTAAACAAGAGAGCCTGAAAACCTTTGGATTGAAGGCTGTAAAAGGGTTACATGTGGTTTATAAGTAAAGTTTTCAGAATCAGAGCTATTAGAAATTTTACACAAAATTCTATTTTTATACAATTTTTCATATTTAGATAGATACAGTGTATTAAAGGATATTCTGACTTCAATTTGTGAATTCCAAATTTTCTTTCAGGTTAATTTGGACTATTTGATGGATTAGATAATTTATTTAGATTCATTGGAGGGCAAAAAGGAGCTGTGAGAAAAAAATCTAAATGAAGCATGTTGTCATTGTTTTATGGCCACATTTGCTATACTTACTTATGCTGGCAGAAGATTGATGTGCACTGTCAGGTTTTACCTATGATGACCTGAGCAGTAGGCACTATGATCTTCATTTTGAGGAAGAGGAAACTAAGGCCCCAAGACCACCCCTACGGGAACTTGTGTAGCTCAAATTCATACTCACTTTTAATCACTGTAGTAAATAATGGCATATCAAGAATATTGGACACAGACTGGATCATTTTTTCACATTTCTTCTTCCATATGATAAAACTATTTTCATTAATAATCAGAAAGTGAATAATAGATAATAATGACCAGAAAGAAATACAGTGAAATTTTTTTAAACTGTGTGTATAATATATATGCTTATATATACAAAAGATATACAATAGTATACACACACACACACACACACACATATATATAATACGTGTCATTGTATAATGACACGTATTATAGTAGTAAAAAGTTCAAAATAAGAAAATAAATGTTATGGTATAAAAAGGAAAGATGTAATAGAGCAGTATTTTAATTTTATGAATGTAATTTTGAAAAACACGAGAAAACAAACCTTTACTAAGTTTTGTTCTCTTTCGGTTATTTACATATTAAGCAGAAATAAAAATTGCAGGTGTTTACCTAGGATGGATTAACTGAACTAAGTCAAATTCTGCTCCTTTGCCTGACAATTAGTGCTCTGTCATACTGACACTATTTGAATGAAGGAATATATAGTACAACACGGTTGGAGACATGAACTAAAGTGAACCGGAATGTTCCTAAATCATTAAAAATTTACTTCAAAAAATGATTGTGGTTGTTTAGTTTTAGTGTATCAAGGGCACAAATATACAGTAAAATAAAAATAGAATTAAGACAAAATAAAAATACTGGGGAATTGGTGTGTGTGTGTGTGTGTGTGTGCATCTGTGTGTAAAATATTATAAAAATTAATTGCATATTTCAGGTGCCTAGGTGGCTCAGTCGATTAAGTATCTGCCTTTGGCTCAAGTCATGATCCCAGGGTCCTGAGATCGAGTCCCAAGTCAGGCTCCCTTCTCCCTCTGCTTCCCATGAATAAACAAATAAAGATCGTTTTAAAAAATTGATTACACATTTCAATAGATAGTTTGCATTGATTGCAAACTTTCTATAACATTTTTACAAATGATTCTTTAGCATTAAAGGAACTAAATAGAATCACATGTCCTGTTTTGTTTTGTTTTTTTAATTAGGTAAAAAGCTGAAAAAAAAAAAAAGAATTATTCCATCCTATGAGTGGTTCCTGGACACTCTGTGGCCATTTCTTCTTGTATGTTCATGAAGCCACACTTCATAGCTTGATGCCATCACTTATAGCTCCTAAAATTATTATGTTCTGCTCCTCCAAATTCTCTGATGCTGTGTATCTAGACTCTTTCATTTTCTTAGCTAACGTCTAGTCTCTTTGAAGACTCAGCTCAGAGAAGTTATCACTGAATACTCAGTACCATTACCTCAGAATTTGTTGAAGGAAGGGCTGCTCAAATATGCTTCTATTGTATTCACTGCTTATTCTGGTCTTTCAAGTTATTACACTATTTTGAAATTTTGATTTAAATACCTTTTTTCTCCACTACTTGAAATTATTTATTTGTGTATCCCAGTGCCTACTTTCCTGGCACTCACCACCTATTTGTGCAATGAGTGTGGAAACTCCAATTATGTACTCCCCCATCCCCCACCCCAACAAAAACCAGAAATGCTGAGACAATGTTTTCACTCTTTTCAGGTAATCAACACAATACCATGCAATTATTTCAAATACCAGGTGTGAGAAAGGGTGCGTCAGCACGGCTCTCCCTTTTCATTTTCTGTTTTGTCTCACGAACAATCAATATTATTTAAGCAATTATCAATCATATCTGACAGAGCTTCCTTAAATATAAATGGAGTTGTCACAAGTTGCTTAAAAGGGGTAGCAAAAATGAGGGTATTTAGTTCAGTTCACTCGAGATTGATGGCCTCATGTCCTTACGAGGGCAGTACAGATGCCACCAGTCAAATAAAGACAAGCTGCCTGTCCTCTGCCAAATCTCTCCCTACTTGAGGAAAGGTATTTGCCTACTTACCCAATCCATTTCACAATATTTAGGATGACCTATTCTGTGTCCACGCTAGGTCCTGAGGTATAAGTTTTGCTTCCTGGAGCTGTTTCCGTAGTCCTTCCTTCTTAAAAACATGTACATAGAAGCACACAGGTTCTTACTTTCTATCTTCAGAATGTGTCTTGATTCTAGCTGGCCACCTCCTCTCTTCCCTATTCCCATCACTACCTCCTCATTTCAGACTCACATCATCTCTCACCTTCTCTGTGACATCCCTGTGTACAAACCCAAAGCAACTCAACTTCCTGCTCCACACCTGTATGGAAGTGAGAAATCTAAACTACAAATCCACTTACGTCACTTCTCTATGTGACAGTTTAGTTGTGGAAATGACCAGGTGGGCTGCATGAATAGTTCAGTATTTTCATCAGATCCTGCCCCTCACCCAGTTATTTCCCTGGTGTCTAATTTCTAAAGCTTACCTAAAGTTTCATGCACACCACCACCACTTCCGTTAAGAAAAATGCTTACAGATACTTTTTTCACGTTCTGATATGAACAATAAACCATACTGATGTTTTATTAATGCTCATTAAATAATAATAACTGCTTTTCAATTTTTAGAGTTTTGACCTGTAGTTCACTCTCTGGAAAAGGAATTTGGAGGATCTAAAATCCAAGCTAAAATCAGAATATAAAGAATAATAATTAAAAAAAAGAACTTCAGTACACACAAAACTTACTCTTAAAACAGATGTAAAATCATTTCATAGTAGAAGGTAAAAACCTGGATATACCAGCAAACAAATAGAGTCTTGATCTTAAGGAAAAGGGAAAAAAAAAAAATAGGCTTGAAACCTTGGTCTTAAGTTCAAGGACAGATTAGAAGTCCAGTCAGTATCATTTTATTTAACAAATATTTATTGAGTGCTTATAACATATAAACAAATATTCCTGGAGCTCACAATATACAGTCCCTGCCTTCAACAATCTCCCCTTACTTACCACCCTGAATGATAAATTCTAATGGTGGAGATTTTTTCTTTAGTGTTCCTTTCATGCTACTCCTTGCTCAGAATGCCCTCCCTCTTCCCCTCTAACTGTATGACATCTACCACTTTGCCAAGAGGAAGCAAGGCTTATCTCCTACACGAATCCTTTCTGAATTTTCATCATACAACCCCACGCGTTTTTAACCCACTTGAACTCCTGGATATTAATACCTGCACCATCCATTCTGATCTGCATATATTGCTCTTAGTTCCTATTTAAAGATAATCCTTGATGACAGTCACTCATGCTACAATAGGTATTGGGGACACCAGTGTAAAAACAATGGGCACAGTTACAAGTCTCATGGAACCGACAGTGTAGCAGAGAAGACAGTAAGTAAGCACTGAATTAGAGGTATACAAAATGAGTACTACGACCCCACCGTGTGATGGAATAAAATAAAGGTACAATAACATTCTTTGCATTACTACTATGAAAACACATAAGAATGGCTTTATATGCTCTCTTCCTACATAGGTTTCATCTTAGGCAGAGAGTTTCAAAAGAAATTGTGGTTAATCATCAAAAACTGTGGGAAACCCTAAAGTCACATTGAACTTACTAATATATATAGACAATCTGTAATGAAACACCTTTAGGACCCAAATCTCCAAAGTAACAAATTCATTTACAAACATGAAAGTATGTAACCTCTGTTGGCATAGGTCACCAGGGACTTTTCCCTTTTTTTTTTTTTAAAGAACTTAAAGTTTAAAAATTATCCATAATTTTTCAGTAAACAAAATTCACCAAGAAACCACTATTCTGTGAACCTTACGGAGAAATAACAAATTAGAGGTCAAAGTTTCTGTACTTCAGCAATAGGTCCAATTAAAAAAAAAAAAAAAAAGTTTGGTGCCCTGAGTAGTTTAAAACAATACAAATTAACCTAAGTCTCAGCAATAACTATGTACTTCTAATGCCAATGAAATAGCGATCATTTTTGGAAAGTGAGGTCAGTGTCTTTATTTATCCCTAATAATTCCTGCATAAAATCATCTTATAAATACCTTTTAGAATGTCTTTAAATTTTTGCCCACATATCTGAGGCAGGGAGGAAAACAAACATAACTTTATTGAATAGGAGTACTTGTATTATATATACCATGTTTTCCAACTTCTAAAATCACTTTTGCAACTCCAATTCTCTATTTCTTCCCTCATTATTCTCTTCTCCAAACAAATCCAAGAATGATCTAGAAGCTATAAAATGATTCACTGGAAGAGTGGCAGAAGCCAGACTAAGTGAGAAAAAAAGAAAGCAGTTATCACCAACCCCAGGGCTTCCCTCTATAACTCTTTCTCAGATATATTATACTCTGAAAAAAAAGTTACACGAACGCAATTAAATCACTCATATGTAATCAATTATATTAATCACTACCTTTGCCAGGCACTCAGGGTCAGTTTGAAGCATGCAAGCATCTAGTTGATAATTGCTCTATTTAGTTGTTCCTTTAAACTAGTATTTTTATTTACTGAGGTTAGAGAGAAACTGGCTTTTAAGTAATAGAAATGAATCCATTTTTATGTTCAAAATATGGGATTATATGAATATGAACTTATAAAGGTGTATTTATGAACCAGACACTACGTATCTTAGGAGACATAGTAAATGGTTCACAATAATCACCTGGTAAGCAGTCTTATGCCATGCATTATTCCTTTCCAGAATTCCAACTGATGGCAACTGCTGATTTCAGATAATACTCAATTCAACCTAATGTTGTCAAGAGAGAGAAAAGAGGATTTAATTTAGTTGTTAGGGCCGTGTGTGTGTGTGTGTGTGTGTGCACATGTGTGCATGGGAGCACGAGTGTATATTTATTTCCACTTGAGGTAATGAGACGGGGATTCTAGATGGAAAGGGATCAATTTCTATTTTTATTTTTTTCCTGTGGACTATGTCTGTGCAGCTGCCTAAGTTCTGCCAGCCCAAGATCAAACTCTGAAGATAACTCAAATATCACTGTCATCAAGCCAGTTCCTAACCTCATGGATATTAAGGTAATTCATATCATTAGTATATAGGCCATTGAATTACAACGGAAAGAGAAATAAAACTGAGAGAAGGCTTCACTGGATATCAGACACCTGATGTCTCCTCGAGTTTTGATGCTTAAAAGGCATGTTCTATTACTAAATAGAAAAATTAATTTTATCATTAAAAACATTAATACTTTTAAAAATGTATTTTTTTTTAAGCGGACTGGTAATATAATAGAAAGCTGAGGAGATAACTTCCTTAAGAATCATTTCAGGAAAAGACAGTTTTTCATTGTAGATTTATTTTATACATAAAACACAGAGTAGCATACTTTAAGTTTCAGATTGTTGGTAATGACTTAGAGAAAAGGACAGCAAGAAAAATGAACGGTGATGAGGTATGGCATGTGTCTACTGTTTAATTTCTTTAGAGAGGCAGAGCTTGAACAACAGAGAAGTGATGGATGATTTCCGTGGACTGCACTACTCAATAAATATATGAAGGCCACCTTGAGCTGTAAAATCTACTCTCTCTACAAAGTGAACATTTTTTGAGCTGACCCAGGCTTGTCACACTGAATGTGAAGCTTGCTATGCTTTATAGCTACATGTTACTTTTCAGGCATTGACTGGTTACGTGGTGAGCATGCGTGAAGCGCTGCATATTGAGTAATCGCCTCAAAAATAAACATACCAAAAAAGGGGTAGAGAACAAAAATGTTACTAATGCTCAGAAACATCCTTCTTCATTTCCAAATGTATTCCTCCTCCCTGTACCAGCTTGCAGAACTTTTCTCTTCTCTCTCTTGGAGAATCCGCCTCTCCACCTCAGTTCTGTTTTTTTTTTTTTTTTTTTTTCCCTTTCTCCTTTTACCTCTCTGGTTCTGCCTCCCCCTCTCTCTTCTCTTGATTCTGCATCACGCAACCCGACTGACCCGCTCCTCTTGATTCTGTATGACGTGACCCTACTGAAGAATACGAAAACTAGCAAATGCCTCCTGCAGGCAAAAATAAAATGAGTGAACAAAGCAATAATCGAAAACAAAGTGAAGAGTGAGGCTAACAATGCTCATATATTAACAAATATGTTCTTAGCACACAGTAAGGAAAACATGCCTATTGTGTTTGGTATTGCCCCTTTCTATGTACTTAAGGATTTAGAACAGAAAGTCAAGACCCTAGGAGTTTATAAAGTTTTATTAGATCAGAACAAGTATTATATTTTTGATGACTTAGAGTGGTATGGAATGGAAAAGAAATTGACAAAATATTAGAGAAGAGAAAAAAAAAAAAAAAGATCAGAGACATCCCAGGAAGAAAGGGAAAGGAAGTATGAATTGGGTTGAGAGGCAAAACATTCCTTCAGGTGGCTTTCTGTAAAAAGTTTGAAAGTTTGTAATGACATTAGGTGCTAAACTATTATTTTTTACATAAAGACAAAAAACTCAGTTCTGAAGAATATTTACTTTAATGCTTTGTTAGAACTATTTCCTGTGATCCAACCACATTTTGGCACGAATTACAAAGACAGAAAATTAACTGTGGCTAGAGTAAAGTTTTATTCCAAAAGTACAGGTTGTAAGTTCAAACAGAAGTTTGTGTGAGAGCCGTGCTATCATTGTTTATTTAGAAATAAATTTAAAGAGTAAACTCATATTCCAAGAAGATGAAATAACTCACTAAGGTAGACAGCTACCTCCCAAGGGCAGAAATGATCTAGAGCAGGAAAAGAATGAAGAATATTCCTTGTGTGTATTTTACCAACATTCTCTGTGGAACAGAATATAAGTTCTTGTGGGCAGAGAAGTCTAGAAACATATATATGTGTAATTGTCACCTTAAAACATCTACCTGAACAATGATCACAATTTTTTGCTTTTCAAATAATTGCACAAGTATTTTTTTTCAGAAGTATTTACTTAAATTAGTAATTACCTTTAGAATTTAGCGAGTTAATGAATAAAACAGAAAGTACTATACCACTGATTTGGGTGGCAAATTCTTTGTTAGGATTGATTATTGCATTTATTGTATGAATCTCTACTGTTGCAATCCAACTGAATTTACTTGTGAAGTCCTATTAGTGTGCATTTGGTGTGGTAGCTATTTTATTACTTAAATGGGGTATAAGGGATAAAACTGCTAGCGAATTGAATAGGTTTTCAAAATAATAAATCCAGACCACTTCCATCTGCTGACAGAGTAAATTTAGAGATCTTCACCCAGGTCCAAGCATTCTTGAGAAGTTTTTCAAGGCAATGTGAAATGGCACTTCCAAGTAAAATTTGACTGACTCCGATTGCAATCCCCTCACTAAGTCACAAACAGAACAACTTTGGGCAAGTTAATGAAATAAGCCTACCTCATCCCATCCTTATAAATATTAAATGAGATAATAAGGCAACCCCCTAGCATAATCTTTGTGCACAAACATCATGATTACATTTACTTTTATACAATGTATGTGGCAGAGTTGGGATTTAGAACTAGGTTCGTTGTTTAACTCACAAATGCAACTGGCAGTTGACTCTACTAATTTATTATCCTCATCATTATTGTCACAGCTACATTTGGAAGCGTGTTCTTTTTACTCTCCTCCACACAGCTACAAGCAACCTTCTCTCCCTATTATGGACTTTTCACTCCTTATAATTTATACCAATGTTGTGTTGTTATTATTGCCATGGGTGTTTTCATAGTGTTCCCCACCCCTCAGAATGAGGTCATAAAGTTCTCAAAAGAGAGAAAAATAGTAACATTTAATTCCTCTTGGCAGAGGAATTAAATTATTACCATGAGGTTAATGAAACTGGCTTTGCACCGTGTCCTTCTAGGACCCTGGAAGAGGACCACCAATATTTTCACAGGAATATACGGTTTGGCAACATTTGCACAAGTAACATAATGCTTTTTTTTTAGAGGGTTCCCTAAACTAGCTTAGCTTTAGGCTATACGAAGCCTGTCCATGAACTCAAAAAGAGAGTTTATATATTTGTAAAGTTGCATCCACTGTATTTTATTTTTTAACGAATTCTATAAATAGTTCACCAGAGTAGGTTTTCAGTTAATAGTACCTCTTGACTGACTGCATACATTCAGCAAACAGGGAGATACACGTGGCTTCATCTGCTCTTAATACTGAAGAACAGCTAGTCTTGGAGTTAGCAATCAAAACAGCTTTTTTTTTTTTTTTTTTTTTTTTTGGTCAGAGAGAGTGAGAGAGCACAGGCAGACAGAATGACAGGCAGAGGCCAAGGGAAAAGTAGGCTCCCTGCTGAGCAAGGAGTCCCATGTGGGATTCGATTCCAGGACGCTGGGATCATGACCTGAGCTGAAGGCAGCCGCTTAACCAACCGAGCCGCCCAGGTGTCCCTCAAAACAGCATTTAGATTTTTGGACGAGTGAGTAAAACCAGCAACACTGTATCATCATCAAGACCCTGCATGACTGACCATAAGATCTGACCTTTACTGCCCACCTGTATGTACCCACTGACCTTTGTCCCACATTTTCTCTAAGTTCTTCTTTCCAACTTAAGACCTGGTGGGCAAAGCATCCCATGATAGGAACCAAAACTATCCCCTCAAGCAATAGTCACTGCCAAGATGAAGAGTTCTGGCCAGCTCAGATCACTTAGACCATATTGAGCTCAACCACTGACTCACACATGTACAGATGGACCATGGATTGACCAACAGTCACCAGCTAAAATCTCCACCCAAGAAGGAGCACAAACTCACTAACATAATGTACAATGTATGTATAGGCATGTTTTCTTAAGGCACATGTGCAACATTACACCTACCTCTACATATGAAGATAAAACTCCCCTTTCTGAATATTCATCCTAACCCTAAACAAAAGGAATCCATTCACTTGCTTAGGGAGTCCTGGCTTTGAAAGTTATACCCTGTGATCTCCTTATTTGCTGCAAATAAATTTTCCTTTTTGTGACAACTCCACCTGGTGTAGTCTCTACCTGGAACTCACCAATGAGTGAACTCACATTAGTTCAGATATAACTGGGGACTACCCGTTTGGGGATGGTGTTTTTTTAAAATTAGAATAGATTTGATTCAGGGCAAACAATATATGGAAAAGTGATGAATAAGCAGTTGTTTTTCCTAAAAAAAAGAGAACATATTTTTGATGTGGGAGAGAGAGCATTAAATCCTCAAGCATATTGTAGGGGCCAGGGACAGGCCACTTCAAGATGGGCCACTTTGGCATAAATATTATTTTGAGTTAAAAGCAATCAAAACCAGCAGATTCAATAAATTTATTATCTTCCCGCCAAATGCCTGCTTGTACCAGGAAGAGAGTTATTAACAGAGATCCCTTTTTACCTAAGAAACTTATCTACACCATAGAGCAACCTTTGTTGTCCAAACATCTCATTTCACTTTCCTGCTAATGGTCTTTCTCTCCTTTGCATCTTCAGACCCCTACCCCTCTCCTCAGCTCAAATAAGTATTTGTTGTCTCACTGTCTTTGGAATTTCCATGTTTGTGTGGATTCCCTGTATACATGCTATTAGATCTGATTTTCTCCTGTTAATCTGTCTCATGTCAACTTGATTCTTAGTTCAGCCAGAAGAACCTTAAGGGCAGAGGAAATTCTTCCCCTTCAATAGTGCCAACAACAATAATAATAGGAACAACCACAAAATATATCAACAACAAGCAGAGTGCTAAATGCTTTATAAACATTATCTCTGAACCCTAAACAATTCTGGGAGGCAGGTATTAATATCCCTGTTTCATAGCTGAGGTACTTGACATCTAGCATTAAATAATGGCACATGACCACACAGGCAGTGAAAGACAATCCAGTACTGAAACCAGTTCTGTTTGACTTAACCGTTGTACCTATTGCGCATCTGGTGTATACCAGAACTGCAAATCTTGGCTTATAAAAGTGGGAAAGTGGCTGCAAAACTTTATTCATCATTAGCTCATTTCTAAGGTCAAATTTCTTAGGTGCATTTCAATGAAGTCAGATCCAGGCTGCGGAAGCTAATAAACCTCGGATATATGATGCAACAACTTAAAATATTTTTGTTAAGTAATCATTTTTCACAGCAGTTAGTAGAGTGCTTACTAAGGCAAAACAATAGATGGGACACATTTTTTAACTTGAGTACATTTCAAGATAGCTTAAAAAATGATTTATGACTTATATCTCAGAATTGTGCCTGATATACTATGCACTGAAAACAATGTGCATTTTTCCTCATCTATTTTTCCATTGTGTTGTCACTGTTAATTGGTAGATATACTATCTTGGCCATCTCTCAAACATTCTGCAAGGATTTTTGTTTTGGGGGTATTTATGAGCACAGGGCATTTCCTCCAGATATGAAATTAAAAACACTTTAATTCAATTAAATTTAAAAATCATTTGTGGTAATGACCTGAGTACCAGAGGATGAAGATAAAGAAGACAAGACACATTCCCTCAAGTGGTTTCTAATCTAGCACAACAGTTGTCAAATACAGCAATCATGGGAATTGTCTTGGATGTTTTTGAAATTTGTGGAGGAGATGTCCCCAGAGAACCTGAGTTATAACACTGAACAGAGCCCAAGAAATCTACATTTTTAAGAACCACTCCACTGATTATTACATGCCTTGTTCTCCCTTTGAGAAAATGATCTAATAAAAAGGACAGACATGTATATAACTAAGTACAACATAAAATATATTTAAATAAGTATAATAAAGAAAATTATAGGGTAAGGAAAGACTATTTCCTTTCTTTGTCTTTTGTGAATTTAAAAAGAAATCACTGTTATAGTCATTCTCCACTTATGAAGAGAACTATTAAGACAAAGACATGAGCATTTATTAAAGAGCATTTCAAATACCTCCATTTTGACCTCAGTCTAAACCTTTTAAGTTTTTCTTTCCAGCCTATCTTTTTTTTTTTTTTTTAATATTTTATTTATTTGAGAGAGAGAGAGAGAGCATGAGAAGGGAGAAGGTCAGAGGGAGAAGCAGACTCCCCATGGAGCTGGGAGCCCAATGCAGGACTCGATCCCAGGACTCTGGGATCATGACCTGAGCCAAAGGCTGTTGCTTAAACAACTGAGCCACCCAGGTGCTTTCAGCCTATCTTCTTAACTCAGGCAAAAAACCTGGAGGGCAAAACATTCATTTTGGTAACGAAACTACCCTCTCAAGCAATAGGGATTGCCCTGACCTTAGCAGGACCCCATGTGATTAATCCCAAAACAGTGATCAACTTGACCTTTACTGCTAATCTGCATATACCCACTGACCTTTGTCCCACACTTTCCTTACATAAACCTAGAAGTATTTTCAGCATTTTGGAGACAGTCTTTGAGATGTTAGTTGCTGCCTTTCTGGTGTTGTCTTCACTGAAATAAACTCCTTTCTTATTTCACCAACACTTACCACTTGTCTCTCTGCCTTTGGACTGGAGTTGGTCTATTTGGGACCCTGGAGCCAGGTACTTTTGCACCCTGGTTATATCTAGAAAAAGGCCCCCTCCTTTTATCCACCTTTAAAACCATTTATACTACTATATAGTACATCCTATACTGCTGACCAGAAGAAACTGTTCCTAGCTACAAAAATAGTTTTCTGCTTTAAAAAAATTCTGAGGATAGGTTTTATTCCATTGTGTATACACAGGCATATTTTACTCCTTGCATTTTTATTCAGTAATAATTGTTTCTTTCTCAGTTTTAGCTGGATGTTTTATCTTAGCGTAATTGAGGTCTACTGAAACTCTGACATTTTAAATATTATTGGAAATGAAATCAGTGTATCAATAAGATGAAATGTGCTACAAATCTACACAAAGCAAAGACATATGGCATTTGAATGAATGTGAATGCCATTGTGAGTAGTCAACTGTGGATGCTCAGTGGGATATCCTCATGGTTTTGTGTCTAGTCTTTATCCAATATGGACTTTACACTTGGTTGAATGACAAGCTCTTATTTGAGCACAGCTAGAGACTGATTAAGTTAGTTTCTGAATATGCCTTAACGTAATTCACTGGCTTTATATAAGCTTTAGCACTTGAAACAAAGGGGTTATGAAGAGTTATATCAATATTAGAATGTCGAAAAGGAACAGCTTTTGGAGTAAAATCAACAGCTGAAATCAGTTGAAACATCCATAGATTTAATTATTTCTGACATCTTCCATGTATTTCTGTCAAATATCATTTCCAAAAAGCAAATGAATTTGGTTATATTTCATTTAAGTATCTCATAAAAGGGAAAATATAACCATAGTTTAGTGTATATGTATTAAATGAAGAGTTTTTAAATTTTTTTTTTTTTTTTTAAAGATTTTATTTATTTATTTGTCAGAGAGAGTGAGCACAGGCAGACAGAGAGGCAGGCAGAGGCAGAGGGAGAAGCAGGCTCCCTGCTGAGCAAGGAGCCCGATGTGGGACTCGATCCCAGGACACTGGGATCGTGACCCGAGCCGAAGGCAGCCGCTTAACCAACTGAGCCACCCAGGCGTCCCAAGAGTTTATCTATAATTTGAATATTCTCTTTCAGAAGAACAGAAGAACAGATTGCAAACACCTCGGATTAGGAGTCATCTTTGCATATAGTCTTTGGTATGATGGGGGCTCAATGTATGTTCATTGAACAGATGAACAAAAGAATCCCTGGATTCAAGAATAAGTATATATAAATATATAAATATATTTATGTATCTATAAATATCTATATTTATATCTATAAAATATAAGCATCACATAAGACCATGTTTTCCTCTCTTTAGAGCTTTCCTTGGGCTATGTATCTATACAGATCTGAACTATATAAATAATATAATTTAGATATAAAAAACTTTTCTTGTATGACAGAACATACCCTTTTTGTGTTTTGTTAGATTTTAGTGTTTTTTTTTAATAGTTCACATCTGTGGCTTTCCAGTATTTTCATTAATGTTAATTCTTACAAAACTGTGATAAGCAAGGTAAATGCAGTAGTAGAATACAGTACAAAAAATAGTGATTTTTTTCCAAGTTCACCTAAGTACTTAAAAGACCAAAAGGGCTTGAATTTCTTTCTTCAGTGATGTCTCTCTGCTTCCCCTCCTACATCATTCAATGTTCATTCTACATACCACTTAACATTCAAGGATGCATTTTCATTTTGCTTTCTATTTGCTGTGTTTCATTTATCCCCATACACTATTACTGACTCTTGAAGGGCAGAGACTTGACTGCCCCTCAAAAATAATGTCCTGAATAATTGATAATGTCCTGAATCACTGAGACTGTCTAAAGTCAACTTGGGTTTTTCCTTCTCACCTAATATCTCCAACCATGCCCAAGCAATCACTGGGACCAGAAGACTTATCTCTGACATGCTTCTTGATGCCATCATTTTTCTTCCATTCATAGTTGAAAGTTGCCATAGCATGTACAGTAACAAAAAAAAAAATATGAACGTAAGTGAAAACTGACCCTTTTAATTTAAAAGCCCGAGTTCAGCTGTTGTCATTTTAAGAGGCAACTCTTGGTGAAAAGATCTACCAGGCGGTAGAGCTTCTTGCAGATAGATTTTGATTTCTGATTACAAATATAACGTGACAGAATGCTGACCATTAAGATTTCTACTGGAGTCATTAAGGTAATATTTTGTTGAGTTCATTATCAATTTTCCTATTTTGTGACTAAATTAAGTTCATTAATTTTCCAGAACTTCCTAAATTTCCAGAACGCTATCACCAACACTAATTTCAACATTTCCTCTTAAGAAATTTGCCTTAGAAACATTTGTCTGATGTTTCTTTGATTTTCAGATTGAAATGTGAGGTAATGGATATAGCAGAATAAGTTTAAAAAAAATGAAAAGAAGGAAGGAAAAATAAGTCAACTGCCTTTTAAAATTTTATTTTAAAATAAATCAGAGGGAATCCCTAAGTTTCTCTAGGTAGTGTAAAATTGGTGAAAGGGGTCATGGATTATATCTTTTTTATTTTGGTATAGCTAGTACCCAACAGTACCAAGTCATAATAGGATAGTCAGAATTTGGTTAAATGAATTTTAAAATTGTAACTCAGTACAGTAACTCCTTGACTCCTAATATTTGCAATGTAGGCTTTCATATTGTGTTTCTAATGAGTCTGTAAATGAATTTTATGAATCTCTTCCAAAGTTGCCTGAATTCTGAGGAAAGATAAAAATGAATATATTCTAATCCAGGCTGTTAGTCACTGACTTGTTGTCTGGCTGACTTTAAATACACTAACTCTCTCTGTCTAAGCTTTCTCCTATGTAAAACTGTAATAATCATGCTATATCTGCATATGTCTCCGGTGCAGTGATAATGATATTCTGTATCTGTAAACATTTTGAAAAATAAGACATGGGATAATATAGTTTTAAAATAATAATTCCACTTTGGAGATTGGAACAATTCTTTCAATGATAGCATAAATGTACATAATCTGTATAAATATTTTAAATAAACTGTTTATTTATACATTCAAGTAACATTTACAGAGGCATGAGATGCAGTTGGAAGAGTACAGGGCTTAGAGACATAATCAACATTTCTAACAGCACTGCAATACCTGAATTGTCATGTCAGCTCTGTTACTTACTAAGTGTAAGGTGATCTGTAAATTTCTTAACTCTCTGAGCTTCAATATCTCCAACTAAATATTACGGCTTTGACACATCTCAGAGAGATATCTTTCCTTCACTCTTACCTTTTCCTCCTTTTGCCTGTAGCCGAGACAATTTAGTATCTCCAGTGTCATTTCTTTCCTTTGTTGTTTTAATTTTTAATAGGGCATATGGCAATCCAGTAGAAACTCCATTTAGGGGATCTCTTCAACCTAAGGTAGTTTTACGACTTAGTGCTCACTACTAGATAATCAGCAGAAGTGATGATTACAACTTTCCTGTCTCATCTTTATTTATGTTGTTTTGTTTCAAGTTCTTATTTAAATTCTACTTAGTAACATATGGTGTAATATTAGTTTCAGGAGTAGAATTTAGTGATTCACCCCTTACATACAACACCCAGGGCTCATCACAACAAGCGCCCTCCTTAATACTCATCACCCACTTAACCTATTCCCCCACCCACTGCCCCTCTAGCAACCTTCAGTTTGTATTCTATGGTTAAGAGTCAGCTTTAGGGTTTGCCTCTTTCTCTCCCGCCATGTTCATCTGTTTTATTTTTTAAATTCCACATATGAGTGAAATCATATGGAATTTGTCTTTCTCTCACTGACTTGGTTCACATAGCATAATACACTCTAGCTCCATCCATGTTATTGTAAATGGCAAGATCTCATTTTTTTTTCTATGTTTGAGTAATAGTCCAGTGTGTGTGTGAGTGTGTGTGTGTGTGTGTGTGTGTGAGTGTGTCCACATCTTCATTATTCATTCATCAGTCAATGGACTTTGAGCTCTGTGTCTCATCTTTATTTTTTTTAAGATTTTATTTATTTGACAGACAGAGATCACCAGTAGGCAGAGGCAGGAAGAGAGAGAGAGAGAGGGAGGGAGGCTCCCTGCTGAGCAGAGAGCCCGATGCAGGGCTTGATCGCAGGGCTTGATCCCAGGACCCTGGGACCATGACCTGAGCCGAAGGCAGAGGCTTTAACCCACTGAGCCACCCAGGCACCCCTGTGTCTCTTCTTTAAAAGGAAATGACTTGCCTCCCTTTCATCCATCTTTCCCACAAATGGGAATGCAAATGTAATGCATGTGGGTCAGATTCAACCATGCAGATAAGGCCAACAGCCTGGCCTAAGGGATGTCAGAACAAAGTAGCCCTGCAGGCCTTGTCTACCATGGGACTTTTATATAACAGAGAAACAGACTTCTATTTTGTACCAATGTACATTCTGCCCCCGCCCCCCAAGGTGTACAAGGATTTCTATTCTCCACGTCTTCACCAAAACTTGTTATCTCTTATCTTTTTGATAATAGCCACTCTAACAGGAGTGAGATGATATCTCCTTATGGTTATGATTTGCAATGATTAGTGATGAACATCTTTTCATGTGCCTTTTGGTCATCTGTAAACATTTTAAAAAGTCTAATCAGATTTTTCTGCTCTTTTTAAAAAATTGGACTGTTTGGGGTTTTTTTTTTTTTGGTATTGAGTTGTATGAATTCTTTATATATTTTGGATATTAATCCCTTATCAGATATACAATATGCAGATATTTTCTCCTATTTGGTAGGTTGTTTTTCCATATTGAGTTTCTTCTGCAATGCAGAAGTTTTTTGTTTGATGTATTTGTTTTTCTTTCTTTTGTTGCCTTTGCATTTGGAGTCAGATCCAAAATATCATCACCAAGAACAATGTCCATGAGCTTACAACCTGTATTTGCTTCTAGGAGTTTTATAGGTTTTGGGTCTTACGTTCAAATCTTTAATCCATTCCAGTTAATTTCTGTTTACTATGTAAGATGATACTCTAGTTTACCACTATGGATAACAGTATGTACGTTTCTCAAAAAAATTAAATATAGTACTAACTACCATACAATCCAGTGATTCTACTTCTGGACATTTATTCAAAGAAAATGAAAACACTAATTCAAAAAAACATATGCACCACTTAAGTTCACTGCAGCATTATTTACAACAACCAAGACATTGAAACAATCTAAGTGTATAATCAATAAATGAATGGATAAAGAAATGGAGTGAGTGTGTGTATGTGTGTGTAATGGAATATCACTCAGTCATAAAAAAGAATGAGATTGTGCTATTTGCAACAACATGGATAGACCTTACAGTATTATGCTAAGTGAAATAAGTATGACAAAGACAAATACTATATGATCTCACTTATATGTGACATCTAAAAAATAAAACACAACAAACACAAACAAACAAAATAAAACATAAAGGGAACAAAATGGTGGCTGCCAGTGGAAAGGGGAAGTTAGGGGTAGGTGAAATGGGTGAAGGGTTTCATGAGGTACAAAATGCTGGCTATAAAATAAATAAGTCATGGGGATGTAACATACAACATGGTGGCTATATTCATATTATGTGCATAACTGAAAGTTGCGAAGAGAGTAAATCTTAAAAGCTCTCATCACAAGAAGAAAATACTTTAACTTTGAATGTTGATGGAGGTAACTAGATTTATCATAGTTACCATTTTGCAATGTGTACAAATGCTGAATCATTACACTGTACTCCTGAAACTAATATAATGCTCTGTATCAATTGTATCTCAATAAAGAACAACCAAAAAAACCCCTCAATTTTGTTTACGCCTCTGCATTTGGGGGTCTCTGTGATGCATTATTTTATTCTCTATCCTAATAACATAATTTCCCTTTCCCTTTTTCTTTGCCCTTCACTCTCTAATCTTACTTACTGAGTGCCCACCCGGTGTCAGGCATTTAGATATGGATTTATTTAGAAAATGTATGTAAAGTGCTTAGCAGAGGGCTGAGGACAGTGATGCTAAGTAAATGCTCTTCTTCCATCACTAAATGCCAGAGCTATTAAGAACATACAGAGATGTAAAATGAATAGGTCTGACCCTTATTCATGACATTCACACGTAGTAACTAGACATGGAGTAGCAAGTGATTATTTTGAAGTAAGTTACCTCACAATTATTTAATGCCAATTAGCCAAGTCCAAATATGAAGGAAAAGAATGAATGCTACCATTAAAGTCTGAGAAATAGAATCTTTTGAGGATAAAAGAGCACATAGTTCAGAAAAATTAAATTTCTAGGAGGTAATTAAGGTAAAATATATATTTTTTTAGGCAAAATATGTCTTATCAATAGTTTTGAAAATATGGGATAAATGTAAAATATTAATCTTTACATGAATTGCTACTTATACCATTTATTAATTATGTATGGTAAACATATAGTTTTTTTCTTTTTCTCTTTTCTGTCTTTTGGCTGATCTATTTTCATATGAATATGGAAAAAGCTAAGATGAAAAGGAATAATGCTTTATATTTACATCTTTCTTTATATTCAAATCAGCTATATTAGGTCCAGTGAAGATAATCTTCATAAGAACAAGTAACATCTGGTTTTGATAACCATTCTTCTCTCAACGGTTAGCAAAAATATCTGCCCCTTAATAATAACAGTAGTTTCAATAGGATTTATTCATTATATTTGTTATTATTAATAATATTAATAGTGCTATTCAATGTTTACTATATGCCAGATTCTGTCCTAAGCACTTTATATATGTTGACTTATTTAATCCTCATATCCCTGTGAGGCAGGAAGCATACTTATCCCCATTTTCCAAAAGGAAAAAGGAAGATAAAGAGATTAAGTAACTTTCTCAGAATCATACTGCATTACCATGTAGTAGAACTGAATAAGTATTTTTAAATGCATCAGTTTCACATAGTTTTGATGATTTATTCAACATGAATTATTACTTCCAGCTTATAAAAAATTAGTGAAAAAAAGTTCTAAAATGAAGTATACGTACAACATACAGAATGGTTGAAAATAAAAAATGCTGATAATATTCGTGAGCATGTGGGACAAATCATCTCATGGTTATCAAGAATGTAAAATGAAACTATTTTGGAAAACTATTTGGCAATTTTTTTGATTGTTAACAAATGCCTAACCCGGGATCCAGTAACTTTGTTAATAGGTATTAACCCAAGAGAAATGAAGACATATGACTACAAAATGATTCAAAGAACAATGTTCACAGCCACTTTATCATAGGTCCAAACTAGAAATTACTCAAACGTCCATTGAGAAGAAAATATTTTAGATAAATACCTTATACAATGGAATACTACTCAGCAATTAGACAAACAAAAACACAGACCAAGCTACTGTTGCACACAATAATGTGAATGAATCTTTTTTTTTTTTTTTAATGTGAATGAATCTTAAAAACTTTATGTGGAACAAAAAAAGCCAGTTATGAACGAGTACATATGGTAATACTTCATCTCTATTTTTCAGGAAAGACCAAATTAATTTATAGTGATAAAAATCACAAAAGTGGTTTCTAGGGGAGACAGGAAGACTTGGGGTAATTAATAGCAAAGGGGCACAAGGGAACTATGAAAACAAGTAAATGGGAAAGAAAGACAGCAAGTAAAGGAATCCTCATTTAAAAGAGCCAGACATCCCTAAAGGGGACGCTCTCACACACCTACCACACCACTCCTTGCAGCCTGCACAACCAGGAAGGAGAAGGAAGATCAATTCCTTCCCCAGCAACACACTAACCACCTCTTGTAGGGAAAGAAACTGCCACAGCCAAGAACTCTTTCTCCACTGAGTTTTGTTCAAACAACTCCCCTCAATTTCCTCCTGAAACCTATTAAAAGCTGACCTTGCTTTGTCTCTTAGAACTTGCCTATGGTTTGCCATAGTTTGCTTGTCTTGAGTAGCAATTCCCCTGCTATTCACAAATAAATTCATTTTGCAGGTGAAATACCCAGCTACCTTTTTTTAAGTTTGGCAGAAATTTCTTAACGAAAATGTTCTTTATATTGATCTAATAGTTACAAAGTGCACACACTTGTTAAAAGTCATTGAGCTGTATACTTAACTATAGGTGAATTCACTACATGTGAATTATATCTAACCATATGGTTAAAATAAAAAAAATTATTGCATGTGAATTATACCTAACTACATATGATTATACAAAAATAAACATGATATTAAGATGAGCTAATCTTTACAAATTAAACAGTTCAAAAATAAGCATATTATATTAAGATTAGCTAATGTTTACAAAGAAAACAGTTCAACACTAGACATTGCAAAGAAGAGAGGAAAAAAATAATCCTTTCTGGAAGAAAACACATAGTCATTTTCCTGTGATAAGATATATGTGGTATTAGCCTAACGGCAGCTAACCTTAAGATGATACTATTTTTTATGAAATCATGTTCCAAAGTCAAGTGTAAATTTCATAAGCTAGTGCTTATCATTTCAGTTCCTTCTTTCACGTAGTGGAGACTACAAAACTGCCCTTAAAGAGTCTGATAAAGTTTTTGATCATGGTGAAGTAACAACTTTAATTTCAACATTGGTTAGACCTTTTATAACAGAAAATATATGATTAAAAGCTTTTCTGGACAAATATTGCAAGATACCACTTGTATGAACTATTAGGCAAACTCACAGAAACAGATACGGGAATGGTGGTGGCCCAACACTGGGAGAGAGGCAAATGCTGAGTGGATGTTTAACAGGTATAAAGTTTCAGTGTTGCAATATGAATATGTTCTATAGATCTGCAGAACAACACTTGTTTATGGTTAACTACTGTATTCGGCACTTAAAATTTTAAGAGAGTAGATCTCATGCTAAGTTCTCTTAGTACCTTACCACAACATAACCTTCTCTTAAGCAATTCTGAAGAGAGATAAACACGTATTATTTTTCTCTGTGGAGATTTTCTAAAACTTAGAATTAATTAATTAATTAATTAACTTTTTTCTATTTTACTTTTGAGTCAACTGAGACTCAGAGAGATCCTTGAACTCTCAGAGTACATTTAGCTTAGAAGGGTTAAGACCAGCATTTAAAACTCAGTGGTCTAAAGACATGGTTTGCATTCTCAACTCATTAGGTTATTTTGTGTCCGCCCAAAACATGCTCAGTAACAAACTGTCTTCCTTACACAAGCACAGATATTTTTAGAAAACATCAAAAACTATTATTCAATAGGGCAAGAACGCTAACATAGAGGCCCTCTACGATTGACACTTGGAAGTGCCAAGAACCAAACACATGGAACAGGACTTGTAAATCAGGACACCCTCAAACTTAAGTGTGCATAAAAGAATATTCATTTTAATTCAGCACCCCAAATAATTCTTATGCAAGTGGTTCACACTTTAAGATATATTGCTAAGGGCATTTGAAGATTTATGCCCAGAAACGGACGACTTTAAAGTTGTGTTTACGACATACTAAAACAGAGCAGTTCATCCATTTTCTACCTATGGCATCAAGGCTTCAGAATGAAAAGCTTTTGAAGATTCCTTGATCTTTATAGTTTTAGATTTTATTCTGTGGTTATTTTGCAAGTCTCTACAAATTATTTTATAATAGAAAATGCTAACAGTTACTATATATGTGAAATTTCTCCCTTTTAATTTTTTAAAAATTTATTTACAGTATTTTTAACTTCCACTAAAAATATTCAACAAATATTTCTGAGAATCCACAAAAGGTAGAAACAGTTATGTAAGGTCAACAGCTTAATTCTGTAATAAATACATACTTTGAAAATTGTAATTTATCAAATTTTAATTTACTTCATACGTTTGTAAACGTTTTTAAAGTGTTTCAAAGAACTTGAAGATTTATGTATTTATTTACTTATTTGAGAGTGTGTGCATGTGAATGGTGGAGGGGCAGAGAAAGCTGGAGGGACTTTAGCAGAATCTGTACTGAGGCAGAGCAGGGTCTGGAAGCAGGTCTGATTCCATGACCCTGAGATCACCTCCCTAAAATCACAACCCTGAGACTGTAAGCTGAGCTGAAACCAAGAGTCAGATGCTTAACAGACTGTGCTACCCAGGCACCCTGAAAAAATGTTAAATCTGGAGTGAATTAAGAGGGGTGAATAGTCAAGATGTTCTTTGTTAGGAACTGAAGGGGATCTCTGGGATCAGGGATCTATATGCAGAGTGGATATGCTTTGTTTGTACTCTTGATCCCTTCGCATTTATTTTTCTTAAAGTGTACCTTGAATTTTTTTTTTTTTTCCTTTTGCATTGCAACCCATGTAATTTGGGCGGGACTGGCTACACCCAGTCTAAGGGGTAACCTTAATCAGTGTAAATAAATCAAAATTTCCCATTCACTGGCTTTAGTGAAGGGCACACAGGGATTAAAATGTAACCCAGGCAGAATCCTTGAGATACCAGGAAGTATCCTCTCCTACAGTGTACAAAAATTGGTCTCCATGCATTTTCTTCCCATTCATTCTTACTATTTCCTAGGAAGCTCCCTGGCCAGTAGGTCTCTCTTGAACTGTTCTCTGTCCTTTAATTATTCCCTCCATAAATGGTTCCCAGAAATTACACCAGTCTTCTCAATTTTCTCTTAGGGGGAAAAAAAAATCTTACTTTTTGGTAAACTTATTTCCTGACTTAAAACACTTAAAAAAAGTCCCAACTTTTGGACTGTCTTTCTAGATTCACCTGAAGATTGGAAGATATTATAAGCCATTCAAATCCCAGTCCAACATCTCCCGTGTTTTTTAGTTTCCATTATATACTATATGGTATTTTTTTAAAGGTGTTCACCACTTTCCATCAGTTATATGTATGGTATATTTTATCTCTTAATCTATACTGAAATCTTCTTTAAGACATTTAATCAGCATTCTTTGAAAAAGTAAAAGCTAATCATATTACATGCTGTAATTAATTCATTAGCATCTGAGCCTTAGAATTCAGGTTTAAAAAAAGCTTAATGACAGAGTTTGGAAATCTTTTACTCAGAAGCTTCTTAGGAATCCATGTGAGTACTAACTTATTTTAACTATATTTCTTCCTAGTTATTACTGTTATATAGAAAAGCCAATGCATATTTATCTTTTATTCAGTCAGTTTTATTACCTTTTAAAAGCTTCATTTGATTTCTTTCAATTTTCTAATATGGAATTGTATCAATTGCAAGTAATGATATTCTGCCACTTTCTGTTCAATATCCATATACCTGTCTCATATCTTATGACTTTTCTAAAATAAAATTATGTAGTAAGGCTTGTAGACATCTTCATTTTTTTCTAAAGTTCTAAAAGGAATATTCTCCAGATTTACCCAATTAGTAATATACTCTTAACATGACTAAGAATATATTTTTTAAGTTGAGAAGAGATAAATTACATATACAACATATATATAGATAGATGTGAATATATGTTGTATATGTAATTTACTGAGCATTTTTTATATCCTGGGTACTAGTATATAATTACTTTATGCAGGGAATTCTCCTAATAACTCTGTAATAACTCTGTAATAACTCCTAATAACTCTGTAAGAGTATTATCTTCATCTTATAGGTGAGGAATCTGAGGTCTGTAGAGGTTAAGAAACTTATACGGTGTCCTATGTCTATTAAAAATGGAAGCTAGACAATCTATACTTTTAATGCCATTCTGATCAAAATTCCACCAATATTTTTCAAAGAGCTGGAGCAAATAATCCTCAAATTTGTATGGAATCAGAAGAGACCCCGAATCGCTATTTTTGTTGAAAAACAAAAATAAAACTGGTGGCATCATGTTACCTGATTTCAAGCTTTACTACAAAGCTGTGATCACCAAGACAGCATGGTACTGGCATAAAAACAGACACATAGACCATGGAACAGAGTAGAGAGCCCAGATATGGACCCTCAACTCTATGGTCAAATAATCTTCGACAAAGCAGAAAAAAATATACAGTGGAAAAAAGATAGTCTCTTCAATAAATGGTGCTGAGAAAACTGGACAGCTACATGTAGAAGAATGAAACTCGACCATTCTCTTACACCGTACACAAAGATAAACTCGAAATGGATAAAAGACCTCAACGTGAGACAGGAATCCATCAGAATCCTAGAGGAGAACATAGGCAGTAACCTCTTCGACATCAGCCACAGCAACTTCTTTCAAGATATGTCTCCAAAGGCAAAGGAAACAAAAGTGAAAATGAACTTTTGGGACTTCATCAAGATCAAAAGCTTCTGCACAGCAAAGGAAACAGTCAACAAAACAAAGAGGCAACCCACGGAATGGGAGAAGATATTTGCAAATGACAGTACACACAAAAGGTTGATATCCAGGATCTATAATAAACTTCTCAAACTCAACACAAACAAAACAGATAATCATATCAAAAAATGGACAGAAGATATGAACAGACACTTCTCCAATGAAGACATACAAATGGCTATCAGACACATGAAAAAATGTTCATCATCACTAGCCATCAGGGAGATTCAAATCAAAACCACATTGAGATACCACCTTACACCAGTCAGAATGGCCAAAATTAGCAAGACAGGAAACAACGTGTGTTGGAGAGGATGTGGAGAAAGGGGAACCCTCTTACACTGTTGGTGGGAATGCAAATTGGTGCAGCCACTTTGGAAAACAGTGTGGAGATTCCTTAAGAAATTAAAAATAGAGCTTCCCTATGACCCTGCAATTGCACTACTGGGTATTTACCCCAAAGATACAGATGGAGTGAAAAGAAGGGCCATCTGTACCCCAATGTTTATAGCAGCAATGGCCACAGTTGCCAAACTGTGGAAAGAACCAAGATGCCCTTCAATGGACGAATGGATAAGGAAGATGTGATCCATATACACTATGGAGTATTATGTCTCCATCACAAAGGATGAATACCCAACTTTTGTATCAACATGGATGGGACTGGAAGAGATTATGCTGAGTGAAATAAGTCAAACAGAGAGAGTCAATTATCATATGGTTTCACTTACTTGTGGAGCATAACAAATAAAACCGAGGACATGGGGAGATGGAGAGGAGAAGGGAGTTGAGGGAAATTGGAGGGGGAGATGAACCATGAGAGACTACGGACTCTGAAAAACAACCTGAGGGTTTTGAAGGGGCAGGGGGTGGGAGGTTGGGGGAACCAGGTGGTGGGTATTATGGAGGGCACGCATTGCATGGAGCACTGGGTGTGGTGTAAAAAGCAATGAATTCTGTTACACTGAAAAGAAATAAAACAAATAAATAATAAAATTAAATTAAATTAAAAAAAATGGAAGCTAGATTTATACATTAGGCTGTCTGCAAATTTAGTAACCAGATTATCAAACTATAAGACTAATTGCATTTTCTTACATTGTAATTAGTATACAGAACAATGCATATCACATATAGTTTGAAACACTAGAATACGGAAGCTTTAAAAATCTTACTTCTGGAGTAGAAAGGTGATAAGAAACAAAACAAAACAAAACAACAACCTGAAGAAGGTGGGATGGTTGTAAGCAGCGGGCTATAATCACTTTAAATAATTTTGTGGATGAGAGCACAATGATTTCAAAATACCAACCTAATGAAAATTGATATAATATAGGCTTACAAACTGACAGACACCCAAACTAAGATGTTATAAGCGAAACGTGATACCCAATGAAAGTTAAAGAGCAATTACTTGTGGGTCAGGTAACGTGAGGATATAACCTATAGCAAAACAGCATGGTTTAGGTTGTCATAGTTTGAAACTATAACTTATTATCATTGAATTATTTTATAAAATGATTCTGTACTAAAAAATAATCTTAAGATTCAAGACGTGCATTGAGAGAGAGAGTGTACTGGCTTGCTAAAATTAGTGTTCTAGACTATTTGGCCCATACATTCTTTTGTGAAAATTAACAAAATGTCATCTGACTTATCAGTCATTATCTTGTAAGTGTGGTTGAAGACCATGAGTCCCTAGAGAACTTGTCAAAACTTGGTTTGGAAACAGCAAAGCTGAGGACTGAACTCAATGAGTTCATCTGGATATGAGCATCCCATGAGGCTCCTACTGAATATCTTTTTCCTGTAATTATAGGAAATGCTTTTGAATTTGTAGTTGACCAGCCTGAATCAGATGGATGGCATAAACTTTGCTTCAAAAGAGCAATTAAGTTCAATGAGGTAGGCAATTTCTTATACTTTCTGGTGGGATTGCAATTGACTAAACCTTTCTGGGAAGCAATTTAGAAATATGTATCATCAGGAGCTTCAAAAGTTCATGCCCTCTGACTTAGCAATTCCTCTTCTGGGAAATGTGTTTATTCTAACAGTAGTTTTAAAGGAAAAAAGAAAGTGGGAAGGAGAGACAATCTGAATGTCCAGGCTTATAGAAATGGTTAAATAAATCTTGGTGATGGAATAAATATTATGCAACTTATTAAAAATCATGATGTTGAGAAATATTTAGTAGCATAAGGAAAAACAAAGTTGGCAAAAAAAAGTGGGTAGAAAATAATACGTATTTTATGTTTACTATTTCATTAAATCTCACATAAATCACTAGAAAGAAAAAAGCTTAAATGTTTAAGTATATCTAAATAGTAGAGTCATGGGTGGTTTAAAATAAGCTCTTTCTTTGTGTTTTCTATTTTCTTTTTCCTACAATATAAAATATTAAAAAATAAGCCAAAGTACATCTTTTTAAAGGATTTAAAGGTATTATTCTTAAAGGTTTCAGAAAACATTCAATGCGATTTAAAGGTAAAGTTACTCTTTTTTAAGTGTACTTTCTTTTTTCAGTTTGTTTAATTAATTATATGGCTTTTTAATACTGTTTGCAAATCAAATTAATAACTATTTATAGTCTTTCCAAAGTTAAATTGTTAAATTTAGATTTCAATGGTGTTTCTGTTTTATTGGGTATAAAGACTTTCATTATTTAGAACTTATTTTTTAAACAAAGCTTGGAATAATTTATTATCTTGGTTAGATACAAATTTTCCCCAAGGCATCTGCTCATTTGGCTTACATTTCCACCACGGAACGGAACCAGTGACTGAAATCCTCCCCAGCTGTGATTTATGATCTGTTTATATACAATCTGCCAGACCACAGTGCCATAAAGCTTGCAAGATTCTCAGGTAAGAGGAAAGTGAGATAATACAGCTTATCCTCGACTTCCCTATGTTACGCTGTTTAAATCTTTACAAACTACAAAATTGACCTTGGATATAAAAGAATGAGAAGTTATTAAGTGAACCCATATCTAGTGTTTTTGGAAATATTATTCTTCCATGCTAGGTTCAAGTTTTTAATAAGTTGTTCGGAGACAATTTTAAAATATGTACATCATACCAACACACTCATAGCTTCTTAAAAACATGAGGATCTTTAATTGAAGAATAAAAGAGCTGATGTGAAAACATAGTTATTTTAAAAGTATGAAATATCATTTCTAAAAATGTATGAATACAGTTTAAGAAATTAAGAGTAGGCAAAAATGAAACCATGTTTTCTAAGCTAGCAAAATTGTTGTGATTAAGTTTTCTTGAAAATTTCTTAAACAGAGAAATGACTACATAATCCAATACATATAAGTATTATTCATCAAAGATGTGCAATACTAGGTGGAAAGGCGAGATTTTACTGATATTTTGAGGAATTTTTAGTGACAGCTTTAACTCTTAGGGAGGCTATTTTCAGTATTTTCACTTAGCAATTGATTATCTGGTAATTATGGCGCCCATACGTTGCTTGTTTAAATACTACACTTTTTCTCTTTAATTATTGGTTTGAGAGCTCAAACAACTAATCTATGCACATCTAATATCATTCTATGTTCTGCCAGGACATGGCTGCTTTGGTCATATCATCATTTAAATGAATGAGTCAGTTCACTTGAGTACATAGAGAGATTCAACCAATTAAAATCAAATATAAGCCTTTACTTACCAGAACATCATTGTGAACAAAAAACATATACCGCTCAGGTAATACTCTACATAGATAAATAATTTTGTGTATGTTACCTTACTTTTCATTAACTATTATTTGGTTACTTATATCACTGCAACAAATTTTAAAAATGTACTTCCTAAAATATTTCACAGCATTGTATTTCTTGTCTTCTGAGCCATGATCCATGAAATACAGTGAATAGAAAAAAATATTAAATGCTGTTAAAAAGAAAAAAATTACCTAAAAGAGGTGATGTTACTGCAAATATTAGTTTAAAATTAACTGAGCATTTAGTACATGCCATGAACTATGATAAATGTTCTAAATAAATTATTTCTTGTTTCTCGCTAGAAAGCCATTGGGCTGGATTAGTTATTTCCTCAAATAAAGAAATATGAGTAAGTATCTTGACCAAAGTAACCAGCAAGTGAATGGCAGAACTACGATGAAAATGCACAGAGTAGTCAGAGAAATAGAACACAATAAATAGGTCAAGAAATAATCAAAACTAAAGAAATTTACAGTAAAAAATAGAAATGGGGGGGCAGGGCCTGGGTGGTTCAGTCATGAGCATCTGACTTTTGATCTCAGTTCAGGTTCTGATCTCAGGGTCCTGAGTTCAAGCCCCACACTGGGCTCCATTCTGGGCATGGAGCTTACTTAACAAAAAAGAAATGACAATTTTTTTCAGTTCCCTCATCTTGGAGATGAGGAAACTGCTGAGACCCAGAAATGATAAGTAACTCATCCAGCTTTCACATAGCTTGTTAACCGATTGATAAAGATAGGACTTGGTCTGTTAGTCTCTAGAAAGATATCATACCCATTCAAATCCAAGGAAATCTAAGGAATGAGAAAATAAGAAACTGACAGAACATCACACAGCAGGCTCCCTCAGTGGGAAAATGATCCCAGACTATCTTCTATCGAATCTTAGTGACACAAGTTGGGGATTAAAAATATAAAAGGGATATATATTTATATTTATTTGTATCCCATTATTATTTCTACAAATAATACTGGTAAAAGATCAATTGATTTTTATAAACATTTTTTTTTTGTACTGAAAATTTTAAATTATCTACTCATGACGAGTCTAGTTTTATCCATAAAAACCACACCAGCCCCAGCTCCTGAGATTATTTGGAAATAAATTCAGATATCATGTCATTTCCTAGGTAAATATAAAACACAATTTTACAGCAGGAAAATATGGAGGATGATCACGTTTTAAATGTTATGTAAAAAATGGGTGGTAGGGACCTAGAAGAGAATATCTCACGATAAGCTTTGTAAGTAGGTGAGAACTGTGAATGTGGACTTGATGTTTCAAATAGGAAATCCACAGAACGACTATAGCAGAAATCAGCAAAATTGGAGGGCAAACAACCTGGTAAGTCTTAGACGAATTTGGCGAATCGGTGAGGGTGATCAGCAGATAGACAAACCTAGGAATCCACTGTCTGTGGAACTCAGGGTTTGTTCAATAAAGGATTCTGGTACAGAGTTTCTTCTCAGCACAATCCATCAACACTGAGTAGAGACAAATTGTTCTGTGGAACAAATGCTATTAATAAAACATGTATGTACTTTCTGGGGTGGAGGAGAGTCTATTATCTGAAGAAAATAAGTGGAACCAAATACTTGTTCATACTAAAAAATATATTTAAAGTAGAGTTTTTGAATTATTATACTTCTTAAAATTAATCAGTGAGAAAAAAAAAACACTGAAAAGATTATTACTAAGCTTTACGGGGGGTGAGGGGGTCCGACACTTTACAACATGAGCATGCCTGTGTGCACATGTTTCTTGTTTTATGTTCATAGTAATCTTCTGGATTAGGTTAGAGGGCCGAGATAATTTTCTCTATTTTATAGGGGATTATATCAGAGAAGATAAATGATTGGCCTGAGGTCACAGTGGTGATAAAGCTGGAACCCAAGGGCACCTGGCTGGCTCAGCTGGTGGAGCATGTTGCATGCTGCTCTTGATCATCTGAGGTCATGAGTTCAAGCCCCTGTTGGGCATAGAGATTACTTTAAACAACAAACAAACAAACAAACAAACATGATAAAAACCTGAAATCCAGTTCATATTGCTACCGAGTTTTTCCTCTGACATCAGAGGATATGTTTTAGGATATATCTAGACACAAACCCTCATTAAACATGAAAGCAAGCTCAGAAGATGATGTAAAAAAAAAAAAAAAATCATTTTAAAGAAAAAGAGGAATGCCTGGGTGGCTCTGTCAGTTAAGTTCTGCCTTAGGCTCAGATCGTGATCACAAGGTGGAGCCCAGAGCCAGGCTCCCTGCTCAGGAGGGAGTCTCCTTCTCTCTTTGTCCCTCCCCCCTGCTCCTGTGTGCTGTCTCTCTCTCCCTCTCTCTCAAATAAATAAATAAAATCTCAAAAAAAGAAAAAGCATACAAAGATTAACCCATTAGTTAATTACAAAATGTAAAACAAATGTGTTCTTGAGAAATTATAAGCAAAACTAAAATCATACATAAATCTCTATTTCAAATTGATTTATAAAATGCAGGAACTATTTTGCGATATTTATTGATGTTTTCTCCCTACTCCCACGGAACTTTACACCTTGCAGCCTTTTCTCATACAGAATTCTAATTCTGGTTCTTCTACTATACCTTAGGGGAATGGACGACATGACAGAATAGAAACAACGGTCAGAGCCACATCTTTTGAACTTCAAAAATAAAGTATAATCATCAAAATAAAAAATATTTGGAAATATGACTGGCTAGGTAGATGAACTTATTCCTCTGCTGTATTCCTCCTGTGCCACCAACATCCTGGGTAGAGCTTTCCTAAACTGGAAAGGAAGAGAGGAGAAAGTGGGGACAAGCTTGGAAAATGAGGGTCTCCAAAGTGAATGCACACAGTCCCTTCCAGGCCAAACACCAAGAGGCATCTTTGAAGGAGATAAGGAGGTACTTGGGTCTCTGTTCTTGGGAGAAATTTAGGTCATCATCAACCCTTGACAAAGTCTTGCACATCTAGGCATTCAGATGCATCTTGGGAGAATCAGGTGAAGGAGGTACTTGGTAGCCATGATGAAAAGGATGAAGCAGCAGATTCTGTACAGGCACTTGGATCAAATAGGAATGAGGATTTATCTCAGTAGATACTATAGGACCAAATGCTACATCTTAACCTTTCCCCAGTTCCGCCTTACCTCTTCCCTATTCCCAAACTCTCCATCATTACACTGCTGGCGTTTTTTAAACTTTAGATATTTAGAGAACACTCTAGATAAGATGGGACACTTCATTTCTTAACCATGTGGATTTGTAACATTTTACATTATATCATATAAAAGCTTCACAGAATACTTCACCACAAAATTTACTGAAATATTTGAGCAGGAAATATGGGTCACAGAACATGCTATGGGTTTCTAACAGCATTATGCCTCTTAAGAATCTCAGGGTTTTTTTTTTTTTTTTTTAAAGATTTTATTTATTTATTTATTTTTTATTTATTTGACAGAGAGAGGGAGATCACAAGTAGACAGAGAGGCAGTCGGCGGGGGTGGGAAGCAGGCTCCCCACTGAGCAGAGAGCCTGATGCGGGGCTTGATCCCAGGACCCTGAGATCATGACCTGAGCTGAAGGCAGAGGATTAACCCATTGAGTCACTCAGGTGTCCCGAGAATCTCAGTTTAAACTAGAAATCCTCAACAAAATTGTACAGGCTCACTACAATCCAAAGACAGATAATCCAAACAATCCAAAGACAGATAATGACACAGATAATAAAAACAATTTTATAACTTCAAAAATTCATCTTCAACCTAACAAATGTTATTTTTATAACATAAACAATTATGATTTTTTTGTATGAGGTTTACTACTTATAATGCCTATGTCTTAATTTTTTTTAAATTGGCGACCAAAGGTAGGTCCCTAAAATAAGTTAGAGCAATGACATAATGTGAGCAAAAAATTATTTTGCTGTCTGCAACAATAATCAATTGCAAGAGTTTCCTTAAGAAAGTAGGTGTAGCCTCATTTTATGAATATTAAAATGGGGTTATCAACTGAGTAAGCACTTAGTTGATTGAAACATGAGTATACTAATCTTCTGATTACTAAATATGGTAGATAAAAGTCTGGGAAAAATATAACAATGTGTCATCCTTGTCCAGTGTAAAGGGTTACTTGATTACTTTCTTAGTCTTATCATTCCCGTAATCTCTCTCTCTCTCTTTTTAATGTGTCAAAAGTTGTCAGTTCTTACATTTCAATAATATACAAAATATAACTTCTGACCACAAAGAGCTTACACATGAATTCAGTATTTTGGGGGCTGTAACTTAAAAAAAAAATGCCCAACCAAATATATATGAATGAATGTATATACATACACAATCACAAATATGTACATGTGGATGACATCACATTGACATATTAAGTGCTCTGAAAAGGCTTGGAGGAAATAAATCAAAAAGGTTTTCAAACTTCTTTAACCCAAACTTTTTTCAGGTTTTCTGCCTAACCTTCTCCCCGATGTATTAATGTTGCCTTCTGATACTTTTGGAAAGTCTGATGTAGTAAATTCTAAAGAAAGAAATTCCTTTCTCTAGTGTAGGGAAGAATATTTCTTCCAGCTTTAGTAGGGTGATATAAATTTCCCATTAATTATATTCATTTGTCTGCGGAGTAAATTCATTCACCAATATGAAGGGTCCTAGGCAAATGGCCAGGACTGATAAGTTTGCTGGATATTCTCTCACAATAAACTGGTAATTGGCATTGTGTTTTATAAATTGTCTCCTCTGGGCTTGGAGAGTGGGAATCAATGTGAACCAATCTCCTAAAGTTTGACAACACTGAATTTTGGAACCTGCAAAGCTTATGATCGGAGTATGGATTAGGCTCATGTCCAGAAATCAGGAGAGACCCCGGGCTCCAGGTCTCATTGCCTGTGTGATACCACTGTCCTTTCTACTTATTTATCTATTTTGATCATTCCCTCTCTAGACCATGAATTACTCAAGAATATTAACTCTACTATACATTTTTTATTCATCTCTCATACTCCCTACAATTTCCTCCTTTCTCCCACTGCCTAAACGAGCCTTTTCCTTGTTTCTTACCTGTGCCTCTCAGACAGCCTATCTCCCCTGCCAAAATGACAAACCTAAAATATTCACCAAGCTGTTATTTTTCTGCTTAAACAGCTTCAGTAGTTCCTACAGCATGCATGATGCATTTTACCCTGTGCTTATCCTTCATCTTAAAAAATATTACAATCTTCACTAATCTCCCTAATCCAAATTTGATCTTTCTGTTTTGGGTTAGTTTGTTTTTGTTTGTTTTTGTTAGTTAGTTTGTTTGTTTGTTTCACTGTTCACCTCTATTAGCAGAATTTGGGGTCTTAGTTGTGTGTGTGTGTGCATGCATGTGTGAGTGTGTTTATATATGTTTGAGTATATTCAATTATATTTACAGGAGGACTCTCAAACTATTTAATCAATATGACAATGGCACAGCCCAGTCAGAATTGATATTAGTCTGGGTATTACTCCTTCAGTTTCTGGAGGAAGGACCAGGGAAAAGTGCTCAGTGGCCAGAGAAATGTGGGATTGTTCAGGAGGCTGGCAACAGCAGGGAAATATTTCAATTCTAACAAGTAAAATGGCTGTGCCAGCATGTACCAGATGAATATTATCCCTAGATTGCCCCACTACAAAAGTAGAGTATGTGCTAATGAGACCAATTAAGCATTTCTGTTTCATCGGGCATCAGATATCCTCAGCCTAGAAAATGTCTCTCTGAAGCAGTGGGAACTCAATAAGCATTTTTGAATTGATTTAAACATGGCATACAAAGCCTTCCATAATCTGGTCTCTGTCTGCTTCTCTGGTTTCAAGCATATTAGTTTCTGAGTGGTGCTCCGCTCTCCAACCAGAGAGAAAAATATGTAGTTCCTTTCAGTAACCATGTACCATATATCTATGCCTTTGCCCGTGTTGTTCTGTCTGCCTGGAATATTGTTCTTCAAGAGACTAACAACTGCACATTCTCCAAGACTCAGGCCACATACTATTTCATCAGGTAAATGTTTCTGACACTGTGACCCCCATCTCCCAAACCTGCCATCAGTCTGCCTTAGGTGTTCCTCCTCTGTTTTTCCTTAGCATCCTCACAAACATCTATTATAGCAGTTTCCATAATCTTTTTTAAATAAACTGTTCCTTTGTCTAATACCTTTCTTATGATCTCCTGAAGGGCAAGCACCATTGTTTACATAACCTGTAAACTCAGATTCTAGCTCAAGGCTGAGTGTGTACACACTGTTTAAATAGATAGTTGATACGATTACAGAATAATTACCACTTATGAGCAATATAATATAGGTCTCTGCCCACAATGTGGTTAGAATTAATAGTAGTGTATTTCTCTGAATTTAGAGATGGTGGAGAGAAGCAAAAGGATAAGAAAAAGGGATAGTAAGTCATTAAGTTCCCATACCTCTAAACACTGCAAACCTATTAGATTGAAAATTATATTCATTCCACAGATGAATTTTGTTCAGACCATCCTGTATTTTTTCTTTTTTAAAGATTTTATTTATTTATTTATTTATTTATTTGACAGGCAAAGATCACAAGCAGGCAGAGAAGCAGGCAGAGAGAGAGGAGGAAGCAGGCTCCCTGCTGAGAAGAGATCCTGCTGCCTGGCTCAATCCCAGGACCCTGGGATCTTGACCTGAGCCGAAGGTAGAGGCTTTAACACACTGAGCCACCCAGGCACCCCTAGACCATCCTGTGTTTTAAACACTGTAGAATTTACTGCTTTCAAGAACGTGAACTTTCAGTTCACCACTGTAGTGCCTTTCCTTACTATGTCCACATCCTGCTCTCATTTAACTCATCTGCCATGAAATCAATGCTTTTATTTTTACTATCGTTTTAAATACTTTGTTTATTCATTTAAGAGAGAGAAAGAGAGGGGCACGAGTAGGGGGAAGGGCAGAGAGAGAAGGACAATCCCAAGGAGATGCTAGGCTGAATGTGGAGCCTGACTCAGGGCTTGATCTCTTGACCCTAAGATCATGACCTGAGCCGAAACCAAGAATCGGATGCTTAAAAGAGTGAGCCACCCAGCGCCCCCAAATCAATGCTTTTAACTTGGATTTTAATTGGCAACATCTGTTGAAATAAAATAAATATTATACCAGGTTTAAAAAATATATTATATGCAAGTTTGCTAAGGGAAGCGATATGACAGATGAAAACTCTATAGTTTGTTTTTTCAGTGGATAACAGCTTTTGTGAATTTGGAAAATATTTTAGTTACACTAAAATAATTTTAGTTACACTAAAATAATTTTAGTTACACTAAAATAATTTTAGTTACACTAAAATAATTTTAGTTACACTAAAATAATTTTTTGGAGTTTTACCTGTTCAGCAAAATTAGCGAGGTTGATATATTAAGACTTTATATAAACTGTAAGAGGAACCTAGTTAAATTCCCTTAACTCACAGCCTGGAACCACACTTCCGTCGTGTGTGATGTGCATCATGTATTTGTATACTGACCACAAAATAAACATCATCTATCCTTTCACTTATTTGAAGTATAACTTACTGAGTTTTCAAATAAATGAATTGCTTAAAAATTCTGACTATTTTGATGGGTCTAAAACAGAAAAATTAAATCATAAGTCACCAAAACAGAAGAAAAAATTCTATTTTAGTTGTAATCAGCACTGGATTGCAGTGTTAAACAAAAGACATCATTATACCATCCTGAAATATCAGTGGGAGAGTGGCAAAAAATGATGGGTATTCCATGTTTACAAAAGGCTTTGCCTGTGGCATGCTGTGTGTTTTTGTGAATCATTTATCTTCTAGCTTTCATCTGTCATAGTGTGAGATATTACAAATGTGATTCTGCGTGACAGAATAATGAAACACTAAAAAAGACTTTGTTTAACGACTTCTCCATAAGAACTTTTCCCGAAAAAGTTATGAATACATATAGAGAACTGTGCTTTTTTTCCTTTTCATCAATTCAAATATTTTCCCATACCGAGTTCTGGAGGGGAGACCATCAACTTTATAGTAAAATTCTGTAGGTAAAGATTTCTCCTCGTATATGAGTATTTGAGTTTACCCAAGGACTTATTTTATACCTAAATACAACTATTAGAGTAGAAAATACTTTTCTAACTTTTCTAGTGCCTGAAAAATGAGAAGTCCCTTCAAAAATACTTATGGAATTTTAACTATAGAGGTGATAAAGGTAAAGATGACTGAGGATATTCTGATGCATTAAAAATCAGGAAAGAAAAAGAAAGAAACTTTAAGAAGGAGAATGTAGCATAATGCTGTTACACAAGTTATTTTACTTTCTCAGGAACATAAAAGATTCAGAATTTATACTAAATTCATAGTCATTTTTGGAATTAACTAAAATCACACAAATCCATGTAATTCTAAGATCAGACTCTTGAGTTATCAAAAGTTTGGTAGCACTCTCCTATATTTTACTTCACTAACCACTAATAGCATACTCTTCGATTCAAAAGTAAATTGCATGTGTGTGTGTGTGTGTATATAAATTTTATTTATTTGTTAGAGAGAAAAAGAGAAAGAGTGAGCACAAAGCAGAGGGAGCAGCAAGCAGAGGGAGAAGCAGTCACCCCACCAAGCAAGTAGCTAGATGTGGGACTCGATCCCAGGACTCTGGGATCATGATTCCAACTGAAGGCAGACACTTAATCAATTGAGCCACCCGCACGTACTATACATAATTTTATATATATAAAAGTGGGGACGTCCCAGACCACTGAATCAAAGCTTTTCTTTTTTCTTTCTTTTTTTTTTTTTTTAGTTTTTATTTATTTATTTCACAGAGATCACAAGTAGGCAGAGAGGCAGGCAGAGAGAGAGGATGAAGCAGGATCCCTGCTGAGCAGAGAGCCCGACGCGGGGCTCAATCCCAGGACCCTGGGATCATGACCTGAGCAGAAGGCAGAGGCTTTAACCCACTGAGCCATCCAGGTGCCCCAAAGCTTTTCATCTTATACATAAAAAAGTGAGGTCCGGAAAGCTTAAGTAATTTACTCAAGGTCACATGGCCAATTAGAGGTAGATAAAAGACCACAATCCAGAGCTGTGGACTCCCAGTTCAATATTTTTTTTCCCAGTATTCCACAACAACTGTTCAATCTTCTTTTTAGTTTATTATTGTTACCATCACTGACTTATGACTTTGAACTTTAATTCAAAATAATCTTCAGCAATCTGAGGACAACTGGTATTAAATAGCTTGATGGGGCAATCACTGAACTTATCAACTTGGTAAAATACAGCAAAAAATAAAAGTGAATACGGATGGGAAAAATACTAATACAGTGAAACATCATAATCACCATTTAAACAAATTATTGTAAAATGTCTAGACTGATGTTTCCGCACAATATTTTCCAAAGTTTTCTTCTGAATTATTAAGCATTATTAATTTCCTATAGCTGATTTTTAAAAATTAGAGAAATTTAAAACATCAACCGTGACATCCATTACATAATGAATTCAAATATACATTTATCAAAATGACCTAATAGATCATTTGACAGTTATTTTAAGAAATCAGCTAATAAAATTCTAGAACATACTATACTCATTTTCTTGGAGGCTGAAAGGAAATAATTTTTTTAAGTGGAAAGAGAACATAATGGTGATAGGAAGTTATATATATCAATATATTTTAGATATGATATTATGCAACTTATAAATTGCAGCTTTATAAATTACACCTTGTATTAAAGGAACCAAAAGCATGTTTTGATACTGACTACTGACAGATTTCAACCCCCACTGCTTCTCTTCATCCTCAGCCACATATCTGAGCAAGCTGATTAGAATGCCTGAGTTCTCCTTCCTTTGGCAATAGGGGGAAGTTGAGCCCACTTAAGCACTGACTTGAACACAGGAGCCCTCATACCACTACCAACTTATTTGGATAGAATTTCAAAGCTTCTCTCCCTTCCCTGCTGTCTCATGCCGCTTTGGACCTGTTTGGGAGCCTGCTCTTCTCTTCCCAGAAACCTCATTATGTGACTAATTAAAAATTTTCATGTTCCCGTATTGTTTGTGTGGTGTCGTCCATTTCAAAATCCAAACCAAGAGTAGAGTAAGCTCGACAACAGATGTAGGGAGGAGGTGTCCAGGTGATGAGTAACAGCACTGAGCATCTTTCTTCTCTTGCTTTGGTTTAGTAACTGGCTCTTTTACCTGCAAGCAATCTTGCACTTTTAGCTATGCTGCTTTGTGCTGTATTTGCTGAGTTCTACAGAACTTTTGTCACAGATTTAATCAACCTACATAAGAAATTTTTGACATTTAGTAACATGAGTTACTAAATGTTTACTCCTTAGAGTTACCACAATACCATAGTACCACCCTTGGGTTGTGTCAAGCATAATCCTTTCTGTATGACTCAGGTGGAATTGTATGTCTTGATTACAGCATAAGCTGTGATTAGTGCAAAGTTCAGAGGAATAGTTTTATGTTATGACTGTTGGTTTTGCGTCTCAACCATGCATTGGTCCTTCTTCCATAGAATTCTCAGGAAAAGTACTGATAACATGTACAATATATAGGGCTGTTGGGTGGCCAGTTGTCTGGAAGAACAGTTACCATGTAGCATGCTGAGGTCTACACTCCTAGAAGTAGTTGGCTCACTAAGATTCCAAGAAAATGTTTTTGCTATTACTGATGCCCAGGTTTCTTTGATCCTTAGGCTTATAGAGAAACAAACAAACACACACACACACACTTATGGCATCTCTGTGGGAAAATTAAAGACTTAATTAAAGACAATTAATTAAAAAATTAATTAATTTAAACTTAATTAAAATTAAAGACTTAATTAATTAATTAATTAAAATTAATTCTGGATCCTTAAATCCTATAAGGAAACAATTGTTAAAGGGGAAGCCCCTAGCCCTCATGTCATAGATCTGACACTTTCTAGACAAAGGATTTTATGAATATAAGAGGAGGTTCCCCCTCCTCCAAACTATATTTTGTTAACAATTAAACAAACAAAGTACATACAAGGTGAGGAAGAAACAAAAAAGGAAAAAGAGATCCACAATTTGACCCAATTAGAAATCCAAAATTTACTACAAGACTTTTTAAAGTGAAAATATAAAATGTTTCTAATTATCTTTTGTACCTCTACAACACAGATTTTTAATAACTTTAATATCTGCCTGAGAAGTACCAACTGGCAAACCTTCATGGCCTTATATCATTACAGAGGCTCAAATTATAGTTACTCCTGGGGATTTCAATAAATTTAGAGCTAATGAACTTAGGCACACCCTACAATATAAAGGAGTTGTGAAATATAAAATAGTGAACAAAGAAGTATGCCTTATCTTAATCATCAGAATTATTGCCCTGTCTAAATATCTCACAGTGGGCATGAAAACTCTAACCAAAAATGTACTAAGTTAAATTATGTCTTTGGCATTTACTGAAAGTTTGACAAATTGAGACATGATGGACATTTCTCCATAATTAAAATGGTTAATATGGCTCAATAGAAGTTCAAACAAAGTTTTCAAAGATTGAAACACACTATAAAAGACTTATTTAGAGAAGGGGTGTTCATCTGATTCCACCTCTTAAGGGCCCCATAATTAATATTATTCAAATTATTGGCTCCATCCAATCACCAGCTGGTAAATATTTTGCTATTATTTATTTGGCTCATATGTTGTTTAATACCAATTTCCACAGGATCTCAGCCATAGTTTTCTTTCAGCTATGATGGAGTATAACACTTTTTGACTTCAGCTTTGAAGGGACATCTCTACCTGGCTACCCATGAGGTCTTCAATAGCTTGGCCAATGCACATACCTTTGTAGACAAAATTATAAGTGTGCCCAAATTTATTGAGAAGCAGAGGTAATGATATCCTACTGATGACATCTTCCTTCATGGAGATGCATTTGCCACAATCATTTAAGACATACAAATATGAGGAGCTCACAAAAAGGGAAGTTTTCATTTTCTCACACATAACAGAGGACCCTGTCACCTCAATTAAATCCCTACAAACCGCTTGGTCAGCCAGAAGTCACTCCATTCCTGACACCATTAGAAAGAAACTTTTTTTAAGATTTTATTTTTATGTAATCTCTACACCCAATGTGGGGCTTGAACCCACAGCTCTGAAATGAAGGGTCACACATTCCACCAACTGAGCCAGCCAGGTGTCTCAAGAAAGAAATATTGACCTTCATGGTACCAGACTGTTGAAACCTGCTAAACAATCTTTTAGGAATTTTTGGATTTTAAGGCAATATATTCTAAATTTATAATTTTACTTAAGCCCATGAACGCTGTGACTAGTAAACCGGTCTACCTTGAATGGGGCCATCTAAAAAAATGTCTCTAGACTCTTTCCAAATTGAAATACAACAGGCGCTGTCCCTCAGAGATTCTGTTACTCTAGTGACTTTAGCAACTTCTTCTCATCACTCTTGGAGTCTCTGAACCACCCATGATAGCCATAAGTTGCCCTTGAACTTCTGGTACAAGAAGATTCCCCTCTAAACTCCATGTCATATGCCATTACAGTAGCAATGCTGCATACTGGGATCTCTTGGAAACAGAGGTTCTTGAAGTTTCTGCATCTATAGCTCTGTACATTCAGCTGCCCATGGTGCTTTGGGTCAAGGAAGTGTACCCTGCAAGGTCAATATGGTAACTAAGCCCTCCTTGCTTAAAAGGGGAATGATAGCTACATATTAGAGCTAAACATAGGCCCTGCTGCCTACCCCACCTGCATGAAGGTGTGGCTTTTCTGGTCTTTAGTTCCCTACCAGATGCCATGCTTTTGCAGAGGTTCCTCTTCTGAACCTCTTAGCTACCTAAGTAACTTTTTGGGGATCAAACTGAGTGAAAAACAAAGGGAATCTGTACTCCTTACAAAAAGTAAAACCAAGATCATTGACATGATTGAATACCCTGGAAAGCTGCTGTTTTTAATACTTTAACCAAGACATTCCTGATAAAAGATTCAAAGATCAGTACAGCTGCCCAAACTTTGGACACTCTTAGACTGGATGCCCTGGTCAACAAACGGCTCTGGCTGAATGTGTTTTAGACCCTTGGACCACTGTCAGTTGTCTGAACGTGTGGCCCAAGGTTGCCCCTTACGGAGTAAAAATTTCTGGGAATTTTATCTCAGACATACTCCAACTACAAATCAGGGCAACACCTATCTCTACACATAATAAGGCCACAATACAAAGGCTTCATCAAGACACTACTTAGCCTTTTCAGAGTTCTAGTTGTTATTTCTAATGATCAACACAATCATTTTACTTCTCACAATTCAAAATGCTGAGTTCTGCAACAAGACATTCAATGGAAATTTCATTTCCCTTATCCATCTCTGAATGCAAGCCATATAAATTGACACTGTGGCTTAGGTAAGTTAGAATATGACACATTTCAATTATCAGTCAAACACCAAGAGTGAATTGTGATAAGTCTGATCCATTTTCGAAGTTTAATTATTGGCAAGTTTCAAGTCATAGTCCTTCCCTATCTGGGGAAAGCTAGTAAGAAACCTGGGGTATGCTCTCCTTCAGAACAAATGGGAATTTCAAACTGCATAAGCTCTGGCCAGTATGTAGGAGCTTTCACTCCAGCATCACAATAAAGCCCAAAGCCAGTTAACTTTGTTTCCTTAAGCAGTTCTGGATCTGACTGAATTCAGTTTTGGATTGTGCCCTGCTCTTCCCAGAAAGTCTCATTATATGAGTAATATATCTTTTCATACCTCTTAGTGCATGTGTGGTGTCATAAATCTTGACATCCAAACCAGATTTGGATGGGGGACCCTGGTCTAGCTGGTGACCAAACACGGCTTCATCTAATTATATAAATAGTACCCAAAGAATTGAATAATATAAATATAGATACATATAATAATGACACTCTTCTTCCTCTAAAATGTTGGGCTTAAAAATAAGGGTTTCCTCTCCTACAGGCACAAAATTAACATACACATTTCTTCATATTGACATTAATAGAACCATTCATTTTTAGAGAGAACACTTTTCAATTGTTCTATATCTAACAAATAATGATAAATAGTAAATATACATTCTGAATAAACACACATTTTGTGAACATTTGTCATTGTTAGATAAGTAAATTCAATATTTACAAAACAGTAATCATTGATTTTGATGCACTGTTAAAAAATGAAGTGTCATAGAGTTTAAAAGTAGAATATAAAAAACCTTTATTGACTGGAAGAGTTCATTCATTACTGAAAACTTCACACCAGGAAAAACAGAATGCCAATGACATGATTTACTGACCTAATGAGCATACAAAAATAATCTCAAAACAATTTGTCACTACAATTTGGGGAAAATTAGTGGCAATAAATTACTGAATTAAGTATAAAGCTAGGTAATGACAACATAAATTATGTAAGGGATGCTGAATAAAATAGATCATTGAAAACCACTGAGATATAAGATCAAAAGACAAATGGTCAGATATGTGTCTGAGTTTTAAAGGAGAATATACACAAGAGTAAAAGAATGGCTACTAGTTTTAACACACAAGATGACAATAGTTAACTTTCTATCTGCAGGTCAAAACTACAGTAGTACATATTAAGAAGTACAGATACCCACAAGAATAAAAAAACCACTATATGGGTGTGTGTGTGTATGTGTGTGTGTGTGTGTATATATATATATGCTTGTGCATATGTGCACATCTTAGTTTCAATCTACTGTTTTTGCTTTTTTCCTACTAAATTCTAAGAAGACCTAAATTTTTAAGTGCTACATTTTATAGACCAACAGTTGAAAACAATATTGTGAAAGATAGGGCATTGCAAAAATAAATTGTATTTAACAATAATTATGTAAATACCTAAATCTGTAAGATGGGAAAGAAATACTTAATTTAATGAATATAATAAGAATTAATGAAATATTCTTTATCTAATCATTTTAAGTGCTTATACTATAATATTATGGTAAAGTCTGAGAAAAAAGCAAACCAAAGAACCCCACAGCTATCACCCCATATGTTTCTAAATTGACTGTGAGGAAAAATACTACAACAAAAAATAGGAAAAATAATGTTTGTGAATAAGAAACAAATATAAAATATGTGAAAGTAGGAGAGAAATTCAACATGATGTCAACTACTTAAAACAAAACAAACCAAAAACTCCCTCCAGCAATACACAAAAGATTTTATTTTATTTTATTTTATTTTTTTTTAAATATTTTTTATTTATTTATCTGACAGACAGAGGTCACAAGTAGGCAGAGAGGCAGTCAGAGAGAGAGAGGAGGAAGCAGGCTCCCTGTGGAGCGGAGAACCCGATGCGGGACTCGATCCCAGGACCCCGGGATCATGACCTGAGCCGAAGGTAGCGGCTTAACCCACTGAGCCACCCAGGCGTCCCTACACAAAAGATTTTAGTAACTGTCTGCGCTCCTTGTACAGAGTAGACCAGTCTGACAAGTTCGTATGATTTAGGAATTCATTAATTTGAAACCTATGCAAGCAGACTGCCCTGATAGCACAAGATAAAGAGAGGGCAGACTAGCTGGGAAAATGAAGAAGAAAAACCTGAAAAACGTTTTCTGGCATACTTCTAAGATTCTACATTTGGAAGCTAGTCTTGGGGGCAGAATAAGCTTTGTACATTCAAGGTGGGCCTTTTAGGAGGTGAAACTGTCTGGGATGCCAAACACAAAATTAAGTCACCACAGACTACTCTAGATATCCTCAAGGTGATTTGCATGTTGGAATTCTCCAAGAAATCTTAATGTCAGTTTGCATTCTACAGAGCTAATATTTGTTACACGCATTAGAGAGTAATTTTTGTTAAGTTTTCTACATACAACCGTGGTAATCCAGTCTATCCTCTGTAGTGAGTTGAGTAGTGTTGTTCCCCCCCACCAACCTGCCAAATTTGTATCTAAGAGCTCAGAAAGTCATTGTATTTGGAAATAGGGCCTTTGCAGATGTAATTAATTAATTAAATATTAATATGAAATCATATTGGATTAGGGTGTGCCCTAAATTCAACAATGGGTGTCCTTATAAGGAAAGAGGACAAAGATACATGCAGAAACAGAGGAGACACACAAACAGGGCAAAGGTCTTGTGAAGACAGAGTCAGAAATCGGAGTGATGCCGCTGTCAGCCACAGAAGGTCAAGGGCTGTTGAAAACCACTAGGAGCTCTGAAGAAGCAAAGAAAGATTCTCCCCTAGGGCCTGCAGAGGGAGTGTGGCACTACCGAAAACTTGATTTCAGAGATCTAGCCTCCAGAACCGAGAGAACAAATGTCTTTTGTTTAGTCACTGAGTTTGTGATTTTGTTACGGCAGCCTTCTGACACTAATACACGCTCTTTTATACATAATCCTAGATTGTGAGGAATGGGTGACCGAAGGGAAGTGAGGGTGGGAGCACGGAAAGGGATAATCATTTCAAAAAGTAATATTCTATGTGAAACTAATTTAGGTTTTATGTTACGAGTTATGAATCATTTCTTCTGAATTATGAAGAGGTCATTCAGTATTTTTTTTAAATCCCATCTCCTTAAATTACTTCATGCATCTTGATTTAACAATTGGTCTATCTAAAATATTTAATTTTGTTCTGTCTACTGTGTCTTTCTCTTGGGTTTTCTATAAAGTAAGAACTCCATTAATTTTCATCCCTAAGAGAAAACAAACACAGACATTAGCCTCTGACTTGTACCCCACCTCATTGCTGACCCAGCTCCTTCTGTTTTTTCTTAGCCAGTATTGTTGAAATAGAAGTCCACAGCATTAATTCTCCAATTTCTCTAATTCTCCCCTCTCTATAACTTATTTTGGCTGCTTTTTCTAGGTATAAATACATATTAACAAAAATATTTTTCCTCTAACAGTGTCAATATTTGTCCCACATTCTAAAGCATCTTATCTATATCAAATTCAAAATTGAAAATATGCTTTGCATGTTTTGGTACTTCAAAATAATGCATTGCATGGAGACTTAAACAATCAAGCCATAAAAGGGAAACAACTGGTAATTAAAAATTGAAAAATGGAAGAAAAATAAATGTATTTTATTAACAAAATTATAGTGTATTTCTTAATCCCCAAATCCAAATGAAATAGCTTAGTTGTTAACATGAATAAATGTTACTCAATGATCCAGAATTATTCTAGTTCTACATATACAGAACAACCATAATCCTGCAGAATGAATATCAGCAAAGTGACCCTAATATCAGAAGTTCAATGAAATCCAGTGATGCTCGTGAAGACATTAGGAATTGACAATTTTCTTATCTATAAAAACTGAAGGACAGGAATTGACTGACAGATAAATATTCATTCAATCAATCAGTAAAGTAGGGTCATATTACGTTCACGTTTGCCTGACATGAATTCAATTCTACATTGGGCAAAAATAAATAAATAAATGAAAACAATTTGGTAGCGCATGACGTATAAAAAATCAAGGTAGCTCATCTGGCATTATATAAAGACACTGTTACCTGTTCTGATATTAGAGGAAAAATGTCCTGTTAGAATTATTCAGAGACTATATGGCTTATGCAAAACTAGGCAGATGATCATTATGGGTGAGTTAAGGGATTTTATGCGTGCTGTTGATTACATGTGATTTTCTCCTTACATAACAACTGTAGAACATTAAACTTCATAAAAAATGAAATTTCAATGAATGGAGTGTATTTGACAGATATTATGCTAAATGATTAAAAAGTAAAATTCTAGGTGTGTCAGCATATAAAAGATACAGAAGAAGATTATAATTTGAGATAAGTGACAAGAAGAAAAAACAGTGAGAAATGATATGTTAGGAAGTGATACCAGAAAGTCATAAAGCAGTGGCAACAGAAGGAAACTATGAGAATGAAAGGAAGAAGAAGCAAAATAGAAATCTGTGCTACTCTTGAGACCCTAATAAATCCATTAATTCAGGTCACTTTATTTTTGGTAAGTGGCAGTGGGGTTTCTACAAATGTGAACATAAATGTGTGTGCAACTGTATCTCTGTGTGTATGTGACTTATTTATGTGTTATTTTGCCAATCACTTATACATATTGTGTCATTTAATTATAAACTAACCCTATGAGGTAGACATTTATCACCTCTATTTCAGAGATGAAAGAAATAAAATTCAGGTCAATGATGTGACTTATCTAATGAGAAAGAGTAATGAATTGTGCTTTGAATCCAGAAATCTGACTCCAGAGTTGTCATGTCTAACCTCGTAATGAGCATGAACTATGTGAGATATACTTTATATATGGAATCCCATTCACTCTTTCCAACAACTCTGCTTTGCAGACATAATGATCTCCATTTCAGAAATAATGAAACTGAGTCTCAAAGAGCATATGTAACTTGTCCAAAGACAGATAGCTATAAGAAGCAAAAGGCTGAAATTAGGATCCAAGTTTGACTTCATTTGTAGTTTGAAATACAGAATGATGCAACATTTATAAAAATAAAATCAGTTTTACTAATAAGTCAAAGTACATTTGATTTCATCCACAAATAATCTAAGATGTATTTAAAAATTAATATTAAAACAACTGATTATTAGTTGCATTATTTTTACATTAAGATGATTACATTTAATTTACATTAAGTTTGCTACAATAGAGTCCATTCTGTAGAAATTCATTAATTTACTTTTATTTTAATCCATACTTTTTCCTTCCCTTTTTGAACACATGTAGGCCACTGTAAAATATCTCTGTGACCAGCATGTCTATGTGTCAGGAAAGGAAATGTCTGATTTTTCTTTCTCATTTTTTTGGCCACATGATATCCAAAGAATAGATTTAATAAAACTAACTGACAGCTTATAAAGATGACTGAGCTAACCATGCAACCTTCTGGACCATCATTGCTAGGGTTCTGTCAGCAGCCATGTAACACTGTTGGCATCGGGGGATTATAAACTCCTCTAGCAAGGAAAGGACTATTTGGGGGGCACCAAGGGCAAAATAATAATAAAAAAATTAAATAGACAATGCTTTTCTTTCTAAGTAGACAATGCTTTTCTTTCTAAACTGTCATTCTCAAAGAGCTCAACTCTGATTTAACCAATCAATATGCTAGGACAAAGAGATATTTTGTAAAGAGACACCTTGCTAATGTTGGCATTACTGTTCTATATCAAGGTTAAACACAAGGTTCGGTACTTCACTTCTGATGACAATGTTCTCTCAGCTGAAGATCTTGGGCTTGTTTCAGAAGAGAGAGGAGGAGGATATACAGGTAATATCAGGTTATAAGAAATTGGACTGGAAGCATCAGCTTATTTCATATATCAGCAGAAACATTAAGTCAAGATGTGATCCAAAAATCCTGATATGATAAAATCCATGTCCTTCTGCTAAAACACTTTGTCATTCAGACCGAGACATTCATTACAGCTGTAGCAAATCCTTTACCATGTAACACAATGCTGTAAATCTAAATTGCAGAAGTCTGAACTTTCAGCCTCTCTCCCATACTTTACTGCTCACTAAATTTCCTTTGCCTATCCATCCATAAACAGAGCTTAACCTGGGTGAGATCCAGCTGGATCTTAGATGCAAAACCTTTAGAAGCCAGGTAAGTGACTTCTAAGACTTGTGATCAGGGAGATGTGAAGGCAGCAAAGGACACATTGTCTTCTCAGTGCCAATGCGGAACAGATTGTCAGCTTGACAAAATGAGCTGAAATGTCCTTTGCTGTCTTTTCATATTCGTTGCTGTCCCAGATACTAGGTATTTAAAACCAAAATATTTTCTTCCTGGAAATGTGTTTGAAAAAGTATAAAACAATATGATTGTTTTGTACATACTTTTGTCATTATTGTAATAGTTCTTTATTTGACTTTATGCATTTTTTGCAAAGTACACTTTGCTTTATGCTCTGGTAATTTCCCATTTTATGTAATTCCAAAATGAAGGCACTTGCAAGGTTACTGGATGTACTTATTTTTAAAAATTAAAAACAATCCTGTTTTCATTTTTATATTGTTGTTCACCTGTGTACTTGACTATAAATTCAGATTGAGTAAAATGACCTCAAAATTTTATTATTACGAAGCTACTATCTAAAAAGAATTACAGAGTAAAGCACTTTATGAATAGTGAATATTTTCATTAAAAAACTAACATTTTTGAATAGCGTGTAGTGGAAAATAAAGCATGTCTGGAATGAAATACTACGTGATGAGGTGAATGTTACTTACCAAACTCCTTGGGAACTGCTATAGAATAAACACAATTATGTCCAACACTGTAATTTTTGGGATAGTTTGGTGATAGAACAGTGCCTTCTGAACCTGTTGAACGACTTCCACAGGGTGCTAGGAAATAAAAATGACAAAAATATATTTTTTAGAAGACCTTAAAAAATCATACTATGGATATTTTCTTGATATAAAATTATAGCTTTTGAACTTTAAGGCGTAGGACTTCTTTCCATCTTTTAACAAGATCCACCATTGTCAAATATTTTAAAAAATAAATTGTGGTCATATAAAATTTTAAGTATTCAGATCCACTCTTCTTAGAAATAAAGTTAATATAATAGTATCATAATGGTACTATCTCTAGAGGTAATAATGGTGGCCCTGCTTTCATTTATGATAAAAGTGTAAAGATAATCATCTTTTTTATAATGATGAGAAATTACATATGCAGGTGGGAAACTGTTTTACTCACGGCCAGGCTTTGACACGATACTCAAAATCAACCTTGATTATGCTGCCACCAAATTAAGTATTTTTATACATGGGACAGGGACGGCTGTACCAATACATTCACCCACTCATCTAAGTAAAATACTCTCAACAACCTTTATCCATTGATAAGACTTTATTTGAATCAGAAGAACTGCTGATGGTGTACAGAGTCAGATTGTTTTTTGCTACCTCAGCCCCAAACGTACTATGTTCCTACGAAAGGTGAAGGTGAAACCAATGTTTCTGGCAAATATGTAGATGACGGTTCTGCTGTTCCCAAGATAGGGGACTACATTAGGTTTTACAGTTCAGAGCTATGAGACAGATCCGGGCTACTGAGGCAGATTTAGGTACTGAAAACATAAGGATGATAGTTGATATTCTCTAAGTGAATGAGATCACCCAGAAAACTATGCAGAGTGGAAAAAAAGATGGCCAAAGACGAGGTCTGGGGAACGCCAAGGTTAGGATCAGATAGAGGGTGGCAACAGAGAAAATAGTGTCTTGGAAGCCAAGGGAGAAAAAGAAGTTAAAGTGTTTAACTGCGTTAAGTGTTGCAAAGTGGGAATAAATGAAAAAGGAGTCTGTGTGGATTTGGCGACCTGGAGTGTCACAGAGCAGGGTCCTCCCTCTGTCCATGATTTTCTAAAGGAGGGATTCCGCCTAAGTGCTGGCCCCTGGCCCCGCCCCTAATTTCTCTGAGATAGAATGAGCTTCCCCATTGGTGAGCCCAGGACGGGAATTTCTACTTTACTTCAGATCCCGGCCATTCTACTTGAAGGGCCCACTGGCTGGTCTGCTCCTCTGCAGTGTAAGTATTACAGGGCGAGTCTGGTGAGAGAGTGACTGATTGTTGAGGGACACCTGTAGTGGCCTTAGAAAGCCTACTGTTTGAGCTCCTCTGCTTTTATCCATATTAAAGCTAACAGTTTGCTTTCCTTCAGCCTATCCCTTAATTGGCTTTGAACTTGTGCAGAGAGGACTCCCAAGCAAAACGGGAATTTTTGGTATCATTAATACAGCAGTTTCACCTAGAGCAGCTTTCTGTAAATTACAGCCTGCCAACCAAATCCAGCTCAAAATGAGGTTTTTTACATTCGTAGAGTTACAAAACAAAACTAAGAGTATGTGACCATGACCTATGTGGCCAAAATCCCACAATACTATCTGGCCCTTTACAGGGGGAAAAAAAAAAAAAAAATTTGCTAACCCTTGAAGTAGAGAGATGGTAGCTAGATTGTAGTTGGATAAAGAATAAGTGGTCTATAAAGAAATACAGAAGTAATCAGAACCTCAATCATCAACTAAAGGAGAATGTAAGGAGTACTTAGGGAAAGGTGGAAAGCTGAGTTTTTGTTATTGTTGTTTTCTTTTAACAGGGATGAAGGAGTCATTGCAAAGGGAAAATCAGAGGCAGACCTAGACTCTAGGAAAAGATAAGATCAAGAACAAAAGTTGAGTGATTAGCTTTGGAAAACTTCAGGGACACTCCTCTGTGACCCGAGAAAAGAACTGAAGGAAACTAGAATTGCATAGATTTAATTATATGTTGTAAGTGTATTGGAGTTAATGCTGGATTTTCCTTTTAAAGAGAGCTGGATGCAGTCAGTGGTGTGTTAGGTGACTCGAGAAGAGTCCTGACATTTGAAAAAGTAAACACTTTGATGGATTCCTGGCCAGAGTTTAAAATATAGTAATATATTTAAAACACATACATATAACCCCAATAGTATCTTGTATTACATTGGGTGGCTAATGAATGTTATGCCTTTTAATGTTCTATAAATTGGCAATAAATAGCTAGAATTAAACATACTAAAATTAGAACTCCACAGAACAACAAATTGATAATGATGATGATAACCAAAGATGCATTGCTCTCATCACTCATTATTGTTTGAGATTACAGTAGTCAGGTGCATTCTTAGTTCAACACTGATAATTTTATTTCGCTGATAATACTACTGATGAGAGAATCATTCAAGAATGAGTAGTATGTTTTATGTGAACTTTAGTTCTGATTTTAAGGTGCTCCAAAATTACAATACTTTGAGTGCCTGTGACAGTAATTCTTATTTTTATATTTGGGAAGTATGAATAGAAATGAGAGCTTCTACCTCACGTTCAGCTTTGTGACTTAGTCATGAACATTCTGCATCCCACATTAATATGCCTCTGACAGTCTCAATTTGCTTTTTACATTTTATTTTGCATAATGGACATTTAAGACAGCTTTTTAAAAAATACCGTTTATAAATATAAAAAAAGGTGAAGTTTTTTTTAAACCACTGGTGAATATATATGAGGTTGCAGTATAATCATATGTTCTTAGGGTAATTAATACTATGTTAGATTCTGTTATTTGGACTAGTAGCAATAATTTTACGTTTCTTCCGGTCAGTGCTTATACCATGTCCTAGTTTATAATAAGTTATATTGAATACTATAGTGACACACTATTTTATGCAGTGTGGAGATAATATAAATAAGGGAAAATTAACTGTGCATTGAGATAGCGATTTATTTTAATCTGTTCTATGTTTCTAAAAATCAGATGCAATAATGACTAAGCCAGAGCAACTTTACTAATTCTCCTAATATTGGTTCCAAGAAGCTTTTTATACTCTCTCCTCCTGTTTTAATTTCATCTTACTGGTAGTACAGAAAGGGAAGCCTTTATTTTTTCTGGCTCTGTTAGCAATCAGTAGAAGTCAGAAGCCAGCCAAAACTGAATGCTATGCTTATTTTTCCCATTTGAATTGTACCTATGGGCCATTTGTCATACTTGTTGTGTTTCTCTAAATAGCCCATATCCCTTGGAATGCATTAAATGTAAGAACTCATCTGTACCTGTTCCTGATTATAACTTATTTGATATATCTGACTACCTCTTAAATCTATGCTTAATAACATTGTTGTAGAACACATTAATTAGAAGAGAAGAAACTTACTTATGGCTAAGAAAGTTTGGGAAATAAACATGGATAAAAAAAACAAGTTCTTCACTATATGGCCTCACTTATGCTTTAGTAAGATCTGGGGAATGTCATGTTCCTACTTACACAATTATTTGATCATGGACACTTTCAGTGTAATGTCTCCCAGGACCAATGTTCCCTAGAACACACTTTGCAAAATGCCAGACTGATGATTCCAGAATGTGCTCTCACTTTGGCAATAATTCTCACATTTATGTTATTGCCTATAATTGATTATAATTTTGTAGTACTAAAGAATTGTTTTATGTATGCACATAGAGCTGAAGTATTTTAAAGATTTAAAATGTCAGACTTAGCCTGTTACAAGTACTATTATTCTTGACACGCTTTCCCTGACTCTTGGGGTCCAATACATCGATTTGTTAGTTGTTCCCTTACATAGCTCATCAGTTTCTCTCTCCTCTCTGCCACGGTAACTGCCACAATCCAGATTCTCAACAGTTTTCACTTGGCCTCTTCCAATAGACAACTAGTTCCACTCATCCCCAGAAGTTCTTACCACTGCTAATGGTTTTTCTAACAGACAAATCTTATCATATTTCTCTTCTCTTTCTAGAACAATTCTGATAAACATTATATTCTCCATAAGTGTCTGTGGGATGACTGAATGAACTATCCTTGCAAGACCAGGCAGGCTACTGTAAAATGCTGTTCCATCGTCCGCATATAACAGAAACATTTCATTTCGTTTAAATTACCCCAGAAATTCACTTCAATCCCAGCCAGAATTGAGACATACCCTCTCTTAATAAATCCATATAAGCCTACTTTTTTTTTTTTCTGTGATTGAAATATTCTGGTTACTAGGAATCACTGTTGCTTTACATTTAGAGACAACATTATGTGAAAGATGTGTATTTAAACATTCTTATTTAAATAAGATATTTAAATATTTAAAAATTTAAATAATTCAAGATACTTAAAAATTTTAAGATATTTAAATACATTTAAACATATGTATGTCAAACATTGGAAGTACATTCAGTGACAGAACTCATGACAGCCACATGGATACTGAGTTTCACTGAAAGAATAGCAAACTCACGTCTACCATTTTACAGTAGCAAATGCATGCTAACATTTTATCAGTCTGGAGCATACCTTCATTGAGTGAATGACATCACTCATATAGTTTAATTTTGTATGATTTTTCTTGTTCTCATATATATATATATTCATATATATATATATATATATGAATTTATATGGCTTGATTTGTATAAGTAAAATGTGCCTGTACTATAACTATACTCTGTATGTGTGTTTTACTCTTGCAGTGTAAAATACACAGTAGACAGATGTGGTATTTCCAGGGAAATCAGAGGGTGAGTCTGCAACTGAGTTTCAAGACTTCTAGTCATTTACTGAAAAGGACTCCCCACCTACGGTTTGATCATGTGTGTGGGATGAAGGAGGAAGACTGAGGAAGAACAAGGAACTTCCCAGTAAGTGAAATAGAAGAATCCCAAACCAATTTTATGGAAGAGATACTATTTGAATCCACATATATTTGAGACTTTGTAATACATGCAACACAGCCTTGAGCTACTTTCAATTTCAAATCTGTCTTTTCACTTGTGTAATGCTTAATTTATTATCAAATATACTCTATAATGAAAATTATTACATAATATATAAATTTTTCTCAGAAAGCAAGTTAGGTACTTTTAAAAGTGATGAATTCTTGTAGGTCACAAAAGAGCAATATGGTATATTAAATCAATAATTTACTAGATGTAGCTTGTGACTCCTTCAGTTTGAAAGAACTGCTGTACCTTACAAAAGTGCTGGCCCACTTCTAGTAAATTACTTATGCCCTGATAGAGCCTGATTGAATGTCACAAATCAAAAATCCTGGTTTAGAAAGTATTTGAAAGCTGTTTTGCCCATTGAGCTTTTTATTACCCCTTTCTTTTCTTTTCTTTCTTTCTTTTTTTTTTTTTTAAGAGAAGTCCTTTCATAACCCTTAAACTCTGGAATTGAATTTATAATACAGACAACTGATATTCCCATATTGACTTTGAGATTAAAATTACTATTGCTTCTTCTGTCCTTTGTTTAAAACCTTGTTCTTAGCTTAAAAAAAAAATCTAATTATTCAGCCATTCATTTCTCCTTTTCTTTCAGCCATTCATTTCATGCTTCTCTTCATGTCTCCTGTATAATCATTTCATTTTGTTTATCTTAAACGATAAGCCTCCAATAAGGCTATTCTAGCATAATGGTAATAATTATTTCTTTAAATTATAAACTGTTACTCTAAGTAACTTATTTATTTTGATTTTCATTTCCTTCTCCATTAGTTCTGGTACATTCACATTTATTTATCTGGAAAACTAAAGTTAATATTGCCATGAGTTTCCTATTACCTCATCTGTCACCTAAAAAACAAAAACAAAAACAAAAACAAAAATCAGTCTTTATTACTTGTGAATTAATTTTGTGGTAAAATTCCACACTCCTGTTTAACACTAAGAAAAAAAAAAATCCATCTCCATGTTGTAATCAGTGGCTTGTAAACTATTTTAATCACTCACTAAGTAAACTTAGAAGCATATGAGCTTCTACATCTGTCACCTCACTGATTGCCCGAACTCACTCATTTGATTTTGCTAGCTCGGAAGGCCTTCCCTTCATGCCCCAGTGCTTGATGAGCTGTGTTCTCCATCAGAGTGTGTTCTTAAAGAAAGAAGAATCATACTATGACATAGACCTATGAATAGCTATATTCCTTGGATAGATTTGCCATGCTACCATATATAAATTCTACTAATAGTAAGGATGTTGGTAGTATCTGTGATGCCTATGTCACTCGCTCTCAACCTCATTTTCAAGATTGAGGTATAATTCACATACCATAAAATTCACCCTTTTAAAATACACAGTAGAGTGGGGTTTTTTTTAGAGCATATTCACAAAGTAGTGTAACCAACCCTCTAATTTTAGAATATTTCTCTCATCCCCAAAGGAATTCCTATATTCATAAGCAGTCACTCCCTATTCCCTATATTCCCAAGTCCCTAGCAGTCACTAGTCTATGATTTTGTAGAAAAGTGTATATGGGAAGACAAGTTCTTAAAATGATTTTAGTTGAATTGTTGATGTTTTGTAAAAAGTAAAATCCCTCTTCATTGCTTAGTTTCTGATTTCCAACTCATTGACTTTAAGTGATGGCAATCTTTTATTGTTTAAAAATTATTTTATAAGTTAATATATCAGTACAAAATGAACTTAAAAAAATCCTCTGCGACAATTTATTACTCCTGCCTGATTGCTCCACAAACATGATTTCTCAGGGAAGTCATCCCTGTCTTCTAGACTAGTTCAGAGGGTCCCATCATAACAGCATTCCGTGATATTCAGGACACTTAATTACAACTTTATATAAAGTCATTTATTTACATAGGGTCTGTCTCTATCTCTGAACTCCAAAAATCTATTAAATCAAAGTTTCCATTTCCTTTTTATACACTATTTATACTTCCGGAGTCAAGCGTGGTGTGTTTATATAATGGCTTTCAATAAATATGTTACAAGTATTAAGAAAACTAAAATATACAGTATATTACTATCTTGCTGCTGACTAAATACATGGAATATAAAACTCAGATTTTTCCAACCATTTGCTTAGGGTAGCATAGTAAATGCTATGTAAAACCCAAAGCTTTGGAATCTTCAAGATCTAGTGTTTCATCCCAGCTTCACTATTTACTGCCTGTTTACTTCTCACCTTGGAGGGGAGGAAATTTCAAACTGGAACTGGAACAGGAAGCATCTGATAGATATGCTATAGGATGTGAGTCTAGATAAAATGATTCAAGCAACTCTCTGACCCCACAGATTCTTCTGGAGGTGATATAATGCAGGTTTCAGAAAGGCCTTAGGAGGATGAACTAATCTCATCAATCCCAGGAATGAATACAAAGTGTAGAGAAAGGGCAGGAGGAAACCTCCCTGGTGTTTCTGCCCAGCTCTTCCTTTGAGAGAGAGGAATGCCGTTTAGGGATTCTCCCAGGGCATTGTTCCCTCTAGGAGGAGCTCCTGGCTTTTATTTTCCTCTCCTCTTCATTTTTCCTAAGGATGAAGAGCAGAGTCCTCCATCCCAAAGGCAGAGACCTACATCTTCAATTCAGCTATTGTCTCAAAAGGTGGAGGTGCGGGGGAGTGGGGCTTGGGAGTCCCTGTGCTCAGCAGTTAACAATCACTGTGGACGTGGTCCTCTAATTCTCTACACTCTTTATCCTTTAAAAGTCCAGGAGGAAACAAGAGCCAATATTAACAGTGAAAAGGAAGACAAATTGGCTCATCTTCTCTTCCTTACAACTCAGGGGTTCTTTTTTCTTGTTTCATGAATGTGGATGGGGAAAAAAAATGTTTACAGTTTTCAATTCTTATGGATATTTTTTTTTTCTAACTGAATTTTACCATTTCACTTAATTTCAAACATAGGCAGCAAACCACTGGCACTTCATCACCAACAGGAATTATAGATGTTTTTATATTATATTATAATTGTTGCAGATACCTCAAAATATTATTTATGCCTATCACAAAGTAGTTATTAGATTTGCTAAAACTTATAATTTAAGGCAATAATTAGGAAGCAATATATTATTACATCAAAATTTGTTTTTTCAGTTACAGATTTTAAGTACTTGAATAACTGTGTTTCAATATAATTGGTTTATCTTTCATGCCTGTGTGCTTTATTATATTTAATACATCTAAAAAGATAATTCTAGGATAGGACTCATCATCACACAAAAAAGAAACCCTATTCTAATTAGATTCCTCCCAAATCACCTCTTTTTACATTTGTAATTTTTTGTCTTTTCTTTTCCTTAAGGGGGCTTGGCTCAGAAATTGTTGCTTTTGCCTATGAAGATCCGGAAAATATTAGTTGCATTGGAGAACCCTTTCCTTCTTGCTCTTTTGTCTCTCTTCCTAATAGGACAGATCAGTTCTTTCCTGAATCAGAAAAGTCATAAAACTCAGGTTAGGAACATGGGGAGAAATATCTCGTCTTGGGGTTGGCTTAGGTTTGAAGCTATTTAGAACCTCAATATGGTTCAGATTTACTCACTAACTCTCCCATACATTTCAATCTAACTGAGTGGTTTTGGGCTTTGGGATTAAGAACCAAATTCCCTCTTGCACAGAGAGCTCTGTATTATCTTTTTTTTTTTTTTTTTAATGTGTATGTCTTGAAGTGAAAGGCTCACTGGCTTAATATAAGTGTAAAATGAAATTTTTTGTGTTTAATAAAGGGGAAGGAAGCAGCAACCTCCTTTAGGGTGTCTGTTTTAAACCATAATAAGCCCAACCTTTTGATTTTACAGTGCAAGACTGCTGGTCTTCTAGAAACATACTTTAGAAATTCACTAAGGTTTCTTACAAGGTATAGTCACAAGGTATACAGAGACAAGTTACATCAGTTTGTCTCTCAAGGAGATAAAAGAAGAGTTATTGGTTCTTTATAAATTTGTATGAGATTCTGTCTGGTCTTTGTAGCATCTTTCAAAAGCAGCCTGCAATGTTCATTATATTCCAAATATGCTTATTCAATAATATACCTGCTTTCTTTCTCTCCAGGTTTTGTGGGTTGAACTTTTTAGTAGGATATTTGTTTCTCCAATAGAAGTGAAGATTTGGCTATCATTAGAACTGTTGTCTTATTATCTTAATACTATTCCTTACTTAATACAGTTTGATTCTCAACATGACCAAATAGTTACTGTTGTATCCTTTACTTTCTTTATCTGTAAGGAGAAAAGCTGTGGGCTGATTCAGTTTTCTGTATAAGTAAATTATTTTTTTGTTTTTCTGTAAAAAAGGGTAACACATTAGGGAGGCATGTTTGAAGTCTGACTTAAACATAAAAACTACATGGTGGTGGAGAACACGGGTTTCTTCGCACAATGAGAGGCCATGCAACTACCCATCTGGAGATATGGTGTAGTGGCTGAGATGCCAAAGGCAGAGAAAATAAAAATTGTTTAAATAGGAGCTCCAAGTCAGTGGTCACAAGAAAATATGTTCTGAATTATAAGCATTGATTTGCAATCAGATTGCTTCTTACATAGGGAACTTGACATAGGATGCTCCAGAATTCATAACAGCAGGGATTTATTTATAACAATGCTAATGATTCTCTAGACTAGCATGCAGGAGGCCAACTGGAGTGATAATGTCAGTAAGAGTGTCTGGAAATAGCAGGTGCTCAATCACATTAGTTTCCCTCCTAGTTTCATTTTAAATAATATTCCACCCCCCCCCATATGAAAACAAAACATGCTTTGGTTTTATCTCAATACTACTTTAAATTTGTTAAAATAGAAAATACATTTGGGGTGCCTGTCTGACTCAGTTGGTAGAGAATGTGACCCTTGATCTGGGGTCATGAGTTTAAGCCCCTTATTGAGCCTTAGAGCTTACTTAAAAAAATAGGAAATACATTATACTTCTTTGTAGAACATGATTCTGACACATAATCTGTATATTGTGTCTGTGAACAAATTCCTATGTATAGCTAATGAAAGGCAGATATTTGGTGATACTCAGAAATAATTTACCACTAGGCCTTTGTTTCATGAGTCTTTCATCCACACACTTTAATTATGTCACATATTTAAATGGCATCAAATGCTAAATGGCTCAGTATATTAGATTACATAATGTCTATATTCATTTATAATGCAATGGGACTTCACACTTGCTTTAAATCTCAAAAAAAATTCTATGAACCTCAAGGACATTTGGAATAAGAGATTAGCCCAAGGCAAACCATGCCATTTAAGCAGAAGATTTGGAATAAAACTTGAGTTAGCTACTTCATACACTAAAACAATATGATTTAATTAAAAGTAGGTCAAATGATGTTACTAATGAGAGATAACTGTAAAGTTGGAGAGGTACAATTATGAAATGAACTTTTTATTTTTCATTTTGTTTGTCTCAAATTTTCTCTTCAGTTGATAGTGCAAGAGGGCTATTTATTTATTTAGTATTACTATTTAAAGCTTTATCATTCCACATAGAGTTGAAAGTTGAACAATGAATGGTGCCAGATGACTACTGGATGTCTAATCATAACACTCATGCGTACGTACTTTGGACAGACTTATAGTCATCAGCGACTGAGTTACATAATCTTTTTTCCACCCCCAGAATCTAGGACTTATATTAGCATGAGAGAAACAAAGAGATTGAAAATAATGGTGCAGATATTCAAAGGAACTAACATTGACTGTATCTGTTAGGGTATTTGCATTCTGTATAAGGTTGTGTTTCAAATGAAATGCAAAAATGCATTTATTAGTTATTAGTTATTGGTAGGAATTTGCTTTTTCTTAATTCTTATACTTAACTTGGAGGAAGGTTTCAGAAATAAATGGGGAACCCAAAATCACACCACTTATTTTTGAAGCCATGCATCCATTCATGAAACATTTAACCACCTGAAATATGCCATAACTGTTAGGCTCCAGAGATATAAAAAAGATCAATGCAAGGTCATTTGTAGAATTAATCAGCCTGCCTAGAGGACAGTGATTAAGCCTGGACTCCAAAACGACTGGTAGGCAACTGTGACTTTGAACAAGTGACTGAACCTGTTTTTGTGTCTTGGTTTCCTCATCTGTAAATGAGAATATTAGTAGTCCCTAATCATGGAGTTGTAGTAAGGCATAAAATAATATGTGCAGAAAACTTCAAGCTTTTCTCAGCACAGACAAGTTATTATCTCTTATTAGTCCTCTCTATGGGCTTTCTTGTTGAGCTGCTTCAAATGCTATCTACTTTCCCTGTTTGCTCTTTCCTCTACGTGTTTATAAATGCTAAACCCTAGGTGTGAAACGCACCATCTCCTTCTGTCTTGTACCTCACCTGGTTCCTCCTTATTTATATTAAGATTCAGCTCATGTGTCACTTTCATAAGGAAGACTTCCTTGATCTCTCTTTGTAACCAGGTCAGATGCACAGCCATGCTGTGCTCGCAGCTCTGTTTTTATTTCTAGCAATGGACCTTACTTGTCCTTATCTCATCTGATTATAAATTCTCTAAAGGCAAGAACCATATTGAAGTCATAGTTAGTGCAGGACCAGGCATATAATTGTACTTTTGATGCCTGATAAAAAAAAAGAAGGCATTATACCATCTCTTCTATTCTCTCTAATAGTTTCTCCAAATATGTTATTCTTAGGGTCTTATTATTATAATTAACTGTCAATTGCACACTCACTGTATGACTTAGTGGAAAAGATCAAGAATAATGCATTGGTCCAGTTATAAAATAAATAAGTCATGGGTATAGCATGATGATATAGTTAATAATACTGTCTTGCATATTTGAGAGTTACTAAGAGAGTAAATCTTAAAATTACTTATCATAAGAAAGAAATCGTAAACTGTACAGTGATGGATGTTAACTATACTTATTGTGGTGAACATCTCACAATATATACAAATATCAAATCATTATGTTGTACACCTGAAACAAATATGTCAATTTTACCTCAACTAAGAATATTGTATTAGTACTATGGCTAGTACTCCCAAATTTAATGATTTACCTTTCAAAGTTCTAAGGCTCCAGAATAATGGGCTTTACACACACCAGAGATGTCTTTACCAAGGACCTACTATTTCAACTTTTGACTTATTTGATTCCATCCTGGAAGCTTTAGGGAGCAAGGGGAGGATAAATTGGAATGTTTTTCCACTGATAATATGCCTAAAGGAAATATGAGAGCTTCAGCCAGAAAAGCGTTCAGACAGAAAGGACAGCAAGTGCAAAAGTCCTGAGGCAGAAGTGTGAACTAGTGCTTTCAAGAAACATCTAGGAGGCATCTGTGGCCCAAAGAGTGTAGTAGAGAGGGAGAATAGTAAAGAGGTTAGAGTATATATAGGCAAATTAAGGAACTTCATATTATATCTGTGGAGTTAACTCAGACTTAGAAATCCAATGGTGGATTTTGATATAATTTGACATATGTTTTTATTTATTTATTTATTTTTTAAAGATTTTGTTTATTTGTGTATTTATTTGGAGAGAGAGAGCAAACATGTGAGCAGGGGAAAGGACAGAGGGAGAGGGAAAGAGAGAATCCCAAATAGACTCCAAGCTGAGCACAGAGCCCAACACAGGGCTTGATCCCATGACCCAGAGACCATGACCCGAGTCAAAATCAAGAGTCAGATGCTCAACCAACTGAGCCCCTCTGGAGCCCCAATCTGACATATCTTTGAAAGATTACTTTGTTGTGTTCATGAGAGATTTTATCAGGAAATAAGGGAAAGAGAGAAACTAGTCAGGAGAGAGGCTAAGAGATAAGAAATAGCTAGTGCCCTAGATCAGTGTAGAGGTGTGTTTATGTAAACAACTATAATAGCATTAGATGAAATAAATCAAATAATGAATATTAAGGAAAAATATGGAATCTGTCACAAGTTGTGTTTCATTACCTTTACGTAAGATTGAGTCATTTTATGGATAAGAATAATAGGACTTCGACTTTAATCCAGTACGTCCATAGATAACTAAAGTAACACAGAGTTTCAACAGATACTTTTCAAAGTATGAAAAATAAACAAGGAAAATATTATTTTCCAAACACCCTCTTTTTTTTTTTTTATCACAAAGTGCATTGCAGGTACAGATACGCTATTCTGCTATCATTTAATACATGTGACATTCTCATGAGATAAACCTCCAGGGTTTCTCATCGCTGAGCAGGACTTACCCCAGGATGCTATCATTTTGGATCTACTTCTGACAAATACAATCTCCCAGTGTCCAACATAAGCTCTTGAAAATATTTTTTTTTAGATTTAAAATGTACACAATCTTAAAACATGACAAAAAAAAAAAGAAAAAACTATCTTCTAAAATAGACAAACTTTGTAAATTCTTAGGGTTTAGTTCAGGTTAAAAATATTTACTGAGAGCCTGCTTGTATAAATTAATGCATTGAATGCTAAAAAAGGTATATATAGCATAAGACTTTATGAACTTATAGTCTTCCTGAGTAAAACATTGTAAGAAAAAGCAAAATATTGCATTTAAAGAGCTTAAAAGAATGGTCATGTTGGTGTTTACTTTTATGTAAAAAATAAAATAAAAAACTTTCATTATTTTGGTACTTTGGGATTATAGTCTAATAGCTCCCTATTTAAATACCCTAAAACAAAGCCTATCAGTCAGTCCAAATTTCCTGCCCATGTTCTCAGAGACAGTAGTCAATATTTTATTGCAGGGCAAGATTTAACATGAAAAGCAGCAGAGTCTGACAATCTTATTCTCAAACATGAATGAAATTAAAAATAGAGGCATAGGCAAATTAATGTATGACAAAGGCAATTGCTAAAATACACAAAAATAACTTAATTCTGGGATATTGAGGAGAAATAGAAATTAACAGAAGACTCAGCTAAGGAATAGGAGAATAAATGGGAGTGTAGGGCAGGTGACCATTGTTTTAAAATACTTTAAATGGCAATCAACATTATGTTATTTTCTTAGATATCACATGTATAATTTACTTCAATAAAAAATTTAAAATTTATCTTAATTAAAAAATGTATCCTTATGAACAACAAACCCTCTGGGTCTATTACACATGCTTTACCCACTAATTTTGACTTTCAAAGTATTAAATTATTAAATCTGGAAGTCAGACAGTTCTGTATATTTTGGATTTCTGTATAATTACTATGAGGAAAAACAAATAGATATGTGTGAACCTGATCAAGAAACTAAAATATATTACGTTCTCCTTATTATAAGACAATAATAACTTCAGACCGAAATGCTGTATTTTTTATTTATTTTTATGTTTTATGCATTTATATTTTTTAAGTAAGCTCTAGGCACAATATGGGGCTTGAACTCATGACCCCAAGATTAAGAGTTGCATGCTCTACCAACTGAGCCAGCCAGAAACCCCAGAGACAAATGTTTTAAATAAGTTATTTAATATAGTTCTCCCAACAACCTTATAAATTATACAATATTATCTCATGCTTAGGTACACAAAATAAATTGTGTAAGGTTACATAGCTGATTTTAGGTTTTCTCTTGTTTTTAAAATCATTATTTAGAGTTAAATACATATAGTTCTAAAACATGAGCCTTTTTCTCATCCTTCTCTATACTAGAAATTATCGGTTGTGGTCCTATTTTTAACAGGAATGTATCTTAATTTTTTTTTTTTGTAATAGCCTAAGGTATTTACAGAGTAACTGTTTTCCATACTATCTTGGCATTATGGGTAGAAGTGTAGTCATATCCAACTCACTTGGTAGTGAAGATTATTCTTTCTTAAGAAATTTTTAAAAATTCTAAACATTTGTGCAATTTTTAGAAGCAAACATGTAGCCATATAAGAACATTAATAAATCAGATTTAACTGATGTTAAAATGACAGAAATATACTAATTCCACTAAATATAACATGCAATGCAACGTGCAATGCATGTTTTCCAGTGCTGTGATTCTTTTAGAACACTTTGAAAATCACATGTATTAATATTCTAGTATTTGCCAGGAAATTTACTAGGCCCTCTCTATGGATTGTAATTAATTGCATCTTCACAATTAGCTATTAAATTAATAACTATGATCCAGTTTTAGAGATTTAAAAATCAAGGTTTGGCTTACTAGAGGTCATAGATATAGTAAAAAGATTTGAAACCAGGTCTACTCTTCCCTCTGTTTTGTTTGTAGATATGACAATTCAACCAACATGAAATATACTTAACTAGGCTATATTTGATCCCATGAAATATTTTTGGTTTGGAAGGACCATTTGTATATATTATGGAATATTCCATGCTGAAATTAATATTTCTATGGCCTATCAATATAGAAACCTGTTTGAAAGAAATAGGATTATTTTAGGGAGGCATATTCTTAGTGAATGCATACTCTACTCCAGTTCTCCTGTCTTTTTCAGCTAAGTCATTGAAAGCCATGTACTTAATAATTTATCCTGGTGATTAACGCCTATCCTTTTGATCTATCCTTTGGTTTTCCCTGCCAGGATTTTGGTTATTTCTTGTCTGGCTCCTGGAAGTTTTCTATGTTATTTTAATGAATTTTCTGGCTATATACAGATTTCTTTTTTGCATAGCTCTGAGTTTTAAGACGATATAATCAGTCTTTCTCTTAAGCTTTCTAGAAACTTTGCTGTCATCAATTCATTTTTTCTCTTTGGCAAAATTAAATCCAAAGTAATTATTTCTCCTTTTATTCCCTTTTTCCTGATAGATGAAACCATCAATTCAAGAATTAATTGGCTGTTCTGTTATTAACAGAATGACCATTTAATAGATATGTACCTTTTCTTTATTTCTTATTACAACATTTTGCAGTAAAGAATTTCAATTACCCCCATTTAGAGATAAGAGGCTCTAGAAAGGTTAAATAACCCATGTAAGTCAGAAACCATACACATATAATACATGAAAATGTTATACAATGAGGAAGAATTACTATGTGCAACAGACACCAAAAATACATACTTTTAATCATCAAGATCAAAATTGTTGCTTTTTTTCACTGAAATTCATAGTAAGAAATATACATTATTTTGTTGCAAATATGCACATATACATTTACATGTATACGTGCACATATACACACACACACCACACTGGTATATTCATTGTATTTTATTTATCTCTCTATATGTAGCTGAAAAAAGTCCCAGAAAATAATATTTCTCCTTTCTGTGGTCTTTGAATTATAATATTTTTCTCTTTTTTAATATATTTATCTTTTATTTTATTTTAATTATTTTATTTTATTCAACATTATATCAATTATAAAAATGTTGGTTATAACCCAGTGAATGGCTTTTATGGCTCACTGGTGGTGACCCATAGTATGGAAAATCTGCCCTAGATGATATCATCTTCATGTCAATTTTGTACAATGCATTAGGATCATTCAGCTGACTACAAAGCCTGTGGTAACTTTCCACAGTGATATCATTGTTTCTCTCTCCTTACTGAACTGTTTTTTTCCCCACTATATCTCTATCCTTATAGAGTTGCAGGCAAGCGTATGATTTCTCAACATGCAACATTATTTTATTTATTTATAAAATCTACCTTCAAAAGCTTGAAATAAAAATTTCCATGGTCCACGATTGAATTATACATTGCTTTATTCTAGAATGTCCTGTTTTTCATTAAATAATTTTTAAACTACTGTGTTGGATTTCCTACTTAACACTCAGACATGGGTTTTGGAAAGGCCACAGGTCACTAGTTCCATGAATTGGCAAACTGGTCTTTGTTTTAGAAAATCCTCTTGGTATTTATCCAGAAATATATATTCATGAATCATTATCATCATCACAACCTGCTTCACTGTTAGCTGGGGACTCCTACCGTTTCCCCTCTTGAGTTCACTGGACAGACTTCAGAATTCTGAATGGGCTGTTCATTTACTATGGCTAAAAGCTTAGCAAATTCCATACCCTATGTGAGGGTGATGTCTCTGTTTCTGGTGCCTCTTCAATAACTTCCTGAATCTCAAAAACAGTATTATTGAATATATTTTTCCTATTTTTTTTTTTCTAAGATCAGTAGCCTTCTCTTGGCTATGATCACTGTCATTTCCTGCATCAAACTGCATCTGATGCCCTGGTCTCCTACAGCTGTGGCAGATATGGTAAGAGAAATGGCAACTTACATGTCTGATATTTTGTTACTGAAACTAATTTTAGGTCTTCCTCCATTTTACTGTGTGCTTGAGTCTTCCCTCCACTGCTAGAGCTGCCTCAGCAGGTTCAACATAGTTTTCACTTATAGGCAACCTTAATTTTTAGGGAAAAAATGTGTAGTTTGGATAAAGATTTCTCACCAATTCTTGGTAATATTTAAATCTCTGCATTTCTCTATTTTATTGAAATGTCACTTTCAGTGTGTTCATTCTTCATTTACTCAACCAATATCTTCTGAGCACCTAATCTTTTTAGGCACTCCTCTAAGTCCTGAACATAGAATAGAACAAAAGAATAGACTCTTATGCTCAGAGAGCTCACTTACAATAATGTGTGAAGTGCTTTAGAGACACCTGGGAATATAAGCACTTTTCCAAAACCATTTCTTTAATGAATCCAATTTAAATATCCTTGATAAAGTCTCTGCATGGCCTATTTCATACTTGTAGCTTGAATGTAAAATGATTGATTTTAAAAATATAGAAATGGCTTTAAATGTTTCCTGATTCTGTCTAATAATAAAAACTCAGCAAAAAAAAAAAAAAATGTTCTTACCATGACAACTTGGTAAGGCTCTATTCCATCCAGGTCTTCCATCATCTCCCATGATGCAGGTGAGTGTCGAATAACCTTGAAGAACATAACCAGCATCACAGTAATAGGTGACTGTTGACCCTAATTTATAATCCATTCCAAGTCTGGTGCCATTCATTATATTGCCTGGATCAAAGCACGACTCTCGAAGTTTTGCTGAAAAACAGTGTTGATATAAAATGAATTGTTTTAGGATGCTATTTTCTTTGAATCCTTTAATATTTCTTCATTTATACTTCTAAACAGATGGGAAAGTACCAGAATCCCTTCTGTTACTGTTTGACGGCTCAAAGTACAAAGTAGCCCATAATCATACCTGATATTTTGCTAATTCATATTGATGAGTAAGAATATAAAATTTTTCACCGGTCTTCTCATTAAGATTAGTATCTAATGTACAAACATAGAGGTTTTATAGTTTACTATATACTGTTATGTGCTATAATCCATGCATAAATATTTCAAAATATTTTAGAAAAGAAGGGCTTACTTATTTAATATTGCTTTATGTATTGCATGGGGCACTGTGTGTTAGACGCAGACAGTGAATCATGGAACACTACATCAAAAACTAATGATGTACTGTATGGTGACTAATAACAATAATAAATAAATAAATAGATAAAGTCCTTCTCCCAAATAATGTACACTCATTCCGTGTGACTGAACTGGGAAATGATACTACTGCCTATGTTGAGCTCAGTTCATTTTACCACTGGGAGTAAGGTAAAAGACACTTTTCTCTGCCCTGAAATAATTTCTTGTGATCCATCTCTTCTAGTCAGTACCCCCTTTCTATCAGAGGTCTTCCCATTATCAAACAGTACCAAAATTTTTATGACATACAGATCATGATCGTTTGGGGTAGAGAGTCTATGCTAAAGTCAAGGACATTTATTTACTTATTTATTTTTAAGATTCTATTTATTTATTTATCTATCAGAGAGGGAAAGAGAGAGTGTACACAAGAGCACACAAGGAGGGAGCATGGCAGGGAGAGGAAGAAGCAGGCTCCCCGCTGAGCAAGGTACCCTATGCAGGACTCCATCCAAGGACCCTGCGATTATGATCTGAGCCAAAGACAGATGCTTAACTGACTGAGCCACCCAGTCATCCAAAAGTCAAGTACTTTTACAACTAACACTAACAGACACATTGAATATTAAGTCCATTTACAATGAAGGAATTAAAAGTTTTCTGTGTGCCCAGATAGTGAACTAAAGAGAGTGACGGGGGGAGGAGTCAAGATGGCGGAGAAGTAGCAGGCTGAGATGACATCAGGTAGCAGGAGATCAGCTAGATAGCTTATCAAACCATTGCAAAGACCTAAAGGTCCAACAGAAGATCGAAGAGAAGAAGAGCAACAATTCTAGAAACAGAAAATCGACCACTTTCTGAAAGGTAGGACCGGCGGAGAAGTGAATCCAAAGCGACGGGAAGATAGACTGTGGGGGGAGGGGCCGGCTCCCAGCAAGCGGCGGAACAGCGGAGCACAAAATCAGGACTTTTAAAAGTCTACTCCACTGAGGGACATTGCTCCAGAGACTAAACCAGGGTGAAGCCCACACGGGGTCAGCGTGGCCCCAGGTCCCGTGGGGTCACAGAAGGATCGAAGGTGTCTGAGTGTCGCAGAGTTCACAGGTATTAGAGCAGGGAAGCAGGCTATAGAGACAGAGCCGAGGGAGTGAGCTCTCAACTCGGGGTTACCTTGAACTGTAATCCGTGGCACAGGCCACTGTTCTGTGAGTGAGGTCCCCACAAGATCCGGGGAGACACCCCCTGGGGGACCTCAGGGATCTGTGGTGTTCAGAGACTCCAGGTAGAGCTGTGTGCCAGAGACAGAAACACTTGGTCACAGGCTGGGTGAGGTCAGAGCGTGGCTGGAGGCCAGGGAGACGGGAGTGATTGACCGCTTTTCTCTGAGGGCACACTGAGGAGTGGGACCCCAAGCTCTCAGCTCCTCTGGGCTGGAGATTGGGAGGCTGCCATTTTCATTCCTGTTCTCTGGAACTCTACAGAAAGCGTTCAGGGAACAAAAGTTCCTGAAAGCGAACCCGAGCGCATTACTTAGCCTGGCCCCTGGTAAGGGCAGTGCAATTCCGCCTCAGGCAAAGACACTTGAGAATCACTACAACAGGCCCCTTCCCCAGAAGATCAACAAGAAATCCAGCCAAGATCAAATTCACTTACCAAGGAGAACAGTGGAAATCCAGAGGAGGAGAAAGCAAAGCATGGAATTCATGGCTTTCTCCCCATGATTCTTTAGTCTTGTAGTTAATTAATTTTTCTTTTAATTTTATTTTTTTTCTTCTGCTAATTTTTAACTTTTACCCTTTCCTCTTTTAACATTTTTAAACTAGTTTATCTTAACAATACCTTTCATGAAAAAAAAAAAATCTTTTTTGAACCTTCATTATTATAGTCATATTTTATACTTCATTGTATCTAATTTTATTTTTTGTATACACATAGGATTTTTTCTGCTAAAAAATTTGGGGTATAACTTCTTCTAATAGATCAAAATATACCCTAAATCTTGTTCCAGGCTTGTTCTAGTCTCCAGCCTGAGCAAATTCTCTCCACTTTTTTTCTTTATTCTCCCAACCAACTTAATCAACTCTTTTTTTAGAAATTAAAAAAAAAACTTTTTTTCACCTTTATAGGCATATTCCATCCCTTCATTGTGTTTACCCTTATATATGTTTTTCATTCTTTAAAATTTTTGGAGGTAGTTTCTTCTAAGAGCCCAAAATACTCCCAAAATTAAGTGGGCAACCCTGTTCTAGTCACCAGTCTAATATATATACATATAATTTTTTTTATTTTTTTTTCTTTATTGGTTTTATTTTTCTAATTTTTTTTTTCTGAACTTCTTTTTATCCCCTTTCTTCCCCCCATGATTTGGGGTCTCTTCTGATTTGGTTACAGCACATTTTCCTGGGGTCTTTACTACCCTTTTAGTATTTTATTTTCTCCTTCATATATTCTTATCTGGACAAAATGACAAGGCAGAAAAATTCACCACAAAACAACAACAACAACAACAACAAAAAAAAAAAAAACAAGAGGCAGTACCAAAGGCTAGGGACCTAACCAATACAGACATTGGTAATATGTCAGATCTAGAGTTCAGAATGAAGATTCTCAAGGTTCTAGCTGGGCTTGAAAAAGGCATGGAAGATATTAGAGAAACCCTCTCTGGAGCAATAAAAGCCCTGTCTGGAGAAATAAAAGAACTAAAATCTAACCTAGTTGAAATAAAAAAAGCTATTAATGAGGTGCAATAAAAAATGGAGGCTATTACTGCTAGGATAAATGAGGCAGAAGAAAGAATTAGTGATATAGAAGACCAAATGACAGAGAATAAAGAAGCTGAGCAAAAGAGAGACAAACAACTACTGGACCATGAGGGGAGAATTCAAGAGATAAGTGACACCATAAGACAAAACAACACTAGAATAATTGGGATTCCAGAAGAAGAAGAAAGAGAGAGGGGAGCAGAAGGTATATTGGAGAGAATTATTGGAGAGAATTCCCCTAATATGGCAAAGGGAAGAAGCATCGAAATCCAGGAGATGCAGAGAACCCCACTCAAAATCAATAAGAATAGGTCCACACCCCGCCACCTAATAGTAAAACTTACAAGTCTTAGTGACAAAGAGAAAATCCTGAAAGCAGCCCAGGAAAAGAAGTCTGTAACATACAGTGGTAAAAATATTAGATTGGCAGCAGACTTATCCACAGAGACCTGGCAGGCCAGAAAGAACTGGCATGATATATTCAGAGCACTAAATGAGAAAAATATGCAGCCAAGAATACGATATCCAGCTAGGCTATCATTGAAAATAGAAGGAGAGATAAAGAGCTTCCAGGACAAACAAAAGCTGAAAGAATTTGCAAACACCAAACCAGCTCTATAGGAAATATTGAAAAGTGTCCTCTAAGCAAAGAGAGACCCTAAAATAGTAGACCAGAAAGGAACAGAGACAATATACAGTAACAGTCACCTTACAGGCAATACAATGGCACTAAATTTATATCTCTCAATAGTTACCCTGAATGCAAATGGGCTAAAGGATCCCATAAAAAAAGAGAATTACAGACCAATATCTGTGATGAACACAGATGTGAAAATTCTCACCAAGATACTAGCCAATAGGATCCAACAGTACATTAAAAGGATTATTCACCACGACCAAGTGGGATTTATTCCAGGGCTGCAAGGTTGGTTCAACATCCGCAAATCAATCAATGTGATACAATACATTAATGAAAGAAAGAACAAGAACCATATGGTACTCTCAATAGATTCTGAAAAAACATTTGACAAAGTACAGCATCCCTTCCTGATTAAAACTCTTCAAAGTGTAGGGATAGAGGGCACATACCTCAATATTATCAAAGCCATCTATGAAAAACCCACTGCAAATATCATTCTCAATGGAGAAAAACTGAAAGCTTTTCCGCTAAGGTCAGGAACATGGCAGGGATGTCCATCATCACCACTGCTATTCAACATAGGACTAGAAGTCCTAGCCTCAGCAATCAGACAACAAAAAGAAATTAAAGGCATCTAAATCTGCAAAGAAGAAGTCAAACTATCACTCTTTGCAGATGATATGATGCTATTTGTGGAAAACCCAAGAGACTTCACCCCAAAACTGCTAGAACTTGTACAGGAATTCAGTAAAGTGTCAGGATATAAAATCAATGCACAGAAATCAGTTGTGTTTCTTTACACCAACAACAAGACAGAGGAAAGAGAAATTAAGGAGTTAATCCCATTTACAATTGCACCCAAACCATAAGATACCTAGGACTACACCTAACCAAAGAGGCAAAGAATCTATACTCAGAAAACTATAAAGTACTCATGAAAGAAATTGAGGAAGACACAAAGAAATGGAAAAACGTTCCATGCTCCTGGATTGGAAGAATAAATATTGTGAAAATGTCTATGCTACCTAAAGCAATCTACACATTTAATGCAATCCCTATGAAAATCCCATCCATTTTTTTCAAAGAAACGGAACAAATAATCCTAAAATTTATATGGAATCAGAAAAGACCCTGATAGTCAGAGGAATGTTGAAAAAGAAAGCCAAATTTGGTGGCATCACAATTCCAGACTTCAAGGTCTAGTAAAAGCTGTCATCATCAAGACAGTATGGTACTAGTAGAAAAACAGACACATAGATCAGTGGAACAGAATAGAGAGTCCAGAAATAGACCCTCAACTCAATGGTCAACTATTCTTTGACAAAGCAGGAAAGAATGTCTAATGGAAAAAAGACAGCCTCTTCAACAAATGGTGCTGGGAAAATTGGACAGCCACGTGCAGGAAAATGAAATTGGACCATTTCCTTACACCACACATGAAAATAGACTCAAAATGGATGAAGGACCTCAATGTGAGACAGGAATCCATCAAAATCCTTGAGGAGAACACAGGCAGCAACCTCCTCAACCTCAGCCGCAGCAACGTCTTCCTAGGAACATTGCCAAAGGCAAGGGAGGCAAGGGCAAAAATGAACTATTGGGATGTCATCAAGATCAAAAGCTTTTGCACAGCAAAGGAAAGAGTTAACAAAACCAAAAGACAACTGACAGAATGGGAGATGATATTTGTAAACAACATATCAGATAAAGGGCTACTATCCAAAATCTATAAAGAGCTTAGCAAACTCAACACCCAAAGAACAAATAATCCAATCAAGAAATGGGCAGAGGATATGAACAGACAGTTCTGCAAAGAAGACATCCAGATGGCCAACTGACACATGAAAAAATGCTCCACATCACTTGGCATCAGGGAAATAGAAATCAAAACCACAATGAGATACCACCTCACACCAGTCAGAATGGTTAAAATTAACAAGTCAGGAAATGACAGATGCTGGCGAGGATGCGGAGAGAGGGGAACCCTCCTACACTGTTGGTGGGAATGCAAGCTGGTGCAACCACTCTGGAAAACAGCATGGAGGTTCCTCAAAAAGTTGAAAATAGAGCTACCCTACCACCCAGCAATTGCACTACTGAGTATTTACCCTAAAGATACAAACATAGTGATCCAAAGGGGCACGTGCACCTGAATGTTTATAGCAGCAATGTCCACAATAGCCAAACTATGGAAAGAACCTAGATGTCCATCAACAGGTGAATGGATAAAGAAGAGGTGGTATATATATACAATGGAAAAAAGAAATGAAATCTTGCCATTTGCGACGACGTGGATGGAACTAGAGACTATTATGCTTAGCGAAATTAGTCAATTGGAGAAAGACAACTATCATATGATCTCCCTGACATGAGGAAGTGGAGATGCAATGTGGGGAGTTTGGGGAGTAGGAAAAGAATAAATGAAACAAGATGGGATCGGGAGGGAGACAAACCATAAGAGACTCTTAATCTTGCAGAACAAACTTACGGTTGCTGGGGGGAGGGGGGTCAGGAGAGGGTGGTGGGGTTATGGACATTGGGCGGGGGGTATGCTGTGGTGAGTGCTGTGAAGTGTGTAAACCTGGTGATTCACAGACCTGTACCCCTGGTGCTAAAAATACAGTATATGTTTATAAAGAGAGTGACAGAACATTTTGAAAATACATAGAGAAACAGAAAAATCTGTTCATTCATTTTGGAGAATAAGCTCTAAAACAAACTGTTGTTAACAGATCTGGGCAATGCCTTAATATTTCCATCTTATTATTACTATTATAGATTCCTTAAGAAATAGTAGAAAAATGTAAGGGACATCACAAGTTCAGGATATCAAATGTGATTTTCTACTTTAGAATTTATTTTATGTTCATGGGAAGCCAGGAGGTAGGTGTATCTCTGCACATGACTCATGGAAATAGCGGGATTTAAATCAGCAATATCTTAGTGTTTGGCTATCATAGAAATTATTTTATTGTAATATATCCAACTCTGATTAATTAAAACAGTAGGAATATATTTCTTCCATTCATAAAACTTTACAGAGTTCAATGTACTTCAACATTCATAGGAAATGTGAAATTTGTGCTTTAGAAAGAACACTATACAAGATTTCTCCCAACTCAAGAGGAAATGGCAGAACTAAATATTTAAATGAATTTAATATACTATCAGAGGACTGAAGTTCTGCTTTCCTTCCTTCCTTCTTTTTTTCCAATAAGTACTTAAGAGCCCACACTACCCAAATAACTGGAAATATAGCCGTGGACAATCAGAATGTATTCTGGCCAACACGGCATTTAAAATTTATTAATTATATTAAATAAGTGCTTGTAACTGTAATGATTATGGCATAAGGGGAATCAGTCAGGAATCTTCCTGAAGAATTGATATCTAAGCTGAGCATCAAGAGAGAAATGAGCGGACCAGATGAAAGAGAGACAAGGTGCATGAAGGGGATATGTGTGCAAGTCGGGTCAACCTGATACCATAGTTTCCATCCAAAGCTAAGTAACTTGATCATCTTCCAAGTGCACATGCACAGATGCACATACATGAAATCTGCACCCTACATATTATTCAGAATTCACAATAAAAATCATTTCTCAATCCAACAAACTCTATTTCTTCCTTGATAAGAAGATTATGCACACAATACCATTTTCCAGAAAGAACCAGCAGCGTGAATACTCAATTTGGTTACTAAGAATGAGACTTCAGTGTTGCAAGAGTTGGATTGTTTATTTTAAAAAGGAAAACTGCACATTGAGCCTTTCCTTAAACAAGCAGGGAAACACAACATAACTCTTAGGCAGAACAGAAACCTAGCATTTATAGCTGGCCTTCGTGAAACTGAGCAAAGTCCCTTGAGGGAAAAGGAAGAATTGAAATTACTGTTTAAAAGGATTCATCTCTTTGGCAAGTGATGAATCTTTTGAAAAGTTTGCTTTTTCCTTCTTTAAAGTTCTCCCAATAGTTTCAGTGACTTACCTGTGAATCTATATTGCAAATGTCTTATTTTTTGAGGAAAGGGAAATATGGCTAACAAGTGAAATATATTGCCTCTGCAATAATTTTATATTGCTAGCCTCATTTTGAGTGGATTCATCTATCTCATTATTGTGTTTACATACTACATTAGATCCTTGCTGAATAGCTTTCTATGAATAACACTGCCCTTATTTCCAGGTCTGTCATAGCAATTATCTGGAAACTTTGGAAACACCTAGAGAATCCTTATGCAAAGGTCTAGGCAGTAGATGGAAAGGAGATTTGCATTTTTGAAAAAAAATTGTGAGGCAGACAGGTTGATAGAATTATTTTTATGAGTAATTAAGTTTATTTGCCTTCATAGTAGTTTGCCTACTGAATGGATCCTCAGCAAAAGACTCCTTGGCTTATGTTCTCCAAAAAGAGCATATAAGATGTCTGCTGCAAGACAGAAGTAAGCATAAGCAATAAAACATATCTTATATATGTTTTTTTAATATTTTATTTACTTATTTGACACAGAGAGAGAGAGATCACAAGTAGGCAGAGAGGCAGGCAGAGAGAGACGCGGAAGCAGGCTACCTGCTGAGCAGAGAGCCTGATGTGGGACTCGATCCCAGGACCCTGGGATCATGACCTGAGCTGAAGGCAGAGGCTTAACCCACTGAGCCACCCAGGCGCCCCTTACACATGGTTTTTAAAGAAATTTTTATAAAGCATTTATTTTTCAGAATTTTTCTACAGGCAATTAAAGTATCCTACATGCTTATTTTAATGAAAAAAAAAGTGGCATTAGAAAGCCATAAACTGTGCCTTGAAAATTCAATTGGAAAAATGAAAGCTTTACTATGCTTATTTCTACTTTGTTCCTGAAAATAGACAGGTGTTGAGATAATATGGCCTATCTGTAACACTATGAAGTTTTTTTATCATAGTTTGCACAAGACATAGTGATAATTACGTTTGTTGAATTCATAGGTAATGACTGATTTATAAATACATATTTTTTCTGGGAGAAGAAGAACCATAAATATTTTTATTGTTAAAAGGAGATTACTTTAGGGCAACTGCATGGCTCAGTTTGTTAAGCGTCTGCCTTGGCTTCAGGTCATGATCCCAGGGTCCTAGGATAGAGCCCCACATCTGACTCCCCACGCAGTGGGGAGCCTGCTTCTCCCTCTGCCTGCTGCTCTGCCTACTTGTGATCTTTCTGTCTCTCAAAAATAAATAAATAAAATCTTTTAAAAAAGGGGGATTTTTACTTCAAAATTTGTTCCCACATAAAGCTGTACGCTCATGAAGGGACCATTATTATGAATAATGTCAGTCTGTGTATAATCAAAAGTAGATATATGTTACTTTTGGTTTTGAAGGATGACCAGAGTATATAATATCCACCTGCCTGTTATTTCCAGGATAGTGGACATGTGTGGATGGGCATATACCAGCTAACATGAATTCAGCAACTAAGAACTAAGCACCCTTCAAATGTATATGCATTATATTTCCCTCATCTGATCATAACCAGTCCCAAGAGGCCTCCCTATTGTAAGTGTAAGAGTTCATCTAAGGCCAGATGCCCCAAGGTACTTTAGAGAATAAGTATAAGCCATACATGTATCTCTTTTATTTTGGAAAGTATTTCTGCAATGTAAATTAAATGATTGCCCCCAGAATACCTCAGGGTAACATTGCAATGTAATAAGTTGCTCTGTGAAAAAAATATATCTTAACTTAAATTGGTATGTTAATTTAGAATGTAATTTATGAGACTGTTAAGGTTCTTGGAGCAGGTGGCTAACTTACACCATATATAAACAACCAGTCATAAGTCTTCCGCTCTACATATTGGTGTCTATAAATCGGCATCCCCGGCCAGCTAAAGCACCAGCTGCCAGGAGGTCCCCTTCAGCAGCACAAAACTGTGTATATTCTCTCTCCATCAGAATCAATATATTTTGTTAAAAGAATACTAATATTACTACTATATGAGTCACATTTGTATAAATGTTATAATTATGAATATGTAAATCATACTTACTAACATCATAATCTCAAATGGTCTTAATATTAAAACAATGCAAATGAGAGCACTGTTTAAACTCTAAATATTATTCCACTGTAAATTTGTTAATATTGTATCTCATTGAAGTTACAGAGGAAACTAGGCCTGATCTAAACTCTTTGTGGAGACATTGTTTTAAAATTAGCCAAATAGCTCCCCTTCGGCCCCAAACTTCAACTTCTCCGCTCCAATTTACTATTGTCTACAAAATAAAAGCATATCCACAATTCTCTTTACATAAGTGTAAAGTGCTATTCCTTCCAGAATCCACGTGAGTAGGCTTGTGTTTTTGCAATGTTCAAAAATAGCACTGGTTCATTGCACAAGTTCTGTGTATTTGCACACAAACAAAAATAAGGTTCAGTGTCCATCTTCAAGGGGGAAATGGAGAGAAAGATCTGAACCCAAGCAGTTGTAACTATAATCTGGTGTGAGCTCTAATAGATGGAGGTGTTGCTTTTAAATTAAAGGCCTACTAAAAACATGTGTTTAGACTGAGTCAAGACTAAAGGCTTTACTTTTCAGTGCCAACAGCACGTGTTCAAGTGAAGGTACAGGGCATGTATTATAAGTGACAAAGGAAAATTTTTTACCATACAGAGCCTCAATGCATATGTCAGTTTATTTGGGGGGTGCATATATGAAAATTCTGAGGTGTCGCTCTATGGCAGAAATAGGCATAAGGACCACTTTATTAGCTCTAAGAAACTAGACAATTAAAGTGGTAACTTTTTTTGAAATAGGATAAGAAATATAGGGAGGCTGATGAAAAAGGCAGACCCTGGGGACCCTAAAGTGGGGAATGGAAATTCCCCATGGATGAAAAATGTGAGGATCACTCCACAGAATTAATTAGGTTGGATTGAGGGAGTGTCACAAAGTCTATACTAACATCAGAAAGAAATACTCTTTGGAGTATAAAAATAAGACTTCATGAAATTGTGTGTAAGTGGGTATTGGTGTAGTAGCTGAGCATGGTGGGGAGTAATTGTAGGGTCCAGGGAGAAAGACTGAATTCATGGCATGATTGATTATGTGTTTCTCTCTGTTTGTACTTTTATATTTTTATTTGCCTTTATTCTTAGTAGTAATAATAACTTATGCCATCTCTCTGATATGAGGAATTTGAGAGGCAGGGGAGGGTTGTTGGGGGCGGGTAGGGAAGGAAAAAATGAAGCAAGATGGGACCGGGAGGGAGACAAACCCTAAGAGACTCTTAATCTCATGAAACAAACTGAAGGTTTCTGGGGGGGTGGGGGTAGGGATAGGGTAGCTGGGTTATGAACATGGGGGAGGGTATGTACTATGGTGAGTGCTGTGAAATGTGTAAGCCTGATAATTCACAGACCTGTACCCCTGGGGCTAATAATACATTATATGTTAATAAAAATAATTTATGTCAATTCCTTTAATTCTTTTTAATAATCTGATCCTTAGTCTTATCATTTATAAAATAGGCGTAGCAATATTTATCACCTAATTCTGTTAGTTTAGTATTTTTGTTGCATTTATAAGTGTGCCCGCTCACAGGTAGGATAGAGATAATTCATTAAAAAGAGCTGATCATTGCACCTAGAATATAGTAGGTACATAATGAACAGTTTCATCTTTGAAAAAAATTTTCATTTGTGGCCCTTTTCCTAGGGCAGCATAAATCGTAGGTTTTGGAAATAATGGAACATGGAAATGGATCAAGCTGGGAAATAGGAATGCACATAGAGTAAGCTAAGAAAAATGGAGAGAGTAGGTTTTATCTCAAGTGTTTAACTACATGGATTTAGGAATGGCTACCTGGGATGCTAAGTAGAGGAAGTACTGTGAGGTCAATTCCAGTTTCCACAAGACATAATGCTGGAATCGATTAGTACCATCTCCCCTGAGCATGGTAGAATTGGCGGCATTTTTCCTGTATCTTTTCTCCTCGTGACCTCTGGAAATGTTTTACAATAGGACCTATCTGTACTGACTTGCTTACAGTTTTCTTTTTTTCTTTCCTTCTTTGCTTGCCTGCTTTCTTCCTTTTTTCCTCTCCTCCCCCTTTCCTTTCCTTTCCCTTTTTCCTTTCCTTTCCTTTTTTTTTCTTTTCCCTTTAAATAGGTCTTATTTAGAAACCTGTTAGCTTGTAGATACAAGAAGATATTCTTTTTTTTTTTTTTTTTTTTTTAAGGCTCCCCGCCAAGCAGAGAGCCCGATGTGGGGCTCGATCCCAGGACCCTGAGATCATGACCCGAGCCGAAGGCAGAGCCTTTAAACCACTGAGCCACCCAGGCGCCCCACAAGAAGATATTCTTAAGGAGCCAAGTTCTCTTTATAAAATGCAGGACAGAAATGTATCTCTTACAAATGTATTTCTTACATTTCAGTGTTAATAGTTTATGTCTCTAATTGCGACTTGATTTAAAAGAGAAAATACCTCTTGTAGCTGCTCAAAACCAATCAATTAAATAATTAGCACACAGTTATGTGTCGGCATTATTGTAAGACACTAATTGTACAGCAGCGAATAACAGAGTTCTTGCTCTTAAGAACCCTGTATTTCAGTGTGTGTATGGGGAGTTAGTGGAGTAAATTGGGGTGCATATGGTAAATAAGCATGCAAAAAAACAAGAAAGTATCTGGTGATTATATGGTTATTTGAGAAAAGAAAAAAATGAAATTACAGAAAAAGGAGTAGAAAGCACAAAATAAGATCTAAAAGGCAAACAAATATAAATGGAGTAAATTCAATGTACCAATAAAGAAAAGAAAAGTATAATTCCTATGTACCCAAAAATAAGTTTCCATAATATATAAAACAAAAATGGTCAAAGTTTTAAGAAAAAATAAAAAAAAATAAGAATTACAATAATATGTCCAAGATTGCTCAACCAAGGAAATTTTTTAAAAAACAGTGAGGATATAAATATTTGAGAAATACAATTAGAGAGCTTAATTTAATGGATATATATATAAAAACCTTCACCCATCAATTAAATGGTGCTCTCTTTGCCTGGCACACAGGGACAGGCATAACAATTGCCCATACCATAGGCCATACAGCAGTCATGCCCAGGAATTGGAATCATACATATTTTATGACAGTGTAAGTAAACTGAAAATGTATAATTAAATATAGATAGATACTAACTGACACTATTTCTGAGTAACTGGTCGGCAGAAAAAAAATCATAATGTAGTGGTATTAGGGCAAGTTTAGAATGATTAATAATGAAGCTCTACACTTTTAAACTTTTGCAAAGCAAGCAAAGTGATACTTAAAAAAAATTATAGCCACAGAAGTTAATATTAGAAGACAACAATTTGAATATTAATAAGTATTTATTTCAATAAACTGGAAAAAAGGTGAAGCAAATTCAGAGAAAATAGAAGGGAATAAATACTATGAATAAAAGCAATATTAGCACACATACTAAGCAATGTTAATAAAAACATACAACACCAAATAAAGTAAGAAAATACTGCAAATATGTTTATCCCAATACAGTTGAAAACTTGGAGGGATGAAAATAATTCTTAGACAGCAGACTTTCACAAATCTAGGATGGGGTGCCTGGGTGGCTCAGTGGGATAAGCCTCTGCCTTCGGCTCAGGTCATGATCTCAGGGTCCTGGGATTGAGCCCCGCATTGGGCTCTCTGCTCAGTGGGGAGCCTGCTTCCCCCTCTTTCTCTGCCTGCCTCTCTGCCTACTTGTGTCTTTCTCTGTCAAATAAATAAATAAAATCTTTTAAAAAAATCTAGGATAAAGTAGAAAATCTGGATGGATATATAACCACTAAGATTCTACTGCATCAAATCACTAAGTCCCTCTTTTTACAGGGAATTTCTAGCAAATGCTTAAGAAACAGATGATTCCTATCTTATACAAACTATTTCTAGAAAAGTAAGAATGCTCCCAAAGTTAGGGGGGTGCATAATCTTGATCAAAACCAGAAAAAGATAATTATAAGGAAGGAAAATTATAGACTAACTTCATGGTAAGAGATCCAAGATAATGAATTTTTAATCCTTGGTAATAAGCCCATAGCAATATATACCATAATTACAAAAACTCGGTATTTTAGTGTACTGAAATCAGCAAAGTATAATAAAAACAAAAAAAGGAAATCACTTTTATCCTATGAATGTGAAGATGTTTTAATTTTAGAAAAAGTATAATAAAATCTACCAAATTAAGAGTTTCACAAAGGAAAACCTTATAATGTTTTCAATAGCTGATGAAAAAGCAGTTGATAAATTTCTTTTTTGTTGTTGTTTTAAAGATTTTATTTATTTATTTAACAGACAGAGATCACAGGTAGGCAGAGAGGCAGGCAGAGAGAGAGGAGGAAGCAGGCTCCCCACTGAGCAGAGAGCCCGATGTGGGGCTTGATCCCAGGACCCTGAGATCATGACCTGAGCTGAAGGCAGAGGCTTTAACCCACTGAGCCACCCAGGCGTTCCTGATAAATTTCTTTTTAAGATTTTATTTATTTGTCAGAGAGAGGGAAAGACCACAAGCAGGGGGAGAAGCAAGCAGAGGGAGAGGCAGGTTCCTTGCTGAGCAAGGAGCTCAATATGGGACTGGATTCCAGGACCCCGGGATCATGACCTGAGTGGAAGGCAGAGGCTTAACCAACTAAGCCACCCAGGCATTCTGCAGTTGATAAAATTAAATTGCATTATGATTAAGCAATTTTTAGTAAATCAGGAATGGAAGGGAACTTCTTAAAATTGACAAAATATATACCTAGATAGTGTAACATTTTGGATAAGAATCTCAATTCTGGAGTCCACTCTGAATCAAATCTTAGCTCCGCCACATGATTGAGCCAATTATTTAACATTGTTGTGCAAAAACTTCTACACTCATAGAGGTAAATGATTTTTATATGTAAATAGCCTTGAAATGTCCCCGAAAACAATGAGTTAAAAAAATGTTAGCCTTATTAACATTACCCCAACCAAGAGTAAATATTATACTCAAAGGTAAAACATTAGATGCATTCTCTTTAAAATCAGTAATGACCAAAAAAAAAAAAAAAAAAAAAAAAAAAAAAAAAGATCTGTAATGACAGAACAATGACTATTACTGTTTTAATTTGATGTGGTACTGAATTTCTCACCCTGATCATTAAGCCAAGGGAGTGAGGGGTTGGGAAGCATATAGATTAGAAAAACAAAACTAAATGAAACAAAGCAGAACTGACACTGCTGGCATAGAAAATCCAAAAAAGTCCATAGAAAAATTATGATAACTAATGAAAGTTAAGCCAGTTTGCTAGAGACTAAGTAATAACAAAAATCCAAGTATTAGCAACAACCAATAAAATCTAATAAAAATATGATTAATTATAATGGAAACTATAAGACATTTAAGATTTAAATGAGAAAGATTTATAAAGAAAATTATAAACTATTACTGAAAAACAATGAGGAAGGTATGAGTAAATTGAGAGATATGTCATTATAATAGATGAAAAGATTAAATATCATATATCCTTCAATTTAATCTAAGTAATTTATAAATACAATGCAGTCCCCATCAAATGCAACAGGCAGAGAGAATGTAATTCTAAAATCAAAATAGAAGTTTAAAAGGTTACGAGACACCAAAACAATTTTGAAGAAGGATAAGATGGGGATACTCTACCTTCCTCATAGCTACCTTAAAGCTATAGTGGTAAAACAAAGCTATAGTAGAGTACTCATAATGGTCTGCCTGGATAGCCAGCTCGCTGGGTCCTGCCTGCCTGGTGTATTACTCTCCATGTAATCTTCCACATGGAGAGATCCGTATGGTGTTTAAGTTCAACCCTGCATAAGACCAATACTTCCTAACCCATAATTAGAATGCCTAAACTTCTCCAGAGTCCTCTGGCTTGGATCAGCTAGCATTTGCAGAGAGCCCCAATAAATAGCTGGCAACCCAAATCCTCACTGTCTGGTATCAAGCAGCTTGTAAATTCTTTCACTGACAAGACCATTTTCTTACTTTCCTCTGTAAGATGAGAGACTCATAGAGGGCTCAGCCTTTCCAATGTAATGAAATCCACATCATGTCTATATCCACTAGATAACATGGCCTTGGCACGCATTCCCAAATTTTGTTGGAGCTATTGGAGGATTCCAAGCATCGGTATATTGCTAATTTGTGAGTTTTCCCTTTCCCTATGAAAACCTTCCTTAAACCATGCCATGTAAAGTTGTGGAATTAATCTTTACTTCTTTTGATAGACCATGGCAAATACAAAAGGAGTTTCAATTGTATATTTAATATTATATTTCTTTAAGATAGGAATAAAGAGATCTGAAGCAAATATGACACAATTTTAAGGTTTGTCAGGTTGGATGGTAGATATTATGAAGTTTGTTTTGTTATTCTGTATAATCTTAAGTTATAGAAAATATTTCATAATGAAAAAAAGCCAAGTGGTAATAAATCTAAAATATGTATTTTTTAGTACTCAATTGATAACTTGAGATAAATTATTAGTATATCCTTTTTGAACTCAGTTATTGAAAAAAATAAATTTTAAATTTAAACAACTAAGATCTATTTTTTCTCATAGTCATAGAATAAAAGTTAAGAAAAATGTATTTATAAATATCCATAAGCATTGTAATCCATTTAAATGCTTGCAGAAATATTCTAAAATATTATAATTATCACTATTTTTTATTCTCCCTGTTCTGAATATTGACACATTCAAATATCTCTGGCCATTTTCTGAAATGTAATTATCAGTATACTTTGTTCTCCTTATCACTGAGAGTAGTCTCCAAATAAAGATGAATCTTCAGCTTCCAAATTTTTTTTTTTTTTAAATATTTCGTGGTCTTAGCCAACTACCACAGTGTACTAATTGCTAATTTGTTTGCCTGATACATTTCCTTTGGTAGTAATCAGGGAAATGCTAATTTCCTTCTCACTGATAAGAAAAGCCTATAGTGAGAGCCCTTTTATAAGATGAATTGTAGGTAGTCTGCATTAAGAAATACACAGACAACTAACCACTGACAATGGCCAATACAGAATTATTCTCTTGTATAGAATACAATCTAAATCATGTTGCTGATATCAAATGTTCACATTTACCTTTATATTCTAAATGAAATCCAGTGTAACTAACAGATCCATCACTCCGAAAAGCCAAATGCATAGTATTGGAGCTGCTCTCTATTCTCTCTGGTAACTTGCTGTCTTGAAAACTTCCAATCAGCGGGCTATTACTGTCTGGTCCATCATATATATAGAGAAAGTCATAGTTAGGTTCTATGCTAAAACTAAAAAAAGAGAGAGAGGGAGAAAGAGAGAAAAAGAATTGGAATGATTACTGCTAAGGTGTTAAGTATAGTAGTCAATACTCATATATTAATTCAGTCAATATCTTTAAAAATAACAGACCCTGGCAATGTAAACTAAGTTGAAAATTTACTTGGCAACAACACATTGAATATGAATATCAAAGCAGTGGAAAAGGGAAAAGACATCTTGATATTTTCAAATATTTCTAAGTTATCACTATGTCTACAGGGAATACAATGATAGTAAGGCAATTTCTAATGAAAGGGTACAGGGTTTGGAGTCAGAGAGATACGTTGAAGCCTTGCTTCTGCCCTTGGTAGCTACATATCCTCATATAAGGTACTTAATATCCATAAAACCTGGAGGACAACGTCTATTTTAAAAATTTTTCATCCAGATGTCTTGCATTATGAAAACACAACCTCTTTTATCTTTGTCAATGATATTATTTGACTTGAACTTCAAAATTTACAAGCATATTTGCTGTTTAAAATTCAACTCTACATAACTGATTCAAGCAAAAGTTTGAAATGCAAAATTTACATTTAAATTACTCAAATGAGGTCCTGCACATTGTATTAGGTGTTCTTTTTTCCCAGAAGTAAATATATTTTCTTCTTTTAGAACTTGATGTAGGAGAAATCATACCAACACCCTGTTTGTCAAAACTAAATAATGTGTAAATAAGGACATTTCAGCATGTAAATTATTCCAATCAATATTTTGATATTCCAGGTTTAGCCTTAACAACCTTCAAAAGTATGAGAATTGTCCCCTAATGATTACAGAACCTAAATATTTAGGAGCATAAGACATGTAATCATTTGTCTATTACCTAGCTCATACTGTAGCAAGGAAAGGATGGACTCAGTTGGGTCATTAAGAAAAGTCAGAAAGTTCACGATATTAAATAAAACCAGTAAAGCTTGCAATTGTTAAATATGGATCAGTGGAAAAATTATCTTGTCCAATTTCATCATCTTTGCATATAAATAAGAAACTTGTTAGGTAAGAAATGTTCTTTCCAAGTCTATGTTCTTTCCAAGTTCCAAATGTTCTTTCCAAGTCTACATATCCAAGTTTATAGAGGTTAAATTTCCACAATTCTGTCTTTACTTATGTATGTATAAAGGACAGGAATCCAGGTAGTTTACTTGTGCATAAACAGTGAAGAAAGACTGATATAATGCAAACTTTCAATAAATAAGGTGCCTCATAACATGAGAAATTTAGGGGACCACAACACTGCTCTATTCTGTTTAATTTATTTAATATCTATCTTCATTAAAGCTAAATCAGTTAATTCCTCTTGAAATCTTTTGGTGGAATGTAAGGCTTAAATTGTGGTAATTTTTGCTATAATTTAGGAAAAATCAGAAGATAAGGCCTTATTTTTTTACTTATTACCCTTCTTCTGGGTCAAAACACAACATTTCTGCACTACTTTTCTTTCAACATTAAGATTTAATGAATATTACAACTACCTTACCTAGGTCACTGTTGGCAGAATCACTAGAAGCAAGTGCTTTATAAATGATATAGCTGTATGTATTATCCTCAGAAACCCAAAAGCCTATTTAACAATGGAATTAAGCCCATTTCTTTTTAATTTCTAGTTTGGGCCTAAATAAGTACTTCAAAATACTACTTTGTAACTTCTTTAAAAATGAGAATAAAACAAAATCTTAGCTGTAATGACTATTTCTCCTAAAAAAAAAAAAAAAGTAGAAGACATTCTAATAGTACATTCTATTTTATAAGGCAATTTCATAAATATTAACTTGGTCTTCTCAATAATCCTGTGGTATAAGGAAGGGATTATAATTTCCATTTTCCCAATGAGTACACTAAGGCCCTGAATGTCAGTGATCTCCCAAGGGTCACATAATGACACAGCTGGAAATCAAATTTAGGTCACGTGTTTCATCTAATACAGCCTTCCACCACTCATTTATTAACTACAATAATTCCGTAAGCCCACTAAGGCCTGTATCATTCAAATTGACATTTCTAAGGTCTATACTGCCATTTCTTCAACTGTAAAAATGAGTATAATAACCTCAGAAAATTGTCTTATAGCTGGGTCCTGGCATATAACTAACATTGTCATCACTGTTGCTTTGTTACTACCAATTATCAATGTATTACTACAAATTATAGAAATAAAAGTCTGCATATGTGCACTTTTATAAATTTTTATGAGTTCAAACTGTTTTTAAACCTGGTTTCAATATATTAGAAAAAAAAAAGTACATATTTAACCTTAATATTTTAAATAAATACCAAGCAGCTTTAACATACCAGCAGGAGGGATTGTGTTACTAGAGCCAAGCAGATCAATCTTGGACACTGAAGGTTAGGAACTTTTCTACTTAAAGAACTCTTTGAGTTGCTGATTCCTAGCCCCTCCCCTTGAAATATTAAGGGAAAATGTTAGATCAGGTTTTGTGACAATAGGTGTAAGTTCCATGTGAAGAAACAGGTTTATTCTAAAAAATAACTTATCCAAGGTAACACAGAATGTGGTGGCAGAGTTTGAGCTCAAACTCAGCCACCTTCTTTCCCACACAGGAAGCTGAATCCTCTGCTATTTCAGTACTAAACCTACCCAGCTACTGACATTACTAACTGACAAATGCAAATTCTGGAACACTCCCATGTAAAGCTCTATCATGAGACAATGTATGCTGAGAAATCATATGGGAATGATGCATCTCTTCTCCATTAGATTGACTTAATGAGATCACCATAAAAATAACAGGTAGAATACATGTGTTCACAAGCTGAAAGGTAATGTTACACATAGGGGTATTTAGATGCTATAAAAAGATTTTGGGTGGCACACAAATAGGAGAAAAATATCCCGGAAATATTGACCTTTCAATCTTGAAGTTTGGGAAAAACTGAATTTTTTGAAGCAGCAATGGTAAATACAGGGAGAGAGGAAAGGTTATAAAGAGATCACATTTCGTGAAAGACAAGAAACTACTTGACCTTTAACATGCTTCCTCTACACTGAAATCTGGTGAGGAGGCTCACCCACTAGCCTTCAAAACTACACTGGCATCTGTACTATTACAGAAGGCAGTAAACTGCTGATTGCAAAGTATTGGAATTAATGAAAATTAATTAAAATGTCATATACAGGAAAAAAAAAACTTTGCCTAGTGTAAATGCTAAGGTAAAATGACAAGAAAAGATTTTTTAAAAATGTGGGAATGTACAAGAACTCACCTGATAAATGCCAAGGAGATAACATAGTCTGTGTTGACAGTGATGGTCCAGTCACAATCCCTGCTATGAGGATATGGATGAGGGAAGTTTGGTGAAAGAATAAAGCCTGAAGATCCTGTTAAATTGCCTCCACAGGGTGCTTTAATTTAAACAAACAAACAAACAAACAAACCCTTAAGTGATTAATAAAATTTATTAGCTATCAATATTTGTGTAAACACTTCTCTCAAAAATTCAGAAGATTTCATACACATCTGACTTTTTCTAGTATTGGATGGTTGAAAATACTGTATTGTCTTTCAAGAAAAACCATTAAGATATTAAAGACATATGTGCATAGTTACATTAAATTTATCTTCTTCACTGGCTTCAAAAGACAAGAAGAAATTACACGCGTACTTCTCTCCCTTTCTAATACTATTTTGTTTCATGGAAAAGATAAGCATTGGGTGCCTGGGGGGCTCGGTTGGTTCGGCTCCAGTTGATCCAGGAGTCTGGGAATCAAGTCTCACATCAGGCTCCCTGCTAAGCAGAGAGTCTACTTTCCCTTTGACCTTTGACCTTCTCCCCTCTCATGCTCTCTTTCTCTCTCTCTCTCTCTCAAATAAATGAATAAAATCTTAAAAAAAAAAAAAAGATAAGCATTGAGAAGAAGGGTATAGATGCTTTTCCCATGGTTGCTAAGAACAAATGTGAAGCTTGCAGGAAAAAGTTAGAAGCAAAACAAAATCTCTAATAATAAGTAGAATAATGGGACGTGAGATACTTGGCTCATTTTCATGTCTTCCCTAGTACCTTTTTAAAATGTATTTATGGAGGAAGATTTTTTGACAATAGTGAGTGAGTGAGAATAGGTAATTATCTGTGAACCTACAGCACTGTACAATAAAACACGCTTATACTGCATGTTATCATCTCCCTAAATTCTAGTTGTCTGACTTGTTGATGAAAATAGACATATACTACAGTTATTACAGCCCCAAACAAAGGTTTCTGTAACACTTCACTGAAGAGGTTCTAAAACGTGTCAGAGAAATTCAAAGAATACATTCTTTAAGGGATTATTGTTGAAGTCTGTGTTTAACAGTTTATGATCGAAAATAATATATCATATAGAATTGGCAGCTTCAGAAAAAAATAGAGCCATGAAGATAGGGAGGACTCCAGTGGTAGAGTGGGACAGTGGGGATATAAATACACACACACACATACTCACACACACACACACACACACACACAAATACACACAGGAGAGAAAGACTCAGATCATGTTCTCATGATATCTCAGACATATAATCAGCACACCAGCATTCTTCTCTTATTTGAGTTTTAAAATTATAGTTTTCTCACATAAATTTTATCATTCAGTTATCAGACTTTTTAGATCGTTTTGACAGCATCAAACCAGTTTTGGAAGAAGGTAAGTTTTGGTTCTAGCAACATTGCAGATCTCTGTTCTTTGCCTGAGTATAGATATGCAAAATCATCACTATAATTTGGTAATATCTTCCATCTAAATTATGGATGTCTGCTAGTACATTTCTCCATGTCCCTCCAATACCTTTACCTCAGCATCTCAGTGACAGTAGATGCCTTTAGTCCCTACTCTACTGAGGATATTTATTTGCTCAGACTTAATTTATTCACCAGTGCTTACCTATCATCTGCACATTTTTGTAGATCTTATCAAATGATTAGACATAAATATGTCAGCTTTCTACAGTTCTCCCTCTTCAAATTTCAGTGTCTCCTTAATATTTCTCTCTATAATCAGAGAATATAGATTCCCTCCTATTAATCAGGATAATACCCTCAACCAGGTCACATAATCGCTCTTCCTTCTCTGGAATCTTGGTTCATTTATCACCTTCAATCTCTCTGGATTAATCCCCTTTGTCCACAGACATGTTCAGAAATCTTTCATCCAAAAAATAAAAGAGTTCCTTATGACCGATTTATTTTCACTTTTTTCTTTCAACTGAAAATGCTGAGGTTTACCCGATGATTAAGAAATGGCTTCACCCTTTTTGTTTGGTTAAATGGCCTTATTGTGAGGAACACGCTTCCCTGTATGACTGAGATAAAACTCACTTAGCATGTCTTAGGTAGGACCCTTTAAAGAAACTCCCTTATTTTCCTGTGATAAGACCCTGTAGATTCCCATTCTTTGACTCAAATGATTAGCTGAATTCATACTCCTCAATCAGAATAACATGCTCATAACCAAACTTTGGTTAGGCGTCCATCCTTCCTCAGAGCCCCTGAACTCTGATCCACCCTCAGTCTTGAGCCAGCACACAACACCTCCTGAGGACAGGATGGTCTGGGAAGACATCATTCTCTGCTCTACTAATGGACTGAGCCACCCTTTCATCCCATTTCCCTATACCTGGTTCTTTCTAGTCTTATATACTCCACCATAGACAAGAAAAATCCCTTTTACCTACTCTTGAGATGCTTGTAGATCTTAGGGTCACACTGTTCTCCCTATCACAATGGTTCCCCTGACAATACCCAAACTGCAATAGTTCTTTATAAATAGAAGTCTCTCCTTATTTATGATTTTTAAAAATTTTTTTATTTTATTTTAGAATGAAGTCTTTTGAAAAGGAGGTCTAATCTCATTGGCTCTTTCTTCACTTGGGTGCTGTTTTTACTTATAGGCAGACTAACATGATTAACAAAGCAGGTCATCACCAGGAAAAAAGAAAAAAAATCTCCAAGAAAAGCAGCAAAGTCTTCATCCTGAGAAAACTTATCTTTGGGTTTAAAATTGTTTTTCTTTTAAATTATATTTACAGAGACACAATAGCCCTTTTGTTGCTTAAGGACTCTAGATGCTTTATTAGGTTCTTCGCACCTCTTGTTCCCTCTCCAAACATTGCTATCTCCCTCAGCATCCTTGCCCCCAACACAATCACTTCCTAGCCTAGCTTGGAATTCCTTTTGTATTGATTCATTTTATTTTTCTCGTCATATCTGCAACCTTTCTTCAGGGTTGACTTTCACCTTAAATTCACTCTCCTTGTTGGAACTACACTTCTAATTTTCTTCTAGTGTCTTCGTACAGACCTCAGTTTTATTGCAATATGTATCTTCTTCTACTTCATCTTATAATTGTAGTATTCTCCTGAGTTCTTTTCCTAGTCATCTCTGATTTCTGTTCTGTTACATTTTTCCATATTGACCATATCCAATTTTCAAATTCTAAGGCATATACCCAAATGCTCACTAGTTATCTCTACCTGATAACCTACGGGCACATCAAACACAGAGCATCTGACATATCCAAACCTCAACTCAAATTTGCTTCTTCTTTTGCATTTCTAAGCTGTTTGATTAGTGCTGCATCCACCTATATTCCCAAGCTAGAGGCTTAAGATTCTTCTCTTTTCTTTGCTTCATCCATGCAACAATCCATCAAGAAGCACAATCAAGACTCTAAGTTATAGATCCTCACAGATATATTTCTTTTTTTTTAAAGATTTTATTTACTTCTTTTTTTAAAAGATTTTATTTATTTATTTGACAGACAGAGATCACAAGTAGGCAGAGAGGCAGGCAGAGAGAGAGAGGGGGAAGCAGGCTCCCTGCTGAGCAGAGAGCCCCATGTGAGGCTCGATTCCAGGACCCTGGGATCATGACCTGAGCGGAAGACAGAGGATTTAACACACTGAGCCACCCAGGCGCCCTCACAGATATATTTCAACCTATTCCTCTTTCCTTCCCTGCTACCATATTTCTAGGTCTGATTCTTACTTGCCTCCTGAATTATTGCAATGGCTTCTTGTTTCCCATGCCTCTGATTTCCTTTAATTCATCTTTCTCCCAATAAAAACACCTAATCATACTATGCTTATGCATATAATTCTGCAGTTGTTTCACATCACCTGCATGATAATACCCCAACTCCAAATCAGTTTTTATGACCTGATCCTTGCAACCTTCCCAGCTGTATCAACCACCACTCTAGACACATAATTTATGCTCAGATACTATCAAACTCCTTCTAGTTCCTGGCACATCTATGTGTTTGCCCATGATATAAATTTCTGCCAAAATGTTTTTTCTCCTCTGCATGTAGAGAACTCCAATGTTTCAGGATTTGCCACTTCCTCCAGAAAGTTTTCCTGGAAGTTCCCAGCCTGGACTCTAATTCAGCTCTCTTCAACTTTCTCTCATATGCACAACAACCTCTATCTCCATCAATTTCCTCACCATATGTACTTAAATATTACATTCAGGTGTCTGTATTCATCATTAATTGGTAAGCTAAAGACTGTGTCTTCTATGATGTTTTAAACCTGGGATTCAGCACATACTACACATTCCATAAAAGTTTGTGAAATTGCTAGTGGCTCCTTGTATGGATTAAGAAAATAGTAAAAATAAATGGAATGAATGAACAATCTCATTTGTACCTATGTATTTTGATAAAAATAATAGAATATTTTGCCTTTAGAATTTATAAACTTACATGTGAATTTACAAAAAATTACAAAAATATGTCTAATAATGGAAAATGTACATAGGTATGTATATATGTATAAAAGACAGAATGACAGCAAAGTGTTGTGTGTGTGTGTGTGTGTGTTTTTGCCCCCTCAAACTATGGTAGTGGGATTATGTGTAATTTGGGAGCCTAGGAGAGGAAATTTGTTTCAATTTTCCTTATCTTTCACAGGGAACATTGGCCTTTTTTTTTTTTTTAAAAGATTTTATTTATTTGAAAGAGAGAGAGTGAGTGAGAGAGAGAGCATGAGAGGGGGTAGGGGAGAAACAGACTCCTTCCTGAGGAGGGAGCCCAACATGGGATCGATCCTAGGACCCTGTAATCATGACCTCAGACATAGGCAGACGTTTAACCCACTGAGACACCCAGGCACCCTCGACTTTTTTATTGTCAGATGTATACACACGCAGATGTCCATATATATGTTTATATGTTTATATCCTTTACCACAAAAGATATAGGGAAATTTTTTAAAAGATATAGGAAAATATATTACATATATTTTAAGTATCTTCTGGATATTTTCCACAATCATACTATAATTCAGGTATAAGATCATCTAAAAATTCTTTTGATTCCATTATTTAAGTTATTTACCAGAGTTTTCCCAATATAGTTCATTGTTAAGGTTGATTTTGGAAATCCACAAAAGCCACTGAGACAAGCAGAGGTATTATCTGACGTTTGCATATTCCAAACATTGAGTAAATAAAAATTCTCTTTGCCTTAAAAATACTAAACTTTAAATAGCACTTGGAAAATATATTTCTATTTTTATGCATCTAATCATCAAGCACCCAGAATAAGATTCTCCTTAAGTTGAATGGATTTATGAATTAAATTTTTAGTTAGGTTCCATCGAATTCTGACATAAATGGTTTGTTCTGAGTGTTGTTTCTCATGAGATAGTTGCACAGGCAACTGTTGATAACTATTTTCCAATCTTAATTTTTCGACCCTAAATTAGGTTTATTTGTGTATACTGACTTTGCAGCCCATCCACACTAATGTCTTTGTTATTTACCTTCATATATAGTGCTACTACTTTCCCTCTGGAAATGTCAAAGTAATCTTCACACTGTTAATTTTGTTGGAATGAATTCCATTAACTCTCTTAAAGATGACATCCTTCTATTTGGTACTTGCTTAAAGGCTAACTACTTCTATATGCAACCAAAATGCTTTATACTCCAGGGTCTGAGACACAGACTTATGGAGTTTCTAAAAAGTTCAGGGTTTAATCTTTGGCATAGTATTTCCAATCATGGAGTTCTTTCTTATCAGTTTCAGAGGTCAAGATTTGTGCAGTCTTAGCAATTTTTCAGACTTTTTTTTTTAAGTTATTTTCTTCCTCAGAGAATCTCTAATGCATATCTTCTCCTCAAGCTATCTTTTCCTACCAAAAAATAATACACAGCACCATAATTCATAAAAAACTTTCCACAACCTGCTCAATTTAAGAAAGATTTAATGTTTCACTATTTGTTCCCCTAGAATTAGGACTTGCAAGCTAAAGTCTTGTCTACAAATGGAATTTTATAATAGCCTATCACAAAACTCTTTCATCCTTTATGTTTTGTATTTTAGTGTTTCCTGGAATTTTAGTGCAAAGCTGTTGGATATTTTAGGATTCTAAACATAATAACACTTGACATTATATAGCTTCTGGTAATTCTAATAAGCAACACCCTTTAACTAGTTTGAAGAGTTACACTAAATCAAAAACTCCTACAGTAAGTCTGTAGTATTCTATCATTTCTTCTTACATGAAGATTCTGAGAGAGTCAAATTCCAATTGTTTGGAATGTGGTATTTTAATTTAATTGGATGTTTTCTAGGCTAACTGAGTAGTAAACAAACAAATGGAAAGTTCATTCTCTTTCTTTGGAAATGTTTTTTAACTGTATTTTAGTCCTTGTTTTTGTAAGTGTACTTATAGTAAATGTAAATTAATCAATGATTGATGATCTAGAATCTTGCAGTGGTACATGAAGAGCAACGTACCTGTGAAATGGAAATAATGAAATGGGAATATGGCTAAATTTGAACTGGTTCAAGATATGCCCTTATTTTGTGCCTTTTTAAAAAAAAATTTCTTTAATAAGCTTTTTTCCTTGTTATCTGTTTCACTTTCTACAGAAGTCTAGAACCATCATTACTCCCTGGCTGGTTTGAGCCTTTAGATGATTCTTGCTTTATGCATTAAGTATTTTTAAAATGCCAACATGTAAAAGACAGAAAATATGATGTGAAAATATAGATTTTTTTTTTTTTAAGCTTTCACTTCACTAGTTGGTAGGTTCACAAGAACAGGGAACTTCTCTGTTGTGTTTTACTGCTAAGACCTCCCTATTTAGAACAATGCCTAGGACACACTGAATGACTAATGAATTTGAGCTTGCAACTCTTGCATATGAAGTTACAAGATGGGGGTAAAAAGAATCTAAATTGAGTGCTTGGGTTTGTTCCCTTCTGACTGAGGTACTAAACACTTTTCCTATAACCATGTGACTCAAAACCCACTAAGAAATGATTACTGAAAATGCATTTATGATTTGGATATAAGTGAATAAAAATAAGGTTTTGTTTCCTAAATGTGCAGATTTGCATATGCTGAATACTATAAGAAATACAATCATGAACAAGGAATGAGTGAATTTGGAATCTTCTCTCAAGTTGCTTACAGGATAGTAAGGGGAATATATAAAGAAATGAGATTTTTGAATAGAGAGAACATACTTTGGTCAAAATCTATTGTAAATTCATGATGACAATTCTAAAACACTTGAGGTAAATTGTTTTAGATAAGACAATTTTAATTTTAAAAACTTAATAGTAAGATTTTTAAAAGATTATACAGCAGGTTTTGTGCTAACTTTTCTCATGCCAGTAGAGATATAATATGTATCTTAATTTTCTAGAGTCTAACTTGGAGAATCAAGAACAGTGCATGGAGGCAAAAGGCAGACAGAAGTATGAACCAAGCTGCTGTAAATCCTTAGATTATCAAAATAAAAACATATTTTAGTATTCATGAATTGAATGTAGAGCCAAAGCTTTGAAACTAAACTCAAACGTAAGTTTAAATTAAATTTTCTTTCTTATAAGAAATAGGTATCAGAGGGGAGCCTGGGTGGCTCAGTGTATTAAAGCCTCTGCCTTCAGCTCAGGTCATGATCCCGGGGTCCTGGGATTGAGCTCCGCATCAAGCTCTGAGCTCTCTGCTTGGCCGGGAGCCTGATCCCTTCCTCTCTCTCTGCCTGCCTCTCTGCCTACCTCTCTGCCTACTTGTGATCTCTGTCTGTCAAATAAATAAATAAAATCTTAAAAAAAAAAAAAAAAGAAATAGCTATTAGAGACACAAGGTGAATTGGCCCATTTTATTTATTTATTTATTTATTTATTTATTTATTTATTTGTCAGAGAGAGCAGGATCACAAGTAGGCGGAGAAGCAGGCAGAGAGAGAGGGGTAGGCAGTCTCTCCACTGAGCAGAGAGCCCGATGTGGGGCTCGATTCCAGGACCCTGAGATCATGACCTGAGCGGAAGGCAGACGCTTAACCCACTGAGTCACCCAGGTGCCGAATTGGCCCACTTTAAATTCAGAATTTGAATCTACTCTTTAAATTTTAAAAGCAGTGGGTAACTACATTTATATAGTAGGTAAGGGAAAATTTAGATTTTTCAAGAACTATAACTCTTAACCTTTTTTTTTTTTTTTTTTTTTGGTTAGGGTCTTCAAACCGTTGAGAATCTAATGCAATTTTGGACTCTTTCCTTAGGAAAAAATTATGATCATTTAAAATTTTGTGCATTATTTTGAAGGTTCATAGATTTCTGAAATCTTAGACCCTATATAAAACCATTCTAGAATATTGTTCTTAATAACATCAATACCCATTTTATCCATTGTTTTATACATACATAAAATGTTAATTGTTCTTTAATTCATACCTATACAGACTGGTGGGCTGGGCTGCCAGAAGTATCGATTTTCTACCTGAATGCAGGTTATTCTTTCCTCTCCTTGAAGCTCATATCCTGGGTCACACTGAAACACAACAGTGTCCCCAGGTTCTCGTCCATCCCCATTTCGAGTCCCATTCATGGGAACCCCTGGGTCACGACATGCAGTGGCAACAGAACCTATCAAAAGACAGAAACAAACCTTTAGTTTTGATGCTACCAAAATCAGTTTCAAAGTTCCAAACCTTACAGTTTAGAACCTTCCTCATATCTATGCTTTTAGAAATTTAACTTATAAAGTGTTTGAGTCAATTTTTCAATCCCTACACAAAAAACCTAATTTTAATTGTTTTTTTGTTGTTGTTGTTAATTTGTGTGCTAATTTGTTTCAAGAAGAGACATGGCATTTTAGTAGCTCAATAATAGATTTCCTGAAAATTATTGATGCTCTGTGAAAGACTGTGCAGAGAATGAAAAGAAAGCCACAGAGTTTTCTCTGCAACAGATCTATTCCATAAAGGACTTGTATCTAGAATATATAAAGAACTCTTAAAACTCAAGTGTGGTCCAGGGGGAGGAAGAAGAAAAAACATTCAATTAAAAAATGGACAAAAACCATTTCAATGAAGAAGATACTGGATGGTACATGAAAAGATTTGTTCAACATCATTAATTATTAGGAAAATGCAAATTAAAACTGCAATGAGATATTACCATATCCCTATCAGATCAACTAGAATAAAAAATAAGATCACTGAATGCTGGCAAGGTTCTGGAGAAAATGAAATTACTCATGCATTGCTGTTGGGAATATAAAATTCTATAGCCACTCTGAAAAGAAGTTTGGTAGTTTCCTGTAAGACCAATGTGTTTACCATACATCTCAATAATTATACTCTTGTACATTTATCCCAGAGAGATAAGGACTTAGGATCACATATGTATTTATTCATAGAAGCTAAAAAGTAGGAACAACCCAAATGTCCTTCAACAAGTGAATAGTTAAACTGTGTATTCATACCAAGGAATATTACTCAGCAATAAAAAGGAATGACAATACACATGACAACTAAAGTGGATCTGAAAGGAATTATGCAGAGTGAAAAAATACAATATCAAATGGTTGCAAACTGTATGACTTTATTTATAAATAGTAACATCCTTGAAGAGACAAAAATCAGAAAGTTGAAAAATAGATTAGTGGGCACCAGAGGTTGTAGGGGGAGAGGATGGAAGGCAAAGATAACATGAGGGATGCTTGTGATGAACTGTACTGTGTCTTTATCATGGTGTTGGTAGTCATACAAATCTACCTAGAGCTAAATAAACATAAACACACAGATATATGTAAAATTCATAAAATTTAAGTGACAGATTGTATCAAAGTCAATTTTCTGGCTGGGATATTGTGTCATATTTATGCAAGAAGTTGTCATTGCAGGAAACAGAGTATACAGGGTCTCTTTATTTCTTACAACTGCATGTAAAAGTATTTAAAAATAAAAAATTTTAAAAATCATTAGAGAAAAGGAGAGCAGTATGAGGCTACTGTTCTTCTATATCCAGTATATGACACATTTAACAATAGAAACTCCAATTATTCAGGTTAATGGAACAAAATATTATTTTGAATTACCATAAAGTAGATTTACCCTAAAGCATATGGCAATTAAGTATCAAGACAAAGAAGCTATTAAAATTTCCACTTAAACCATTATTAAACTACAATCATAAATGTAAGATTCAGCACTTGTACAAATTGTTTTTTAAATTGCATATTAAACTAATGACACAAATTGCTGGATTACAGAAACATAACTGATACTCACTCATTCATTCACTTACAACTTAATAGATCCCAAGCACTGTGTTAGGTTAGAGGAATACAAAGAGGAAATAAGCAGACACAAATAGAACTGAACAGACTTTCAAATTATTTCGTATAGTGGTGGTACCAAAAAAGAAATTCTGCTATAAACATCCTGAGTGGGTAGGTAGGTAGAAACAGATAAATGATGATAGACAGATGATAGATAGATGATGGATAGATAGCTTCTTCAATACATCAGTCTATTAATCTGTCTAGTAAACTTGTTGTAGCTCATCTAATACACATATACAACAAAGAAATCAGGGAATCTACACACAGTACTATAATGTTCTGATTCTTAATATTGTATGGGAATCAAAATGAACATATCAAGTAAAAAAACTTAAGAAAAAAAAAGGATATTGGTGGGATGTTAAGCCTGACACTGAATAAAAAGCAATAACTCTGTTAAGTGTTATCAAGTGACTCCTGATCTCAGCTCAGGTCCTGATCTCAGGGTCATGAGTTCAATCCCTGTGTTGGGCTCCATCCCCAGCATGGACCCTACTTAAAAAAAAAAAAAAAAAAAAAAAAAAAGAGAGAGAGAATCTGTTAAAAAAAGGGCAGATAGGTGCCTCATTCAGTTGAGCATCCAAATCTTGGTTTTGGCTCAGGTAATGATCTCAGGGTCCTGAGATCAAGCACCTTGTCAGACTCTGAGCTCAGCACCAATTCTGCTTGCGGTTCTTTCCCCCTCCCCCTCCCTCTCCCTGGTCACGTATGTGCATGCCCTCTCTCTCTCAAAAAAAAATCTTTAAAAATAAAATAAAATGTAGTAATAACAAAAAAGTGACCATTCATATATGCATATGTAATATGCATATATTTTGTTTACTTTTTCAGCAGACTAAAAAAGTTAGTTTTTAAAGGGTTACAATTTTAAGAGAATTACAAAATGTGGACAGCAAATATAATTTTACTGATCATTTAGATGAAGCAAAAGCTATGTATCTTTATATGTATAATCAAAAGACTTAGAGTTTTGCTTCATTTTTCTGATAAAATAATGTTTCTGAGCAATGACTATGGGCAGGGACTTTTATGTATATAATTCCTTGAATATTCTAACAACCTTATGAGACAAGTGTCATTATTATTCTTATTTTAGTGGTGAGAAAACTAAAGTTTAGAGAGATTAAGTAACCTGTCCAATACTACAAAAACTAAAGAGTACAGAACCAAGATCTGAACCCAAACCTGTCTTGGAACCCAAATACTTAAATGTTATACTAAACTGTCCTTTTGTACCTGCAACTGTTCCAGAGATGCAATTTTTCTCCTCAATAAAATAAAATAAAATAGATAATAAAATAAAATAATAAATCCCACTAAGAAATTATGGGAAAGGTAGGGCTTATATTTGATAAATATAAAAGCTAGAGCTGTCATAAATTTGAACCATCCTAAAAATATTAAATCTACCTTCATAGGAATTCTTTTTGAAACAGTTGTTTTTAGTTGTTAATAACAAATCCATACTAGAGAATATTGAGGGAATGGGGCAGGGACTTGGTTCCAGTATCAAAGTGAATTTGTTCTGTAATGCCTGTGTGTCCCTTAGCAGAGCATCGCCAGCGCATCACAGACTCTGGGCAATTTTGATCTTCCAGTATTGATAGAGATCTTCTTGTGAAGTATTTTTGTAATAAACTGAGTCATTAAGGTTTTCCTGAATTGCTCTGGGATGGTTTTCACCCAAAAGAAACTGATACATGTATTTGTTTTATAATATATTAGTGGGGAGTGATGTTCTACATATGAGATTTATTTTTAAGATGGTTTTGTTGGGAAAGAATTGACATAAATAAGAATTGTGGTCAACTTTCAATGTGAAAAGTGGTTAAAATAAGATGACTTTGATATGATAATGAACATATAGTTTCTGAAAATACGGCTTTGCCTTTGGGTCTGGTTAACTTGAAGAGAGGTGGTGAACACATATTGTTCCTTTTTCTCTCAATTAATAAACAAATTAGGTCAAAATTTTAAAGTACAGTAGAGAATGATGGGGCTTAAAGAAAGACTGATGATATATGTGTGTGTGTGTGTGTGTGTGTGTGTGTGTGTGTGTGTATCATTATTTTTTTTTCCCTGCGTGGAATTACTTGAGTTCTAAAAGCAACTAGTTAGATAGGTACAGGAACAATTATTTGGTGTGAATGCTGTTGTCTTATTTACTTTATTTATTCAAAGTTTGATCTCCATACTGGGTATACTCTGTGTTTGTGAGCAAAATTATAATAATTTTAGTATCAATCATTCTTGTTTTCTGTATTGAATAGAAGGTATAACCATTGAAGAAAATAAATAACCATTTAAGGAGCCATACAATATCTCCTTGGGAATTAGAGGTAATCTCACATAATTAGGATAATTAAATTAGCAGTTTTATAATGCTAGAGCTTAAGGTATTAGTCACATATATAAAAATAGATAGATAATTTTTATTTGATATTAATTTTTCACTTTTGTAGAACATAAAATTCTCAGAAATTATAATTCTTATTTGCTTTTTCTTTTTGTTACATAAATTTTTAAGTAGATCTTTGATTCTTTTTATTTTCCTATTCTGGAATAATATGTAGGGCGTTTCTATGGAATAAAGACTGTTTTGTAATTAAGTACTTTAATTTAGCAACTCCTTTAAACAAATTAAATATACATATGTCAGAAAATAATACACTTACCACCAATGTATTAATATGAGTGATTTCTATTTATTTTCTTCTTTTTTTAAATTGTTTCAAATTTAATTGATGGAATAAACATCTGTATTTGTTCTATTAGGTTGACGTGTGTCATTCATTCCTGATTTTTTTTCTAACATATATACGTAAACAGAAATTCCAACAAAGATAAAGGGTCTTAACCTGGTGTGTCACCTGTAATGATACCATGAAAGGAACATTCTGGAAATGACACATAATAGGCAATTTATATATATTATATAATATCTAAATATAGCTTGGATTGAACTTACAAAACCTTATTAATTGACAATAAAAGATAACTGCCCTTCTTTGTTTCCCTCCCCTCAAAAGGACTGGCCATTTATATTAACGGTTATTCTAGAATTTGATTCATTAAGAGGCTACTCTAAATTCCTCTCTTTACACTAGATGACTATTCCATAGAAATGATAATAGTCACAGGGAAAAAGTATATAACTAGACAATGTGAATAGTTAATATGTAATATTTTTGGACACTATCTTTCAAATCCTGTGTTATGAGCTGTTTTTCATTTGATTGAGGAAAAAGTCTAAGTACTACAATTCTCTAGTAGTTAGTATTTTTCCAGTAAGAAAATTCAGGCTTACAAGGGGTAAGAAAATTGCTCAACATCACACAGTTATTTACAGTGGTTAAAGTGGAAATGCAGACATGAAAACATATCCAAGGACATTTCTTAAATAAAAATGTTACTGTCTTTGACATAAAAAATGCTTAACATGTAGACTACATTATTAAACTTGATTGATATGATTACTTAAAGTGAAATTTCTAAAATATGTTATTAAACTTCAAGTGTCATTTTAAAATTGAAAGAGCATCTACCTATCATTCTGATGCAGCAATCCAAAGGACTATATATTGACAACATTTGAATTTAAATCTAATTAATGTTTTACTAAAAACAGTTGCACAACTATCAATGTATCTGTCTTATCCACAGGTATATATTGTGTCAAACTAAATAAATTCTGTGTATCTAAGAAAGAGAAGCAGTTAAACATGAAGAACAGTTAATTTAGAAGAGATTCCAATAAAAAATGATAGTAATGATTGCTATCTCTATTGAGAACATATATCTTCCAAAGCACTAGGCTAAAAGTGAAATTTATACTCTTAATCTAAAACACCAAATCCTTGTGAAGTATTATTATCATATCCATTTTTAAGTGGGTAAAATGAGCCACAGTGATGCTAAGTGCTTGCTCTTAGCAGAATGGGGATTTGAATTCAAGAAACAAGAGTTTTAACCACTATGGTATACTGTCTCCGTAGAATCTTATGCCATTACCAGATAAAACAAAACAAAGTCATGCCCTACTAATGGGACTTTTACAGTTGTTTATTGTTAAAAGAATGAGATATAGTTTTAAATGGAAAGGCAGAAATATTGAGCAGCTTATAATTCTTTATTGCTATACAACAAAAATTTCTTGCTGCTAATATTTCACCATAAAGGGGAGCAAAAAAGACAGACTCTAAGTTCTTTTCCTAGGTATTATTAAGAACAACAGAAATACAATCTAGCCATATATATGGTAAATTTAGCCATGTATGTGCCAGATGGTATTCTTTAATTACAAAACTAAGGATGTTCCACTCCAATGGTTTCTTTTATTCTCTCTCTTCTTCTCATCATCTTTTGCCCGATTTCTTCTCTTACAGTTCACTGAGAGAGTAGAAGGGATACCCTCACTTTAGCACCACTAAATCTACCATCCCACTGGTGTCTGCACCTATATTCTCTGCTTCCTCTGTGGTTGGAAGAGAGAAGGTGTTTTGCTCTGTATAAATTCAACCCTAGTTCTTGGGCTGCGGGTATTAAACTCTCTTTATCTCTCAAGGACTTTATTCCTAAACAATTCTTATCTCTTCTGAATTACCAGTTCTTCTTTCCTCAATGGTCCATTCCCAAGAGCATACAGACATAATTTATATATTCCATCTTAAATAAACAAACAACACTCTTGTTACATCTCCATCCTCTTCCAATTATTTTCCCCATTTTTCTCCTTTAACAGAGACATTAAGCATCTCTCTTGAGGGAGATGTCTGTATAACTATTTCCAATTTCATCATCAGCTTTGCATCTGATATATTCACTGAACTGTTCTTGTCAAATCTAGCTGCCAGATCCAATGGTAAGTTCTGTACCTTCTTTTTTCAGAAACTTCTCTGCAACATATGCCACAACTGATAGCTCATTCCTTCCTTCTTCAAGCACTTGTTTTATTGGTGTCCCTCAGACTCCGCTAGTTTTCTTTCTGGCTTATTTGCCATTCCTTTTATAGTATCATAAATTTCTATCTGTTTAACCTAATGACTGTTTCTATCTTTTTAACCTAATGACTGAGGGCTACAACACTCCAGGGATTAGTGCTTAATGGTCTTCTCCCTTCATACAGTTTCCTCCAGGATAACTTCATCTGACCCCATGGTTTTAAACACTTTTTAGCTTAATGCCTCCTAAATTTATATATTCAGCATTGATGTCCCCCTTGAGTTTCAGATCATGCTATTCAACTGCTTATTTAGCTCCTTTGCTTGGATATCTACTAGACCCATCATTTACCACACCCAAACCATTCATAAAATTGTACGATCTTTTAATTTTCAGATTTTTTGGAAAGAAAACTATAAAAAAGCTATTAAAATTTCACTTGTGTATATAATTTTTCCTATGCTATTGATGTCAATAAAATCAAAGAAATGAAAGTTCCAGTTGGAAACAAAAAATTTCTCATTGCTAACTTCTAATTTATTAAATCATCTAGATAAGAATACACTTGTTAGAATTAAATTCACCATAAGAGTTAAAAATCACTGACACTGGGGCACCTGGGTGGGTCAGTGAGTTAAGCCTCTGCCTTCAGCTCAGGTCATGATCCCAGGGTCCTGGGATCGAGCCCCGCATCGGGCTCTCTGCTCAGTGGGGAGCCTGCTTCCCCCTCTCTCTCTGCCTGCCTCTCTGCCTACTTGTGATCTCTGTCTGTCAAATAAATAAATAAAATCTTTAAAAAAAATCACTGACATTAGAAATAAATTGAATTTGGCAAAAATATAAAGTCTTATAATTTTTACTCTTTTTAATCTAGGGATTTTTACCTTGTATGGTAGCATTTGGTGTAAGTAGTACAGCGTATGACTGAGTTCTCAACATTGTTACAACTCATCAGTGCTATAAATATACTTCTGACTTCTCATCTTAGGTTTGTTTTAATTTAAATGAGAGTGTAATTTAATCAGAAATATGCACTTCACCTAATACATATTTTACAATCCTAACCAGTGCATATACAGATTTCAAGTACAGTATGGATGATAGCTTGAACTATGATTCAGAGGTAGTGTCTGAATAATTGTCTTAGTGACCTTGGGCAAACTAATGTTCCAGTTTTCTTATTGCATTGTTTTCTGTAATAGGGCATAAATACACTAAAATCACTCATAAGTTCCAGTGTGTCTATCTATTCAGAAAATTGACTCTCTGATATAAACTTATTTATCTCAAGACTGTTCAAAAAAGAAAAACCTAGGATTTCATTTAGTTGAATAAGTAATGTTATCAGAAACAAGAGAGACTTCGAATCTAGTCTCACCTATGGTAAGAAAGGACATTGATCACATTGTACTCGTTCCCTGAATTTTAGCTGCCTCATCTGTAAAACTGGCATAGTACTATTTTACCTGCCTGATTTAGTATCAGATAAAATCTTTAAGTTCTATTCTAACAATTATGTTATATAATCTTATGAAAATATCAATTCTGACATGAATCATTAAAGACCAGTGGTTTTGTACATTTTTGCAATGTTAGGAGACTTCGGCAAGGTCATAGTCCAAATTTGGTATTCACAAGGCCTTACATTCATTCCCCTTTTCCTGTTTCATTACCTTACACTCTTGTATTGACTGAGAAATGGCACTATATTTTCCACTTCACTATCTATAAGGAAATCAAGTTGGGTAATGGGAATATTTAACCTGGAAGAAAATTCCATCCAGAGTCAAATCAATCAGAAAATATTTGAAATGCAGATGGTAACCCAGAGGTGGATTTCACCCTGGAGTATTTTGCCCTTGATTGAGCTCTTGTTTTGTACAAGATCCATCAATTTTATAAAGAATGTTCAACATCATTACTAGGCCTACACTCTGCCAGCTGCTCAGTAATGTGGCTATCCTTAGAATTTCATTATGTTTCTAAGGCTACACCTAATGATATGGCAAGTCAGGTTAAAGTAGATGGCAGCATGACAGAGACATTCCCATGAACCCAGGAGGGAAACAAAGCTGTTAATGCATGGGATGCAAAAGGAACCTCAAAGCCAGTGTTGCAATATACTTCTAAGAATATAGAAATTTATTTAAAAATGCATATTCAATTATTTCACCAGATTATTATCATGCACCCACAATGATCCAGGTATTATGCTTGATATTGGAGTTATGGTTTTTTTTTAATATTTTATTTATTTATTTGACAGACAGAGATCACAAGTAGGCAGAGAGGCAGGCAGAGAGAGAGGAGGAAGCAGGTTCCCCGCCGAGCAAGGAGCCCGATGCGGGGCTCGATCCCAGAACCCTGGGATCATGACCTGAGCCGAAGGCAGAGGCTTAACCCATTGAGCCACCCAGGCGCCCCTGGAGATATGTTTTAATGAGACACCACCTCCCTGCCTTCGTTGTGGCTTATGCTTCAATCTGAGGACAAAAGTGGGAATAAAATTACTGATACAATTTTTGTGAAATCATAAGGCATGGTAGGTTGATAACCCAAAGTTACCTATACAGGAAACTGGTTTTATATCTAAAAATTATAAAAGACTATATAAAAGTCTAATTTGAAATTAAATTCTAATATTATGGTATCACTAGAAAAAATAAGCAAAAAACATACAAAAATGGTTTTACATTATTTTTAACTGACAATATATAGTCTCAGTGCACTTTGTTTTACATCATTAAACAATTTCCTATTCAACTAGATTCATTTAACATTTGTTAAGTTCTAAGTACCAGGGGCAGTGTCAATTTCTAGGAATACAAATATTAATATGATAACATCCTTGCTCTACAAAGGAATGTAATCTAAGAGAGACAGCAGATGTGTACATAGATTTAATATAATAAAATGGGTATTAATATCAGGTGACTTTTTATCATTCAAACTGGAAAGTTCTGGGAATGAAACATGAAGTTAAAAGTAATGCATATAATTAAAAATATGTATTGACCGGCACCTGGGTGCCTCAGTCATTAAGCGTCTGCCTTCAGCTCAGGTCCTTAGGTCATGATCCCAGGGTCCTGGGATTTAGCCCCACATCAGGCTTCCTGCTCCGTGGGAAGCCTGCTTCTCCCTCTCCCACTACTCCTGCTTGTGTTCCTGCTCTCACTATCTCTCTCTCTGTCAAATAAATAAATAAAATTAAAAAAAATACATGCATTGACTAACAAAATTTGTATTATATTGATGAACATTTCAAAATAGTTATCCATACAAAGACTCTTTTTAAAGTAATTTCTAAAAAAATCATATATTTATAGACAAAGAAACATTCTTTATATGAATTACCTAAACATTAAAAATAATGTAATCAAAATCATTTGTGGTACATATGCACATTTTTCATTGGTTTCTTACCCATAATGTAGTGCCTTTTACTTTTTTTCCTAAAGAGTTAATATATTCTTTTTTTTATTAGTATTGTTAAAGATACTTTAAATACATTTAAAATTATTGACATGTTCAGATGATGTCTCCACAGGCCATACTATTTTTACTTGAGAAAGTTTTCTCTTTATAGATGCTGAGATATCTGGTAAGTTTAGGGCTAATTTTTAAAATGGAGGAAAGTCTCAATTTGTTTGTTTGTTTGTTTTTTTTTTCATACAGAAATGTGCATACATTTCAGCTCAAATATTTTCACAGATACTGAATTTTATTTCTTTTCAGATACCTTTCTTTGACAAAGATTTTTACAATGTAAAATTTATTAAACAAGTTTTCATATATTATGATTTTTTTTTTTTTTTAAGTTAGGCTCCACACCCAGCATGGAGCCCAATGCAGGACTTGAACTAACAACCCTGAGATGAAGACCTGAGCTGAGATCAAGAATCAGATGCTTAGCCCACTGAGCCACCCAAGTGCCCTTAAATTATGATTTTTAAAATATTCAATTATAAGCTATGTAATTGTTTTATCAATTTTATTCCATTTCAGCATAAAATATTAATGTAATACAATTAAATATAAGATAGTTTCAAATTGCAAGTAAAATAGTTTGAGCTTCCACAATTTTATAGAAATATTTAAATGTTTTCCTGATGCTAAACTTTACTGTTGATAATTTTAATTCACCAAAAACTTCAAAGCTGAAGATCTTTACCACTCTAATAACTGAATATTTTGACTAAAGATTTTCAACTGATTTAATGAAAACCACATTTAAAGTTTTCATTTTCTAAGAATTTCAACACCATAGCAAAGCATTTTGGTCAATTTTGCAAAAGAATGTTTTGGAGATGCAAACCTTTCAAAGTCTGAATGATGATGAACAGCAAAAAGAGAAAATAGTACTGACATGCTCAAGTTTACTTATTCATTTTTTGAATCAGCATCCATCTGCCACACACACACAAATGTAACTCGATTATTTCACTCTATATAAATATATCTTTAAATTTTAACATTTTTATTATGATAAGTAATGTTTCCTCACCCACAGTTAAGAATTACATGTACACCACAACCAATTCTAAGTATGTTTCTGTTCCTTAATTTTATGAGAGCTTTGTTTATATCTGAGGCTATTTATCATCAAAATTTGTATTTGTACTTTTATCACAAAACAAATATCTATATTTAATATTAAAATTTTAAAATGTGAACTTAGTCTTAAAAATATTCAAAAGATAATTGTCGGCTTAAAGTTAAAAAAAAAAAGTACTATGGTGTTCACATATATAGAAGTGAGAGAAATGAAAACAATAGCCCAAAGGACTGAAGGGGAAATGGAAATATACCATTGTGAGGTTCTTATATAAGAAGTGGTGTAACAGAATTTGATGATAGGTTTTGCTAAGAATGCATGTTATAAATATTAGCGCAGGTACCCAAAAAATGTATAACTAATACATCAAGAAAGTGAAATTAAGAAGAAAAATCCCATTTAAAATTGCATCAAAAGAAAGAAATACCTCAGAATAAATTCAACCAAGGGAGCAAAAGACCTGTAGTTGAAAACTACAACACATTAAGGAAAGAGATTGAAAAAGACACAAATAAATGGAAAGATACTCCATGCTCATTGACTGGAAGAATTAATATTGTTGAAATGTTCATACTACCCAAAGTAATCTACAAATTCGTGCAATCCCTCTCAAAATTACAATTCCACTTTTCATAGAAATAGAACAAATAATCCTAAAATTTGCAAGAACCACAAAAGGCCCTGTATAGAGAAGCAATATTGGTAAAGAAGAAAAAAGCTGGAGCCTCACGTTCCTGACTTCAAACTCTATTACAAAGCTTTCATAATTAAAACAGTGTGTATTGTCATGAAAATGGAACACATAGATCAGTGGAACAGAGAACTCAGAAATAAGCCCACACATATATGGTCAATTAGTTTACAACAAAGTAATCAAGAATATACCATGGGGAAAGGACAGACTATTCAATAAATGGTGTTGGAAAAATTAGACAGCCAAAAGCAAGAGAATGAAACTGTCTTCCATTATACACAAAAATTAACACAAAGTGGATTAAAGATTTGAATGTAAGAGCTGAAGCCATAAAACTCCTAGAAGAAAACACAGGCACTAAGCAACTTGAGATACGTCTTGGTGATATTTTAAATAATCTGACACCAAAAACAAAAGAAAAAAAAGCAAAAACAAACAAGTTCGACTGTATCAAAATAAAGAGCTTCTGCATAGCAAAGGAAACCATCAACAAAATAAAAAGTCAACATCTAAATGGGAGAAAATATTTGCAAATCATATATCTGATAAAGGGCTAATATCCAAAATATATTAAGAACTCACATAACTCACCAGAAAACAACACTAGAGGACAAAAACAAACAAAAAACAATCTAATTAGGGGGCGCCTGGGTGGCTCAGTGGGTTAAAGCCTCTGCTTTCAGCTCAGGTCATGATCCCAGGGTCCTGGAATTGAGTCCCGCATCAGGCTCTCTGCTCAGCAGGGAGCCTGCTTCCTCCCTCTCTCTCTGCCTGCCTCTCTGCCTACTTGTGATCTCTCTCTGTCAAATAAATAAATAAAATATTTAAAAAAAAATCTAATTAAAAACTGGGCAGAAGATCTGAACAGACATTTTTCCAAAGATGTACAGATGGCTAACATGTGCAGGAAAAAATGATCAAGATTATTAATGATCAGAGAAATGCAAACTGTAATCACAATGAAATATTATTTCACATCTCTTAGAACGATTATTATCAAAAAGACCAGAAACTATAAGTGGTCTCAAGGATGTAGTGAAAAGGTAATCTTTGTGCACTGTTGGTAGAAATGCAAATTTGTGTGGCCACTATGAAAAACGGTACGTTGCTTCCTTAAAAAATTAAAAATAGAATTGTTAAATGATCCAGCATTTTCACTTCTGGGTATTTGTCTGAAGAAAATAAAAACACTAACTAAAAAATACATATGTACCCCCATATTCACAGCAGCACTATTTACAATAGCCATGATATGAAAAAAAAAGTGTTTATTGTTAAATGAGTGGCTAAAGAAATTGGGGTGTGTGTGTGTATGTGTGTGTATATATACATATATGTACATATATGTATATATATATGATGGAATACTATTTAGCTATAAAAAAGAATGAAACTTTGCCATCTACTAAAAACCTACTTTAAATATACAGACACACCAAGTTAAAAGGATGTTAACTAGTACACCAATGTTAGACTAATCATAAGATATTTAATATGAGACAAGGAAAGTTCAAGACATGGTAAGTTATCAATGAAAAAGAGACATCTTTCTTGGTAATGAAAAAGTCAACTCATTTAAAAGCACTTAAAATATTATACACATATCTTCATAATACACAAAGCAAAAATATGACAGGACAGAAAGAATAAGTAGACACATCCACAATTGCATCTGGACATCTCAACACTTCTCTTTCATAGTTGACTAAAAAAAAAAAAAAAAAAAAAAAATGGACAGAAAGCCAGTAATGACATAGAATTCTTCAAACACAACACTATCAACCAACTATACCTAATTGATATTTACAGAACATGACATCCAATAATAGCAAGTGCATATTCTTTTAAAATACAGATAGTACTATAGAAAACCATATGCTGGACCATAATGCAAGTCTAAGTAAATTTAAAATTATTAAAATGTTAAAATTTTAACTGAATTTATAATAATAGATTTTTTTCCTTACACAATGAACTTTCAAAGACGACACTTTGATCTCATGAAGTGGTTGTAAACAAAACTTTTACTGGAGTTAATATTTGAGGCAATTGATGCTACTGATTCTTGAAAGCAATGATGTGACTGATATAAAATTGAACTTATTGAGCTAATTGTGAAGTTCTTCTTCAAAGGAAGCTGGCATATTACTTTTCATATGCATGAGGAAGAAAATTTAGAACACAAAGCAATGAAATTACTTAAGTAGAATTCTCATTTTCTCTAAATAAAACATCATGTTTTTTAAGCAGATCTAGGTCTTCTGGCTTTCACATGGTCAATTGACCCTGCTATGGTCCCCATGTATGTTAATACACATTATGTGCAAGTTGCATTTTCATAATCAATTTTATTTTTAGTTGAGATGTTATTGGGCTTTTTGATGATTAATATATAGGCATTATGAACAATGTGTACAGAATCCTTAATATGTAAGTACTAAAAATCTAAAAGACTATGTAGTTAATCTAAACAGATATTCTAATGATTTATTGTCTGAAAATGTGTGGAGAATTTGTTCATAAAACAAGAATACCACACATCAGTATCTTGAAATAACACACTCTCAGCTCTACATTCCCAACATTTCATGTTTTACTATCATACATGTTACATTCTCAACCAAAATATCCCATCTGTCATATAAGGTTAATATATTAGTAGAAAAAAAAAAAAAACTGGTCCATTACTACAAATGCTATTGTGGTGTCAGGGAGCACTTTCATTTAGGAAACAATTACACTAAAAAGAACATGGCTACAGAAGACAAGTATTTTAAAATAACCAAGACTTATTTAATATATCAGATACTTTAAAATGATGATGCTGGAGTTAATACATGATCATGACTTCAAACGACCATTTAATTATATTTTATATTTTAGAATATAAAATTTTCCCTCTGCTGCCTATATAATGCTAACATGATACATGAAGTAATAAAGTCTCACGTAATTCTATATTATACTATGTTTTGGCTGCACAGAAAAATAATCAATCATCATATGATTTCTTCTGTAAAACATTTTTACCACTTATCTAAACATGTTTTATTGAAATGGGATTATGTGGACTCTCTGCTTCTTTTAAAAATGTGTTTCTTGATGTACTAAAATACTTTGATTTACAAGTACTAATAAAAATATTCTAGATTCTTTCGTGCTATCTTTTGGGAGCCCAGTTTTAACTTTTTCAAAGATAAGTTTGCCTTACATCTTGGTGGATCTCTGCTTAGGCTCTTCTTGACAGCATCCTTTGGCTCACTGACCTGCTTTTTGGATGGTGAAATCAGCATCTTAAGAAGTGAATATTTAGTACATACATTTTCATTAAACATATACTTTTTAAAATATCACTGCTGCCATCAATGTGCACTGCAATAAAATTTAAAAAAATATGTCTGTGATAAAATAAATAGTTGTGAATCGACCCCACAAAGTAGATAATAAAAACACTCATAGTAAGAACATATATGCTTCAGCATTCCAGCACATCTCCCGAGTCAGTGCTTCTGTGCCTATTTCAAGAACACATTTTTCCTGCTAATCCTGCCAATTCATGTCCTGACATCTTTATGTATCTTTCAAACCACAGCAAGACTATGACATAACTTGCTGTTATACAAAATAGCTTGCAGGGCAACGGCATCAAATGCTTCTCCCACTACCTTTCAAGATCTGAACAAGTTAGATGTTCCTATCTGAGAATACTTTATTTATATACAAGTGTCTTATAAATTCTCCTTGAAAGGGAAGTATGAGTTATCTGGTATATGTAAAAGTTTAGAAAGTGAAATGGATTATCAGTATTTGTTTTTTCAAATTTAATCACGCATTGTAATTACTAAGTCCTGTAAACATATCTCACACATAGCTAGTTGAAATCAAATACAAGACAGAGGTCTAATAAATACATGTTGCGAATTTTAGCAGACTACTACTCTATTGCTGTAGAATACTGGCCTATCTTGGCCAAAATAATAATACTTTACTAAAAAAAAAAAAAAATAGAAAATAGAGATCCAAGTGCCAAACCATCAGGATGCTAGGACAACATGCATGAACTAGGATTTTCCTGGGCAAACTGGACCATATGGCAAATCTAATACAATTTGCGCATAGTGTCAGAGCAGTACAGATGTGGAAGTGACTAATTCTGTCTAGGAGTTCATTGGTACCAGAAGTATCATTTGTCCTGGACCTTGAAAAATGCCTAAGAATTGATAGATTTTGAATGTGGACCTATGTGTTTCAGGAATATGGAAGAGAAGCAGAAATGTGAAAGGACTTTGCCCTCTCAGAGCAGTATAGTTAGATGACTGGATGTGTATAATAAGTAGTGAAGGACGAGGCTGGCAGGTAGTTCGGGTGCAAATTGTGGAGGCTTTCAGTGTAATTCCAAAGTTTTGAACTTATGACTGTGGGCTCGTTAAAAAAAAAAAAAAAAATTAAAATGGAAAGGTGATGTCTGATTTGTATTTTAGAAACGTCAGGTGGAAATGTGGAGAGAAGTCTGGCTGGAGGGATAATGAAGTGAGTGGCTAGTTGACTGTCACAGCAATGCAGACCATGATCATGAGGATGGGAACAAAGGCAGGGGCACCATGCAGTCTTTTGAGGCCGGGAGACGTCAAGCTCTCCTGGCTAAGGGATCCATTTCCTTGAGAATTTTCACAGCATAAGCTATGGGCCTTCGTATTCTCTATTACCCAGTGGGGGTAGATTCTTAACAGAGAGGTCAGAGAGTGAAGAGCATACAAAAAGCCCTGTCAAAATCAACTGTGGGCAAATGACAGCATGATACCCCAAAGATGTCCTCCCTGTGGAACTAAAGTGGGACAAGAGAGGCAGATTACACATTTAAGCAGGGGATATAGAGGCTGACTGCTGAGAACCAAGGACGGCACACAGGACAGCATGAGGTGGCCGTGTCAGACTTAAGTAGCTCTGATTAGCAAAAATGCCTTGCAGACTGTAACACCAAGAGGCAACGACATACTCTACAAAGAATGAACGGATCATGAAATGGGAGGCATGTGGCTGCCGATAGTGGCTTAATGATGATTATGAAGTTGGTATGTGACCTACATTTCAGTTCAATTCACTTGCACCAAATTCAGTGAAATACATTTCGTTGGTGGCATTTTGTTGCTGAAGGCTCTTCTCCTCCTGTTGCCTGACTTGTTCCTCTTTTTAAAATTCATTATTTGACACTCACTAAACAACAGCTATTTGGTCAAAAGAGGTTTAGGCATTGAGGAGGTTAGGGGAAAGGGGACAGAATACAATACAAGTCTGATTTAATTAACATGATACATCCTGATTTGGCTATGACTGTCCTGGCATATGCTTGTTGTCCTGCTTTATTTTAAATAGTGTCTTCTTCCACTCTCAACAATTATCTTAGACTTGGAAAATAAATTATAGGATTGTCCTAAATGGAAAATGTGTTCTTTATGGACATTAGGGAGACAAAGGTACTCATAGTACATTTGGGGAGCAAAGATCACATAATTAAAACATCTCCAAAACAATGAATTATTAGCTACTTATTCTCCTCTTTGGAAAAAAAAAATACAGCTAGTGCTTGGGGCATGAGCTGAAATATCTTTTAGAAAGTGAGGTCAGAAAATGTTTTATAAAGAGAAGTCTTGGTGCCAAGTCTGGAAAAATGAGCAAGACTTAACAAAAGGAAGAGAGAAATGGTTAAGGTGAAAAATGTTTACACAGAAAGCAGCACAGGGTGTGTGTGTGAGTGAGTGTATGAGTATGTGTGTGCATTTATGAAACTAAAAAGATTTGCCTGAGTGAAAGGGAAAATGCAATTGAGAAATAATTAGAGATAAATATGTTTACTAACTGGTCCCTTAATAGACTTGCCTACGGTAAATGAACAAATGAATGAATGGGTGACATGATTCAAATTTACATAGGGAAGCAGACGTTAGGTCAGCCACTGAAGTGACAAACTCTGCCCTTTAAGCCAAATTTCACCTATAGTAGTGCTTTATTGCCCTGTAGTCTGTTAACATTTTCTTTAAGATTGTTTACTTTGAAATTTAGATTACTTTACATAAAACTCCTTATTTTCACTTTCGTTTTAAAAGTAGCCTGTCTTGGGGTGCCTGCGTGGCTCAGTGGGTCAAGTGGCCCGACTTCTGTTTTCAGCTCAGGTCAAGATCTCAGGGTTCTGAGATTGAGGGGAGTCTGGCTAGGGATTCTCTCTCCTGTTCCCCTCCCCCATCCCTCTCAAATCATCTTTAAAAAAAAAAAATCCATCTTTAAAAAAAAAAACAAAAATAAATAAAAGTAGCCCTCCCACCTATAGGGCAAAATGACTATAGCCAGAGGGGACAGCGGTCCCTTCTAAATGGCCTTGTGTGCACTCCAACTTTCTTCCATGCTTCACCAGGGCTTCGCTTATGTAAGCTGTGGTACTTGGGAGCATAATCAGAAACACAAGCTGATTAAATCGTAGAACTTCATTGTGACTAATAATTTATAATTAAAAGCTTTCTATTTCCTCTAGCATATTAATACATGTATCTAAATAATAACAAGAGCATAATTACCACAATAACTACCAAGCATTTACTAGGCACCTGTCACAGCAAAAAGTTCCCTTCAGCCACATGTGGATTTGAGCCACAGCTCCAGGCATCTGTTAGTACTATGACCTTAAACAAATAAACACATTTTCTGAACCTCTCTGTATTTATGTGGAAAATGGGGATGACCCAACATAAATCATATGGCTTTGTGAGGATTAAATGAGATTATGTATATAAAGTACATGACATGCTTTCTGGCACACCAAGAAAGATCACATTCATGAAAAGAATATTTTTGAATTTGAAATCTGGACACTTGGAAAGCCACGTCAAAATGAGTAACAGAAGATATCCAAACAAGTGACTAATTTTCATTGATAATGCTTGTTAAAATACAATATATTCACCTGCAAAGTAATTTTATTTCAATGGGTAAGTTTTTAGTTTCAGATCATGAGTACAAATTTCTATGCATCTTAAAAGAATATTACAAAGACAGATTTATTAAAGTTCTGGTATGTTACATATTGTTTCCTTAAATGCCCTATAAATATAATAGGTACAAATGCATTACTAATTTAACTGACAAATCTGCATTAAAAACTCCTGGAAACATATATAAAATAGCTGGTATCTATTAAGCAGATGAACTTGGCATTCACAAACACTAGCCTTAAGCATTTTTTCACATGAGTACAGTCAGACTATAAATCACAATAACCATTTAAGTACAAAATATTATATATTACTCATTTAAGGTAAAGGGAAGGGGAACTGTTAGTTGCCAAACAATAATTAGAAAGAACTGAAATTAAACAGCAGTCAATCTCTGACAAATTGTTCCTATCTTCATAAAAAGAAAAATAAGCAGTAAAAAATAGAGGGTATAAATATGAGGAATATTTAACTGGTATTTCAGAATTAGAAGCCATTTATGTTCATCAATTACGTGGTAATTTCATTTTTCATTCTTTTTTCTTTTTCTCAGAAAATAAAGTATAAATTTACAGACGCTGGCTCTTCTGCATTGATTTACACCTCTCTCTCACACAATAAAACACAGTTCACTTATGTTAGTTAATTACTGCAAACAACTCTGTTCCATGAACCAAAAGTCATCCAAGTTGTTTAACTGTCTTAAACGGTTCTTGACCTAAAAGCAATATATTTTGTGGACAGTCATTTCAAAAGTTCTTTCTTTCTTTTTTTTTTTTTACATTTTTCAGAGGATTACAATTTTATATTTGTTCATATAGTAAAAATAGTTCACTGAACACCAACTATACACTTAATACCAAATATTGTACACACATGATCATGTTAATTTTAATAATGTATTTATGAGATAAGCACCATTACACCTATGTGAATTAGAAAACTCAGCCTCAGAATGTGAGATCAGGTATCCAAATTCAGTAGTTAGTAAGGAACCAGGACTTGAATTCAGGCACATTTCAGGAATACTGGTTTGCATGTTTTTCATTAAATGATCTTAGAAATTTGCATAGGTTTCTGTTAATGGGGTTTTTAAAGACTGTAAAATTAGAAAATCCTTTAGATAATTTTCTCAAAGAGGCAATGTATGTTGGCAATAAAAGCAAAACTATAACAATGAAAATGTTAAAGTTTTTATTCATTTCTCCAGCCACTAAGCAAAAATCCCTTTTGTAGAACAACATATATTTAGCCACTTAGCAGTGCCATAGAAAGAAAAAGAGAAGGGGGAAAAAAAAAAAAACAAAACATGCCATGAACACTGGTAATTACTTACAGTGAATGACATTTTATTGTTATAGGAAGTGTTTAATTTAAAAATAGATCTAAAATATTTTGTCAAGGATATCTGGGAATATATAATTAAGATCTTTAAAAGAAGAAAAACAAAATTAGTAAAAATATATGGTTGCTTTTTTTTAATGGCAAGTATTAATATCCTTCCTTATCTACAAAAATTTCACATTTTGAAATATAGAGTTTTATGGTAAATTGAGATTACAAGCTTTTACAAAGTAATTATTTCATTTGCTGAATTATTTTAATACCACCTATACTTTAAAACAATTGCTTGACAAATAGGAAGAAGGTCTCAATGATTAATTGATTAATTCCAAGTTAATTATATTGCTTTTTTCCAAGTATACTTTACCTTACCTGAAGATGAGTACGAAGACTAGACATAAGAATATTTAAGATCATTTAAGTTTTAATATTAAAGTTTTGGGGAGTAAAGTTAAAGTACCATCTCAATAGCATTCTAATTTTGCATTTAAGAAATAAAATAATAACTCACTTGAAAACTGAATTGCAAATCCAGATTTGCTGATATAAAAATCTGTGTCAAACTGGATGGTTACTATGTTGAGCGTGCTATGGATTCCTTCAGGAATAAGAGATCCACTGATTTCCTTTAGGAGCATCTCATTTTCTGGTGGACCATCCCAAACTCGGAGTATATCATGTGATGCTTCTGTATCAAAAGCCAGAAACTGTAGGCTGTGGGAGAACCACATAAACTTGTTTGATTATTTTAAACATGGATTCAATTTTAAGTAAAGAACATAACAAATATGTATCTTTGATTTTATTAGATAATTTTTTCATTCTATCAGATTAAAAATGAATTATATAAACAGAATATATAACCTTAATTCCCTATTTTTTGAACAGTATAATTTCCTAGAATAGGATTAAAAGTACTATTATGTCACCTTTGTAAATTACAGAAACTTTAAGCATTATTTTCTGTGTTCCTGAATTTTAACTATAACTACAGTAGGTGATACTTACGGAGCATGGAGTACATTTCAGGCACTGACTGAGGTTCTACTACATGCTAGGCACTGTGCAAAATGAATTACATATATTTTCTTTGTTTGTCATAGTGACCCAATGAAGATGGAAGGTATTTTATTTTAGTTCTATAAATGTGGCAAACGGAGTCAAGACACATTAAATAAAACTGCCTATAGGGTGGCAAAGTCATGAACTGACTCCATAGAATCTATTTTTACCAATGTTTCAAGTTTGTTTTATCAGAATTAAAATGAAGTTTATTCCAGGAAAGCAAGAAATAGTTCATATTAAAAAATCAATCAGTACATTTCATCACGATGATAGGCATAAGGAAAAAAAGTACATGAACATCTCAAGATATATAGACGAAGTATTTTTTAAAAATTCAACATTACAATCACACCCAGTAATCTAAAAGTAAAAGGGAATTTCCTTGATGTGAGATGAAAATCAATGTCTACCCAACCCTACCCGGCCAAATGCACAAACAAAAACCAAAAAACTATTTCATGCTAAGTCTGCTTTATATCTAATCTACACAAAATTAGTATCTGATATTTTTTGTGGCCAGTGCCAGAAATTAGAAATCCAATTATAAAAACACACTCAATTCTCTCTCTACATACATCACATTCATGTTTGATATGTGAATAGTCATAGTTTTAAATTTGTATTGTAATTTAATATCAAATATTGTTTCTTAAGTTAGAAAAATTCCAGAATACTGTCAAATTTAGTATTTTCAAGTTTACTAATTCTAATATTTAAATAAAACAATGTATTATCTACACTAAAGAAACACAGGCTGAGAATTGGTCTTATGTAGTCTATTTTGAGGTCTGCAAATTCCCTTGCAAAAGTAATCCACCAGTTGACATTGAACAATTCACGGAGTGCGCCTTTCAGCATGTTATACGAAGGATAATACTTGTTTCCTATTACCACCTTCACCACCCAGAAGCCTGTCTGAAATTTTATTTATATAAAACAACAATTCTTAAATTTAAAGTCATTGTTTTGAGAGTGATAACACACCAGAAGCCTGTCTGAAATTTCATTTATATAAAACAATTCTTAAATTTATTTATTTATTTATTTTTCAAAGATTTTTATTTATTTATTTGACAGACAGAGATCAAAAGTAGGCAGAGAGGCAGGTAGACAGAGAGGTGGGGAAGCAGGCTCCTTGCTGAGCGGAGAGTCTGATGTGGGGCTCGATCCCAAGACCCTGAGATCATGACCTGAGCCGAAGGCAGAGGCTTAACCCACTGAGCCACCCAGGCACCCCCACAATTCTTAAATTTAAAGTCATTGTTTTGAGAGTGACAACACGTCAACTAGCTCAGATTTATTCTGAGTGGAGGATTTATTTGTTCATTTATTAATCTGTTCCCAGTCATAGCCATAATAGTTAAATTAGGATTTAAAAAACATGGTAGCCTTGGAAACCTGACGGCTGTTGTTTTAGGAGGTGATGGTTCTCCCCTCATCTAAGGGTCGATAATGTGAAGAATTGTGGCCACTTAATTAAACACAAAAGGAAACAGAAATCAAACAAGGCTAAAGAGGTAGAGAGCTGATGCTCCAGAGATATGCCTAAAGCCAGGAAAAAATGGAATATTACTGAATTCCCTTCTATGATTATTTCTTCCAAATGTTCATGAGGCTGAACTTACAACAGTGACCTGCACAACTTTATATCCTTATCAAAATGGTGGACTTAGCATCTTGAATCATCAAGAATTGAAAGATTAAAGTCTCAAAGAAGCATAAAAATATTATTAATCTCTGTGGTCTATTATAACTATGAAAATCTTCCCTCTAGGGATTATATGAGCTACCATTGTGACCCATAAATCAATAAATCATGCTTCCCAATATTTTTCATACTTTAAACAGATGAAAACCACATTTTTCTTTCCCAAGGCTAAAACTATTGAAGAACCTTAACGCTTGATATTGTATATTGAGGCTGATCAGAATTTTCCGATTCCCCAGTAATTTTGAGAAAATGAAATCCATTTACCTGACAATGTTCCCTGGATCTACCTCAATCATCCACATGCAACGCAGATTATTGTCATATGGAAAGGGATAGCCAGGAGATAAGATTCTTCCTGATGATTCTCCTTTAAAACGACCTCCACATTCAGCTATAAAAAAATAATAATAAATTAAGTCATAATTTAATGCTAATCTTCGCAAAACCAATCAATGAATTTCTCAAAAATATATATTTTTCATCTTAAGGAAAATAAGAATTGATCATCCCTCACCTTAAAACAAAACATCTGTATATACTTTTTCAGATTAATGTATTGGTTGAGGCAAAAATATACTATCCAATAAAACAATAAAGTCTCAAGTTAGATCACATAAAAGATAGTAAAATTAACCTAATTAGAGAATTTAAAGAAAGGACACACTCAAGAACTCTGATGTTAGTATTCAAAGATTTTAAGATGTGTTGTTAAATAATGATAACTTAAAAAGGGAAAACAGATGGCAAGTTGCTCACTGCGCCTTGATTGCGGTCTGAATAATTCATCATCTTGCTACCCCACCTTTGAGAAAAACTAATCTTTACTGCAGTCCCTCAGGCCTTCTAAATTTCATTGTCCTTTTATTCCCCTTTAAATCACTCTAAACTCTTTCCCTTTTAACCTCCCAAAAGTCGAAGTGGCATTTTTATTAGATTTCTCACTTCAGTAAAATCTAGTTTAGTCTTGATTTAATGGGTCCCTAAATTTTATAAAACTCATCAAATTAAAAATGTTAAGTATTGTCATACAATATAATTTTTTTAAATCTCTTGGAAGATTTCCTTTCCATTTTGATGCTATTTAATACATTGAGATATCTGTAGAGGTTTTACTTCAATATACAGATAATCCAGTAGAAGCTGTCTGTATTGGAAATGAGAGAAACTGAGTATTGCAGTTAGTATATTGTGCTACATCTCTAACCCTTGAAACAAGCATAACAGTGTAACACATAACACATTTGAAAATTATCCAGATTATTGGATAAAAAAACAAACTAACCCTCAAAACAAAAACATTTTACTTTGTGCTTAAATATTTGAAGGTACTTCCGTATTTGTTTTTCTTGTTCTCTGCACTGTTTCTATCTTACTCACATTCAATGGCTGAATTAAGCTTCTTGGGTTTATTTTGTTTTTTTTTTGTTTGTTTGTTTTTATGATTGGAGCAAAGATAGTCAATGACAAACTTTAAGCATTTGGAAGAGACCTAATAACAACTGAATGCAATGGTTCAAATTTGTCGGCTCTATTCATATAGGTAAATTTATTTCAAAGATTTGTACATATTCTATTTCACATTAGTTTTATGTATCAACTTGGCTATGCTGTAGTATCCAGTTATTTTATCAAACACTAATGTAGATATTGATGTGAAAGTATTTTATAGATGAGGTTAACATCTACGATCAGTTGAGTTTAACAAGTTATCCTTTGATAATGTGAGTAGCCCTCATCTAGTCATTTGGAAGGCTGTAAGAACAAAAACTGAGTTTCCCAAGACAAAAGGAAATTCTTCAAAACTGCAGCATTGAAGTCTGCTGGACTTCCACCCTTTTGACTTTGCCTGTGGATTTTGAACTTGTCAGCTCCCACAACTACATGAGTCAATTCCTTAAAATAAATAAATCTCTTGATAGATGACAGATAGATAGATAGATAGATTTAGATATTCTACTGATTCTGTTTCACTGGAGAATGCTGACTGATATACACACTTATAGAGGAGAAGCAACTTTATTTTGTACTGCAACATTAATTTAATTTACAATAACAAGTTTGTTATTTTTAACATAAATAGGAAGATATCAGTATTTAAGAGGTTACCATCACTTATTTATATTTTTCTCATTTTTAACAAATATGTTGTAGATAACTTTGCACTATGTAACTATTTTAATTCATTTTATATCATTTATTTATAGTTAATCACTATTATGGCATACATATACTATGAGAACAGATTTTATATTCATTCAAACAGATTGACTTTTAATCAATTAAAGATCACACTGAAGTTTTGTGTACTGTGTTGTATCTTGAATTTAAACATAGTTCTTTTTTATCCATATTTCTTTTCTACAAATTTTACTTGGTATTTTGACTTCAAATGAGCCAGTGAGATATGCCATAACACTAGAGTTCATATTCTAACAGAAGGTTTATATTAAAAATGAAATAGTGTTTAAAGAAGGTATGTAGGTTAAATCCTTCTGGCTATGGTGTTTCAAAAAATATTTGTTTGATCCATGTATAAGCTTCAGAAACACAATTACCTAGAAATGATCCATATAACAGAGGAAAAGTTTCTTATGTATGAGAGGCAAATATATAGGCATAATAGATATTTAAGATTAGTGAGCACAGAAAATTATGCTCTTAGGCCAGGTGGTAAAGCTATTAATTGTTGCCAGTAGAGAACAGCATCTAAAATAGAATTTCATCTTCTGTCATCATGGAAATCATCAGCATGACACACCACGCATCCAACTGTTTTCAGCTGTTACTCCTGATCATCCATAATTTTAAAAAAAGGGAAAAAATAGTTTACTCTTCTCATGAAATCTTGAGCAGTTATCAAATCAGTAAGTTTTTTAAAGGTTTTTTTTTTTTTTAAAGATACATTTATTTATTTTATTGCTGGATGAAGAGCAGAAGGAGAGGGAGAGAGAAACTCTAAGCAGAATCCATGCTGAGCGTGAAGCCCGAGGTAGGGCTGGATCTCAAGACCCTAAGACCACAACCTGAGCCAAAACCAAGAGTAGGATACCTAGCCAACTATGTCATACAGGCATCCCCTCTGACTTGGGGGTTTATAAATATAAAGTGCACTGATTTGTTATGAACAGAATTAAAATCTTCTGATCAAAAACCAAGTATCATTTTGTTTACACAAAATACTTTAAAAAAGAAGAATGTCTTTAGCTTGGTTCAACATATATAGAAAATACATGTGTTTTAAAATATTTGGTTTGTGATCTTAATTTAAAGGACAGCATGGAAAATCAGTATTTACAATTTATAGTATTGTGCAACTGTAATCCTTAATGATTTTCTGAATATATTACATAGTCACATCAAAGAATACAATCCCAGAGAAAATTAATCAGTGCTTTATTTTTCTCATAACTAATGCCAGTGGGCTCACTGTTGGTCATATTCCAGAATCCCAAGCTTTGCCAATCCCAAGGTTGGTTATTATTATAGATATTACTCTCATAATCTATCCAAAATCTGATGCTATCTGAAAAGAAAGGCCTATGATTACATTTTGGTTAGATAAAAACATGTTTGTTTCCTACATAAATCAATGTTTCAAGAAACCAACAGTGGCCTTGTGACATCAAACACACCATGTAATTAGATGCAAGGCTTTTAATGACTGGAATTTCACTTTTTTCTACTTGCACTCTAGTAGGTTTTATGGAGATTCCTATGTCAATCATATCAACTAACAAAGAAATTTTGAAGGTTTAAGTTTCCAAACTCATCAATTTATATACATAACATGTGCAGTATTTAGATACTAGTTATACCTTAATAAAACAGTTACCTTTTTTTTTAAGTGTTGATCAATTTTATTTATATGGGCCTGATGCAGAATGGATTTGTGCCTCCACAAATATCATCAAGAAACAAAAATGGCTAAAGAGTAGCTACATGTTTGTTCCCTATTAAGGAGTCAATGTTTTGTTAAAATGTTTCCTTTTGCTGGTTTCTCATTCAAGCCAGACACCTATTTATCTTTGGAGTGGGAAGAAAACAAAATTCAAAAACCAAAAACAAAACAAAAAACAAAAACAAAACAACAACAAAAAAACCCCACCCAAAACTGGCATCTTTATCAACACTTTTCTATACACCCTCTTACCCACACATACCCAGTCATTCATTTATTGATCTATAATTTGGTAATATTCCAGCTGTGCAATGAGATCATGATCCATTCTCTAGCTTCATAGAGGCAATATATCTGGTGTCACTTGCTGCTGCTTTTGAAATTGGTTAATTATGTTATGCTACATACCCCTCAGAAAAGCTTATGTACTTCCTTAGATTTTTGAAAAAGTATGTATAAAAAGAAAGCTTTTGAAGTTATTGAGAATAGTTCATTGTTTTTTTAATCTATCCTGACACTAGGACAGGTGATAAGTTTATTAAACCAAATCCAATCAGTGTGATTCAGTAAATGTGTCCAATAAGAGTCTTAATATATACTTGCAGTGAGTTAGATTTTATATCAAGATAGAAGAATTGGAATTACTCCATACACTTCACCCATGTTCTACAAAAAAATGTACTTATCAATGAACTTACGAAAAAGACCCTTTCACTTTCCATTAATTTCCTCTGACAAATTTGAGCTAGGAGTTTGTTAACTTCATGACTTTAGGTATGAGTTGTGGGTGCACAGATAAGATCATTCAAAAAGGTACAGCATATTTGGACAACACTTCTATAGAATCGATTATGAAGATATAAAAGAGGATCCTACCGATACAGGAAGGCAGAGGATAGTCCCACGCTCTTCTTTCCCCTGTCATGCACTTGAGAAGGCTACTGCCGTGGAGAGTGTAGCCTGGGTTGCATCCATAAATAATGGTGCTACCAGCAAAGTGACCTTGGTCACTGATCTTGTATCCAAATTGTGGAATGCCAGGATCCTCACAATGTGAAAGTTCAAAACCTGTGATAAGTATACAAAATTACTAAAGGCAACATTTAACAGGAAGATTTAAAATTGTACAGTCTTCTTCTGTTGTTTTTAATATAATTATATACTTTTCCCTAATTGTATTACTCTTATAATATTTAATTCTGATTGTATTGGACAGCCATAAGAAGTTTTTCCTTATAAATTAGAATTTGTTGTAATTTTATAGATTGATAGATTGTAATTTTAAATTTTGCACCCATGTCTAGATAACTGTACCATGGCTTGTTATAGCACTAAGTTTCTGGCTTACCTCAAGTGAATTATGGCTCATAATTAATTCTGACCAGTGTGTTTTCTAGGATTATACCATCAAAATTTTAAAATCCAAACAAAGCATGTGAAATTATAACTGTCCAGTTAACAGGTATGTCCATTGCAAACATAGCTGTAGATTGCTTTCCTTTGATAGCACTGAAAGGAAATGATAGTCTCATACTGAAAATACAGTTTTTCAAGAGGTAATATAATAATAGTATTCAGCTTAAAGAACTCTGGATTTTTATATTCTGCTCTCTCCACAATATATAGCTTTCAAAAATTCTTACAGGAAAAAAAAAAAAAACAAAAAACAAAAAACCAACATATCAAAGCTACGTGTTGTCATTCTCTGGTGCAAAGAAACAATTCTTATGTCAGCAGTTTGGGCTTTCTGCATGAATTGTGCTGGAAACTTGGTTTCCTGAGATGAATAATCCTGGAGAAGGTCATTTACAACTAACTATACCAGTGGTGAGAGAATGCTAGGGAGCTTTATAGCCAGAGGAGGTTTATACTTTGAGCGTGAATGAGGTCCAGGCCTTAAAGACAACTCTAGGTTATAATAACTGGAGGCATAGGACTCTAACCCGCCTACCAGAGGTAGGTATTTACATTTCAAAGGTTAAAATGAGAACTCAAGATCCTTTCCATCCCATCTCCAAGCTTCAAGGGTCTTTCTCCCTCCTTTTAGGAGAGGAGCGGAAGTTGACTTCCTTAAGCTAAACAAGTCCATTTTTCTTCATCCCTTGTCCCTGGGAACTCGTAGATTTTTCCATCTGATTTCCATCATGTTATTAGAGGGTAAGGACTGGGTCAAAAGAGGGGGGGATAGTCTGCTATTATTATTACATTATTTAAATTATAATTGTTACTGTCTCTAGACCCAGAAGGCACTGTGTGCATATGCAGAATAAAATCAATAAGAACAAATATCAAAAACTTAACAGTAATGGCACAATTCACTATTAAGAATCTGAAAGACCTAGAAAAGGATACTTCATGATTTAAACCAAGCATGATAGTAGTAATCAAAATCTAGACCCCCTAGCTATGGCATTCTCATCTTTTTTTTTTTTTTTTTTTTTTTTAAGATTTTATTTATTTATTTGTGAGAGAGCGAATGCATAGGAAGAGGAGAAGGGTCAAAAGGAAAGAGAGAAGCAGACTCCCTGCTGAGCGGAGAGCCACTTGGGGATGGATCCCAGGACCCTGGGATCATTATCTGAACTGAAGGCAGACACTTAAGCTACTGAACCACCCAGGTGCCCCTAAAGTTCTTGTCTTTAGTGTCTTACAAAGTGTATAAATGTAAGATAAATAATAGAATGAATGTGCCAAAGATAATTAGGTGCAATTTATACCAGTTATAGCTTCTGAGACTTGAGAGCTATAAAGAATATTCTAGAGAGCTTCATGAGTTTGCAAAATTTGTGATTTCAAGACAAATGATGTTGTAGAAAAAGAGAATTTTATGTGTGCATATCACATTATAAACAAAAAGATTTGCATCTCTTTTATAGGCACAGATCTGTGTCCAAATTAATCTAGATTTGAACTAGAAAACAAAAAAGCATGTATTAGTTCACATGTCAAATCATGAATTTGCCTCATTGACTTCTTAGAATGTCAAAACAGATATTAAATCACTAAAACTTGCACATCTCAAAGTACTGAATATATATGATAATTTCAGTATATTGAGGGATACATCACCTCTCAGAGAACATAAGAAGCCCCTTCTACTCTTTTCTCTGGGGTCTTAGCCATTTTTTTCTCCTGAAAACTTATAGAATTACTTAGCACATTTTCATTATTTTATAAACATTTGCTTCTTTTCTTCATTTTTTCCATAGAGTGAAATCATTTCATTCCCCCCTCTTTTCCACAGTGCCTTCCCAGCACAAATCTTGGCACATAGAGGGTGTTTAATAATTTTTGTGAATGAATGGGATTTTTAGAGGCAATTATCTTGAGGAGACAACTGAAAAAGAAAACTAAAATAATGCTGATGAGAAACTGAAGTTTATGAAACAATTAAAAAAAAAATCTCCAGGAATTTCCTGTACGGATCAACTTGTGACAGTTCCATTTGAGTGAAAATATGTTAAAATAAAGCAAATGAGGATGCCTGGGTGGCTCAGTGGGTTAAGCCTCTGCCTTCAGCTCAGGTCATGATCCCAGGGTCCTGGAATCGAGCCCCGAGTCAGGCTCTCTGCTCAGCAGGGAGCCTGCTTCCCCCTGTCTGTCAAATAAATAAATGAAATCTTTAAAAAAAAAAAAAAAAAAAAAAAGAAAGAAAATGTAAACAGCTTCAGAAACAGAGCCAAACAAGAAGTTAGAAGTTGTAACTCAAATTGTGAAACATATGAGATATAAAGGATCCATGGTCAAGCAAGTCAGTCTTTCAAACACAGAAGCAGAAATGGCAGAAGTAGTAACTCTAAATTTTGAGGACACATTATTTTACATGGATCTGCATACTTAATACTTCATTTAAAGTGTCCTTGCTCAAAAATTACAAGTTTGCATGTCTTCTACCAGACATAACATTTCGTTTATCATTCAAAATGCACCCACTTCTGAGTTTTACCATATATCATTTATCAAAATAAAAATGGAAATCAAGCTCTCTTTTCAAGGTTTATTACCAAATTCATCCTTCCTTAATTTGAATGTTCTGTAAATGTGGTTGGCAATTGCTGGTGATGAGGTAAAATGGAGATATTCTTTGTAAATTAAGATAATTTATAATACTTGGCATTGTAGACGAAAATGCACGAGGACAATAGTATATAAGCTACAAAGCACAACATAATTTAGTCCAATTTGGTAGAATTATTGTTGCTTATTCATAAATATTCAGATCTGTCTTATCTTTATGGAAACATTCAGCTGCCAGTCTTTTCACAGAAAAGCTCAAATACTTGAAACTGACAATTAAATAAAGATGTGTATGAAAAATCCTATATATTATAAATATTCACCATTCCTCATGAAATTTGATACTCTGGTGAAATGAAAAATTGTAGAGCACAAAATGAACTGAAAATCCCCATTACCTAAATCCTTTTGACTTAATTCTTTTGACTTTATGAATGACTTTTACACTGAGATTTAATTCCTTTCCTGCCACCATTAGTATAAGGATTTCTAATTTATTTTTAAGTCATTATTTGAAACCCATACAAGAATACCAAGAATAACATAACAACTTCTTCATCTGGCTCTATCAGATTCTGCTAAGTGGCTTCAGATTAATATTAATATTATTTCAGATTAATATTCATATTAATTGATCATATTCACATATTCTTACTGAGAAATAAATATGATAAAACAAGTTAAAGCTCCGTTTTGTTCCCTTCTCAGTCCTTCTCTGATTTTTCCCTACCAAGAGCTAGCAAATATTCTAAATTAGTATATTATTTTCACACCTTTTTAACATTTTTATCACACATCTATATATCTATGAACAATACATAGTATATTTTGCATTTATACATTTTAAAATTTTTTATTTATTTAACAGAGGGAGAGAACGGGAGAGAGAGAGAGAGACAAAGAGAGAGCACGGGGGCATGTGAGCACGAGTAGGGGAAGGGACAGAGGGATAGTGACAAGCAGACTATCTGCTGAGCAGGATGCCTGGCTCTGGGGCTCCATCCCAGGACCCTGAGATCATAATCTGAGCCAAAGTCAGATGCTTAAGCAACCAAGCCACGCAGACACCCCACAGGGATTTATACATTCTATAAATTATACAATTATTTTCAGATTTCTTCTGAGGCTTTACTTATTGCCCAGCATTGTATTTTAACCTTTACAAACACACACATCACACAAATAAACATTTTTTTTTTTTTTAATTTATTTGACAGAGAGAAATCAGAGCTAGGCAGAGAGGCAGACAGAGAGAGGGGGAAGCAGGCTCCCGCTGAGCAGAGAGCCCGATGCGGGGCTCGATCCCAGGACCCTGAGATCATGACCTGAGCCGAAGGCAGAGGCTTAAACCACTGAGCCACCCAGGCGCCCCACAAATAAACATTTTATTCGTTTTCACTACTCTGTGGTATTTCATTAGAAACAGACTCCAAAATTGACTTATTTATTTTCCAACTGATGAGCATTTACACTGTTTCCAATTATTCCATGCTACGAAAAGGCTATACTTTTTGGTTTCCTTTTGCACATGTTACAAACATTACTATCCCATGTAGGGTTCCAGAGTTCATTTTGTCTTAAGATTCCATCAACATCTTCTAATCTACTTTTTAATTTCTGCCTTGGCCTACAAAAAGATAAATAGTTGAATTCCTACTCAACATAATTTCTGTGCAATTTGTTTATGAGCAAAAACTATGTATTCACATGGGGTAATGTCACATGGTCAGCAGAACAGTAATCCAATAAGGCAGATGGCTTAGCAATATAAATATTTGAAAACTCCGTCTTTGAATGTAAGTCAGCATTTCTGATAGAACTTAAAAGAGGTATTTATATGCTTTTTTAAAAAAAAATCAGTTAAAATGTAAATATGTACTTAATATTGTAAAAGTTACATTTTGGAGAATTTAATGGTGAATGAAGATATATTAGGTATATAGACTAAAAGGAAGAACTTTCAAATTGTTCAACAAAAAGTAAATAGGTTGTTAATAAGGGAACTGAGAAAGCATGTTGGCTAAATACAGTAAAGGGTCATATCCTTTCTGAAACTAAAAACATTAATTAAAGTTTAAATAATAATGCAAGGAAACTTAAAGATTAGATTAATCTATTGTCATCTTAATCTCTATTGAATTTGGTCAATTTGACTAATAATACTTAGTAAAATAATCTACAAGAATTATATTTAATGTTCGATTATTAAATTCTACTTAGGCCATGAATCTTGTGAGGAAAAGTCTCATTTTAGAATTCTTTATAATTAAATGAAGATGTACACAAAATAGAATGTCAACTTTGCCACTTTAAAATTTGAAAGCAGGAAATAAAAAACAATAAAATTCACAAGCAGGAAATTTGTCCACAGTCATGCACAACAGCTGTGATAATCCTCTTTGATTCAGACATAATAAAGAATATAATAGGAATAAAAAGAAGAAAATATTAAATGAATACACATTCCTTTTTTTCTCACTGGACAAACTAATAAAAAAAAAAAGGCACACACTTATTCCTCACTAGTCAAACTCTATGACACGTATCAAACTTTGAAACCACAAACTTTATAAGAATGGTTTAAGAAGACAATCCTTGTAGTTTTCAGTATATAGAAGTAAAACATTTAAACAAGCAAAAGTTTGTGGAAATGACTGATATGCATTTCCAACTGGAGGAACAGGAGATATGGTAAATAATTTTTTTAAAAAAATTTTAATGCTCTAAGTCCTATGCATAAACCTCTGAGTAGAAAACATTACTCACAGGCTTTCCTATATTTTAATTTGTTGGGCATGAAAAAGTGAGTGATATTTTTAAATGGCTAGTTTGTGTCTTGCACATCATACATTTGTACATCATTCTGGGTTGGTGAGATTCAGCTTTGCCTGAACATTAATTTTTAACCATCAGCCATTTGGTATTTGGCCAAACTGTATAGTTGGTTCATTCTAGATACATCTAGGAATGGAATTTTACTAGATATTGCCAAATTACTCTCCTAGATTACTTTACCAACTTGCATTTCCCAAAGTTAAAAGAGTTTTATGTTCTTCAAATTGCCATCAGCATTTAGTATTGTAGAGCATTTTAAGTTTTACTAATGTCATGAATATTAATATTAGTAAAGCAGAGGTTCTTTCTAAACAAGTATTATTTTTCTCAGAGTTCTTATTTTGATGTTACATAATTTATTTCTGCTCAGAAAGAGAGGTCCTCACCTTCAGTGAAACAAATCTAACAACAACAACAAAAATAACCCAACTGTAAAAACATATTATTTTAGGTTTAATTTTCTCAATTTCTATTAAGCATTTTTGTTTGTCTACCTGAGGCTACTTTTGTGCAAAATTTTCTTTTCATTTTCTTATTAATTTCTAGGATTCCTTTCTGTAGAGTTTATATTTTCCTGTTACATATATAGTAAATATTTCCTAAAAATGTCTCATCTTTCTACTCTGTTTATGGTGTTTTTTGCTACAGAAACATTTAAAAAATATATGATGACTGGGACTTGGTCAGAAAAATAGAAGCCACTTAGACATTTTGAATTGCTAAGATTCCATACATTAGAAATAGGTACATCTTTATTCTTAGGGTATTGAGGGAAAATACAAGAAATGCAGACAGTATAAAGGTCAGAAGACTACTGCTGGCTTTCAGGACATCCTGGAATTCAGGGAAGATGCTACCACATAAAACCACCTGCCTGTATCACAATCCCACCTGCTGCACCATAGACCTTAATGGCTTCTCCACCCACTCCACCTCTAGGCTCTCACAGGGCTGCCTTTAATTGACAGAATCTAAGTAGAGGTCTTCACTGGCTGGAGTATGGGAAATACAGTTGCCAGGTCTTTAGTCTCTACACTTTAGGAAAGTGCTTAGAAGGGCACAGATGTTACTGACTACTGACAGGTTTTTGCTTGTGTATCTTGTTTTAGAAATTGTTTTAGAAATCTCACTCCACCTTGAAGACATAGCTGTTCTAGGCCACACTTTTTTTTTTCCTATATATTTTATTTTATTTATTTTTGTAAAGATTTTATTTATTTATTTGAGAGAAAGAGATAGCAAGAGAGTGCACGATAGAGGAAGGGAGAGGGAGAAGCATCATCAAAGCGGGGCTCATCCCAGGATCCAGGATCATGAACTGAGCTGAAGGTCAGACACTTAACCGACTGAGCCACCCAGGAGCCCCTTTTTCCTCAATATTTTAATGTTTTCATACTCACATATAAGTCTTCAATCCCCAGAAATTAATTTTTATGTAAGGAGTATACTAGTAGGTCTTTAGATATCTAAGTTCAAAAGTTACAAAGTTTTTGGGATGCCAAAGTTATACAAATGACAATGATTATTTTGTTATTCTATTACGAAGAACTAATATTGCCTATGTAAATGACAGATAATGAAGAAATATTTCTCCAATATTTTAGCTAGAATACCTTATATTACATAATGCAGCATTAGTCAGCACTTCCTTTATTAAATGGTTAATTTCAAGTTTTAAGAGTGAAAGAAATGTCAAATGCATCTGTTAAGTGTTTACGGGACATAGAACCACCCAGGCTAACTTTGTTGCTCCCTTGTAATTTACTTGTTCTCTACTTGCATTTGCATTAAAATATATCCAAAGAATAAAGTTAGAGTCAATAAATCACCTGATTATTTTTCATTATTAACACTGCCAACAACATACTAGTAATTATATTAAAGAGTTTAAATAAGGATAATTTATTATATATTTGTAAGGTTAGTACACAAGAAAAGGCATCACAAGTTAACTAATGCCCATCATTAATTTGAATATAAAGTTTGAAATTGGCATGTTCCATGTGGATTACTGAATCATTTCAAGCAACAAGACTGGAAGGTTAAAAGTGTCCAAATATAGTTGAACTTTTCCCTTGGGATAATGAACATTTCTCCAATAGGCTTTTTAGTAAATTAAATGTACAGAGGTAATAACAATAGGCCCAGAGATAGTATCTACTGGCTGGGCATCATGGACATTTACCAGATCAGTTTTTGAGAAGACAATGCTATAATCCATCAAAAGGTCTGATTTAGCTCTGTAATGGATGGTTGTTTAAAACACCCAACTACTTTCTATTGAATAAAAGTGGGAGAACTACAAATGAGTAGAGCTAAAGGAATGTGCAATGAAGCATAACTTCAAGACATAAAGTTTAAAGACTACACAAACAACATAATAGACACGAGGTCTAAGTTATCCTCTGATTCTAAGTTTGGCCAATAAGAAAACACTCTGATTCTCAGGCATAAAATGATGAAAGTGTCTTTGGAATGAATTGTATTTACTTTTTAAAATATTTGTTTTTACATTTACATCAACAATAAAAAAATTATAAATCCATGGAAATTCAAATATAAAACACCTCAAACTTGGGTTGAAGATAATATAGTATGGTGATTAAGAGGCAGAGCCCTTCAGTTCAATTTCTGTACCTGTACTTAATAGCTTTGTGACCTTGGGCAAGTCATAACTCTTTTGTGCTTCATTTTCCTCTTCTTCTAACTGAGGATAATAGTACCTTCCTCACAGGGTTATATCTTATACCTGGTAGAGAGTAGATAAATGTTAGCTGTTATTTTTAACTCTACTTTGTAAAGATACACTGGTGTTGAAAGATTTCTCTGTATCTTTTAGGTAAAATCCAACCCCTAACTATAGCCTACCTCGCCCCTGCCTAATTTCCACTTTTTCATTTTGTCCCATTCTCCTTGCTCATTCAGTTCTAGCTGCATAACTCAAGCTCAGGTCTCTCTCGGGCCTTTGCACTTGATGATCTATCTGTCTGGCACCCTCTCCCCACAGATCTGTTTGTGGTTGTCCTTTCTTATAATTCCAATATCAACTCAAGTAATAACCTCTTCTGAGATGGAGTCCCAAAACCAACTAACTACAGTAGCCTCATCTTCTGTACTATTCTCCAATTGGCCAGTTAGAAATTATGTCTAAATGAAGTTCTCTTATCCTTTGTTCTTCTCTTTCTTTTCTGTCTTGTCCCACTAAAATGACATTTCTACAACGTAATCTTCAGTGAGAGATTCAGTGAAAGACATTGGATTTACAAGCATCTTCTTGAAATGTGGATTGAGGGGCTGAAGAAGTCTGGTCAGGTTATCCTATCAGGTTTTGCTGAGTTCTATTCAGAGTGAACCAGAGCGGAGTGATGCTTTAAGAAGGATACTAAAAGGTGCCTGTGTGGCTCAGTTAGTTAGGCAACTGCCTTCGGCCCGGGTCAAGATCCTGGAGTCTCAGATCGAGTCCCACACCGGGCTCCCAGCTCCACGGGGAGTGGGCTTCTCCCTCTGACCTTCTCCCTTCTCATGCTATCTCTCACTGTCTCTCTCTCAAATAAACAAATACAATCTTTAAAAAAAAAAAGAAAGGAAGAAAGAAAAAAAGGATACTATAATGATATCTTAATTTCTGATCTGTTCTTCCAAGTTTAGAAGGAGATGGTAATTTTCTCTCCCTTTACTCCCCCACTCCCTCTAGGAAATGCAGCTATGCCTTTAGGGGTCACAGGGAAATTGTCAACGAATCTGTATTTAAAAAGCATGCCTTATCTATATCTTTATTTGGGGTGAGTTTCAGATTTCTCCAGGGCAAGAGTATTTGATAGCTGTTAGTTTGAGAAGAACGGAAGAATGACCTGACTCAAAGAGGGAGTTAATTCTGAGAGGCTGAGTAGTGGGATTGATACCTTAATGGTAGTCAAGGTCTGACCAAGTTTATCATGCTGTTTTACTCTCAACCAGTGTAGCTATCCAGGCTTCAATTATTCTAATCAAACTAGGTAGAGTTGACTGGAAACTTATCTGGGAGAAGGATAGCCCCACAAAAGCTAAAAAAAATATTATTCTTGATAACTCTTAATGTTATGTTTTTATGTTATGTTTATCTTAATGGGTTATGACTGAAGAGATTCAATTTGCTTTAGAAAAATAAAGGACTGCGAGAGTTTCTCCTCTGAAGTATGATGTAGCATTTTCACAAGTATATATATAATTTATTTATTGATGAAGAAGAGTGAAAGAAGCTCACTGTCTTCTTAGTGTAGTAGAGCTGAAATTATTAATAATGAGTAAACCAAACGCTTTTCCTTTCTAAACACCCAAGAGTCCAGGCTTCCATAATACCACTAATTGCAGAGGCATATATTGATGCAACATCTATGGACTTATTACTTGTTTTGGAATAACTGTTACAGCTGTACATTGTAGTAGACACTGTAAGTTGTATTCTCAATATCTTTTCTCTTCTTCCTCACAAACACCTGATTTTGTTCCCAGCAGTAAAAGAATCATATCAGGCTGTATAGCATGGTGGTCTAATACTGAGCGATTATTTAGTCTACCAAATAATTCATTTCCCAGCTTTTCTTGCTAGGAAATCGGGTATAATGATATGGCTCAGTTTAGGACAGGGAGAGATAAGAGAATGTCTGACATAGATTTTGCATACCTGGTAAAGGAGGCATTTGCGGTTGGCACTACCTGTTCCCTCCTTCTCCCTGCCTTGACTATGCCTGGAGTTAAAATAGCCATCTTATGACCATATCACAGACATTAGGACAAAAAAATGAACACGTTACGGATGCTAAAGCAGAGAGATAGGGGCAGGATCCTTGTTCCCTAGGTTGGAGAGTTGAATCAAGAAACTACCTACTTGTTGTTCATCTTTTGTCTTATATGAGAAAAATAAATCCTGGTAATTTAAGCTATGGTTAGGTTTTCTATTACTTGAAACCAAAAGCAACATCTCAACTACTGTTTCCACTGGTCCATTTGCTACTCTTAATGATTATATGATGAATGGGCCTAAAAGATAGCTGAAATAAAATGCCCCTTAAAAGTTATGTTCTGAACTATTTGTTCTGAAAAATATCTGTTCAGAAAAAATATTTTCTCATTTCTATCTCAGCCAAATGTGTTTCTCTCTACCTAAAACTACAAATAACCAGGCAACCACACAAGTCAACAAAATGGACAATAGAGACATAGTGACTATCATTAGATAAGAAACCTGTCATTAGATAAGGGTGGTCATAAAAGGCCTATACATCTTAACAGCTAGAATTGTGAGGAGCTAGGTAAATGGGATTAATCCAAACTGGATTATTTGCTGTATTTGCCTTAATGTGCCTAATAGGATCTTTCTAGTCTCTGTGCCTTTCTTTAATCCTATTCTCTTTGCCTGGTATGCTCCCCACCACTTCTCTTTGCAATCCACCAATCCAACCTTTAATACCATTCTATTAATGAATCCTTACTTGATCTGATCTAGAGCCAACAGTTCTCTCTTCTGTCTCTAATTCTCTTAATGGGAATCCTGGGAACTCCTCTATGTCACAAAGTGTTCTCTCAGATGTTTCAGAGGCTAAGTTTGGATAATTGTAAGGAGGAACACAACACAGAATTGCAGTGTGGAATTAGATTTAGAAATAACCAAATACAATGATTCATACACAAAAACATTGTCTTTTACATTTCTCCATGTTTGGGCACCTTAGCAAATTCTTTTGTGTTCAGAAAATAATTACTACCTCTAAGAAGTTTATGAATATTTAAAATATATGCCCTTGTAGAATCTTCATCTATATCACAAAGGCATTATACAAAATCAGTATTCAGACCACATGTTAATTTACTAAGAGTATGCAAAGAGATGCGATTCAACCAAAACTGACTAAAGACATGAAGACAGGGAAGGCTTCCTAAAGAAGTATGTACAATATGTTTGCAGAAAGGTGTAACGATAGTACAGTGTGATAACTGATATCTTAGTTGGGGACAGAAAGTTCTGCAAATGAAATGTTTAAAAGTAAGCTAGCTCTGACTGAAGGAGTCAGGGTAAGTAAGCATCAGTGGGAAAATATCAGAGATGTGTCTTAAAGTTCAAAGGCTCAGGTGATGCTTCTGTTTGGAGCACACCAATAACAATTATTAACCTTGAAGAGAAAGCAGCCTAGCACTGGTGCTATGGCTGGAAACAAAAACATATCTGGAGGATGGGGATAAATTCCCGTCAAAGCCAGGGATTAGCTATTGGGGTTAGCTATTAAGATAATTGCAGATATGTAGAAAGATTGCCATTGTCAAAATCAGAAGTAAAACCTTGGAACAAATAACAATTAATGATGGATATGTTACAGTTCCAGGATCCTCCCAGAAGGAGCTCAGAACACAGCTGTTGATTCAGAAAATCAGAGGACCCTTCGCTGACCTGGTGATATCCACCAACTTGAAGTAGGCTATACTTTCAGTTCCAGATCTGAGATGGAAACATTCAGTATCAGTTCTGAGACTGAAAAATATTTATGGATGTATATCTACCCTTTAAAAAAAAATAATTGCTTTTATATTCTCTTCCCCATTCTACAGCTTTCCATCTTCATAATGACACACATTCTATAATGAACAACTAGAGTCATTAAGAAGAGTGATTTCAAATATGTGGGAGCTCATACAATGACAATAAGGTCAATGATTTGACTCAGTCTAGACACCTAACCACCCAATTTAAATGCAGGTATGTCCTACAATGTCTAGCATCTTTGCATCAGTAATCTCAAGTTACACAGAATTTAAAAATCTGGGAAGGAAATCTAGGTTTTTTCCTATGAACCCCATTAACATTTTTAGATAAGGAGAAATGCAAAATGATGCAGAGCAAAGAAAGGTCATTGTGTAGACATTGAGCCATGAGTTGAAAAATGTCAGCAACTCTGTTAGAAAACAGAGAAAGAGCCAGAGAAAAGCAGATTAAAACAACAAGTGCCCTTCTGAGCAGATCACACCAATTATATTTGAGCAATAATTGTCAATACTATTACTTTTAGTGTATCACACAGTAATAGCTGTAAACACAATTTGGTTAGATTTTCATTTGTCTTTGGAAGTACTTCATAAAAAATTGCATTGTACACAGTTCTCAGGATTTAGAAATACGAATTTAACATTCATTTTGTTAATTTAGGTTTTCTTACGTTAATGGTGAACAATTCTAGCACAGGTAGGAAAAAAAAACCTTGAAATAAACAGGGAACAATAGTAATCTCTTACTTAAATGCATCAGATTTTTTAAATATAATTTCAATATAATATACTCTCCTGTCTTCTACTTCTCTTATCATTAAGAAAGAATATTTTCACAAACAGCAATTTGATTCAAATTCCCTTCAGGATCCCATGTTTCTTTGATACTGTAATAATTTTAATTTTCCAGTTTCTGTAATAGTTGCCATTCACCTGACTTCTTGAGAAAATTTATAGGCATCATTAGATCTTTTTCAAATATTCTAAAAGTAAAGATTTCTGAATGTTGCTGCTAAGTTGTTTTGCTAAATTAATGAGCATTCTGAACTTCCAAGAACTGATTTGATCTGATTCTAAATTTGTTAAAAACACAGCTAGTAACTATCTCAGTTTTACATGAGCTTTATTTTGTTAGTGTACTGCTTACAGAGTAGAAACTCAATAAATATATTACTTGAATAAAACTTATTGTGGAGAGATGTATTAAGTCTGTTTCTTTTCTTATGGCACTGGTAAAATAAATTCATTTAATTCATATAATAACTGATGTAACCCACCAACCCATGCTTCTCAGTCTTTGAACTTCTACTCGTTTGTCAGAATAACCAACTGGAGTATAATGCAATAGTTTTATTTTTAATAAAGCAATTCAACACAAAAGCAAAACAAAATAAAAAACTTAACTCTAATGTAAACTCATCTGAAACCATCCAGTTATCATTAATGACTGTCCAATATATAACCACCACACTTGCAAACATTGAATTTTCATATATTAAAAAAAATTATATTTAAAAAAAAATATTGGATGAGAAGAATACTGCTATTTTAAAATTACGTAAATAAATCAGCCACAAATTACTTAACCATTCTGAACCTTAGTTGTTTCAATGTGGAATTGCAACAGTTAGAATACCTGTAATTTATGGAATCGTTAAGGTCAAATAAAATTGTATATATAGAAGGTAGTTCTACACTTCAAATTCATGATCAAATTTTGGGTTTTATTTCACCTCATAAGTTGCAATTATTTAATAAATACTCAGCCTCAGTGTTTGGCCATTTTTTTCTTCTAAAATACTTACTGGTATAGACAAGTTGAAAACCTTCATCTGTCCCTTCAGAATCAGAATTAAATTCCAGCCAGAGTTGATTTGAAGTACTGCTAAGTGTCAATCCTCGCATAGATGCGCCAGTAAATGCACCTAGTAGATGAGTCGTTTTATCTTTTCCATCATAAATCTGCAAAATGTTTATAATTAAAAATGTAAATGTGCCAATAAAAACCAGTTGAAATAATGTGTTTATGTTTATAAAGAAGAGGAAATTATCAAATTCTTCCCAAATCAGATCACTCATGTTCCCCAAGGACAATTACCTATATTAATCCCTACATATATCAAGCTAAGAAAGTTAGAATCCACATGGATAATTTTAAAATTCCAAGCTCAGTATACCTTAACTTTTGATCTTATTATAAAAATAATGCTTTTTTATGGCAGGCATTTAAAATTGAGAATATCTATGGAAAGGCTGGTTTTCAAGGTTGGTTGGTTCTTTTTCTGCAACTTGCTCAAGGGAATCAAATACCTTTTTTTTTTTTTCTAATAACGTAATTAATATAAAATATACTTGCTTCTTTTGCAATTTCTATAATTTATCCATTTTCTTTAACTTAATTCATTTTTGACATGCAAAAATATTAAATGAGTACTAAATGTTTTTAGAAATGATCTAACAAGGTAAAAATATACAAAACAAAATTGATGAGCTCTCAAAAATTCCTATGTAATTCTCATTCTTCTGAAGTTGTAACTTCTCATTATATTCTAATTTGCTTTTATCAGTGCATTATAGACATCTCTCCAGGTCAGTAGATACAGATTCTGCCTTTTGAGAGCTATGCAATATTTCACACAGTGCCACTACCACAACTATCATTCCCATATTAGTAAATTCAGGGGTTTTTTTGCTACTAAGAGCAATACTGAAATAAACACCTTTTACATATACCTCATTTTTTTTTATATTTGTATTTTCATAAGAAAATTATCAATATATGGGATTTCGGAGCTAAAATACTCAGGTATAGCTATACTATTTCCAAAAAGCATATCGAAATTAAGTGGAAGGTTTACCAACATTGCATGTTACTATTCTTTTGTCCTTAAGAGATGAATTTTCAGTGGAGTACTTATGCCCCACTCCCCCAAGACAGTGAAAATGGGTTCTTGCTTGCAATGAAGTCTTATATATTACAATGATTAGTAGTGCTACAAAGATCACTATATCTGACCAATTTTACTCCATAATATTTAGCTTCATGGGGTTGAAGGCTCATTAGATGAATGATAATGAATAGAAAAAGTTGAGAAATGCTGCTCAGTTACTTACCTGCTGCCTGAAACTGCTTTACTTCTAACCTGGTATTAGTATAAAAATTATGTTGTTGAATTCCTGAACAAGTGACCTTGCCACAGTCCCAGTGTTCCCCCAAAGTGGTATTCATCATGTTCATGTTCAGAGAGCAGTTAGATGGTATGCAATGGGATTTTCATTATTATTATATACATGTAACTATTATATTAACCTTATGGTAGACTTTTCTTGAACTAAATTTTTGGGTTTAATTTGATAATCTATATAGAATGTTTTCTATAATTTATAAATGAAAATTCATGTGTAGTTTTTATATTTTTTCTTTTTTTTCAAATTATCTTTATAAGGTATTAGTATTCAATTTATGTTAACTTAATAAAGAGACCGGGAAATTTTCACTGTATTTCTAAAGTCTGTATTATGCAAATAAAGTAACGAGACTTTTTTAATTAGAGGTTTAAGATTTTTTAAACTCCAGCAACTCTTTGAGTTTTTGTTCATTTAATTACTCCTTATTTATATGATCCTTTTATTTTCCACCTAGAATGCCTATAATTTGTATATTAAGTCTCCAAAACAGTATTATATTTTTCCAATATTTTCTCTTTGCATCTATCTTTCCCTCTGTATTATAAACAATCCTCCACTGGATCTTCCACATGAAAAATTAGATTTTCAGCAGTAACTAATCTCTTTTTAGGGCTTCTATTAAAATCTTAAATTTTAGGGATTCCTGGGTGGCTTAGCCCATTGGATGCCTTCCTTCAGCTCAGGTCATGATCCCAGAATTCTGGGCTCAAGTCCTGCATTGAGCTCCTTGCTTTTCCTCTGCCTGATGCTCCCCCCTGCTTGTGCTCTTTCTCTAGTAAATAAATAAATAAACTTTATTTAAAAAATGATTTAAAATCTTAAATTTTATTTTATTTATAATTATTTTTTTTTAAATCTTAAATTTTAAAATCATTGGTCAGACTCTAGAAAGTCTCTCTCTCAGCACTCTAATTGCATTAAGATTTTTTTTAAAAATTTTAAATTTATTTTCAAATTTCTCTTAACACTCCTACAGTTTGAATTCAACGTATACCACCTGTTCCATGCATTTAATTTGGTCTTCCTTCCCTCCAGTTACTGAATTCCCCTTAAGTCCTTAAGTATGTATTTATGTACCTTTAGCTATGTAAAGGATTATACTTCCTTATTATTGATATAAGATTTAACTGTTATAAAGACTAGAGATAAAATTTTATTTAACATGCTATAAAAATGCAGCTTGTGCTCAGGGCCTCTGGTGTCCTCTTCAAACCACATTACCCTACACCTTTTCTACACAGGAATTTTGAAGTCTCTTTTACCAGGACATTCTGCTCTTTCCCTTTGTGACCGAGGGAATCTGCAGCTTCATATGAGCCTCCGGGGCTCCACCAGCTTATTTATTATTTTAGCTCAGAGAGGGAGGCAGAAATAGAGGGAGAAAGATGAAAGCTGAACTCAAGCCAACATGCTCATGGAATTCCTAAAAGAAAACATTTTATTGTCCTCTCCCTTTTACAAGGTCTTTATGTCAACTAAAAACAACAACAAACAACAAAAAAAAGTGGGTTGACTGTTTAAAGAGTATCTGAGCACTAGATAGAGGGCTGTACGGACAAATTTCCTAAAATTATATAAGAATTCCTTGAACCCCTGGGCGGAACTTACCAGACAAATAAGTTTCTGTTTTAGTTATCAGCAAGAAGTTCTTTATCTTCAACAAAGCTGAACCAAATGTTGAGGTTTGTTAGCTCAGGGATTTTATTGTTTGATTACATAAGAATCAACTTTCGATTTCTTAAGAATAGTTGTCACCAGTGATAATTCAGAGGCAAGTCAACACACTTGCTGGAAAACACACTTTTGTGTCTGTGAGTTTCAAATGTTCAATATTCTCGGAAGCTGCTTTTGAATACATTTATTTTATAACTCTCTATATGACATAGTTCATAAATTCTAAGTTTAGAGCCATACATTCACAACCAAACCATTTGGCCAGCAGATCCAGTGATCTTATTTGTGGTTAATATTGTCTAGGTAACCCCAAAGAATACTTTCCTTTTTATTTCCCTTACTTTTTGCCAGCATGTAATTTCATTCTTTTTTTTTTTTTAAATGTAATTTCATTCTTACGTTAAATATAAATAATTGTTTCTTGGGTTCAACTAGTTCTGCTTTTATGCATGAATACACTGTAGGAACTTCATATCTCAAAAATAGCCAAGTAAAGGGGCAATATAAATTAAAGTAATTGATGTAAATCAGCAAACAGAAACTGGTTCTTGAATTCTGTTTTTGGTTTTTGTTTTTTTTTTAAAGTCTCTCCTAATGTTTTTCTTAAATGTTCAGTGGTAAGAAAAAAAAAAGTTGAATCATTAGAGAAACCCTCTCTTTACACATGACAATCGTTCTTATATAACATAATTTTAAAAAATAAACAAAATAATTCAACTCATATTTAGTTCTATGCACTGTATTATGTGCTGAGAATAAAGTAAAAAATTAAGACATCATTCGAAAGCTGAAGGAAATTTTAAAAATATTGTCTGTCCCAAGAGAGATATTTACATTGTGTCTTTCTACTTTCTACTTTTTAAGTTAGAAGCATACTCTTTTCTTTTTCAAAAGAAACTATCTTTAAGATATTTTAAAAATAATGATTGAAAGAAAAAGACTGAGAAGAGCTAATACTAATATATATAATATATATAATACATATATATATATATATATATATATATCCACACACACCTTAAGCCCAGCAGAGTGGATCTAATTCAGCACCAAAACTCATTAACTAGTTTATTTAACAATGTAAAGTCAAAAGGTAGAAAACAAATAACACAGAGATACCACTATAATCATAAAAGTAAAATGAAGTGTGATAATTCAACTATGAAATTTTGGAAGTATGTATAGAGTTATTAAATCAAGATGAAAAGCAAGTGTTAATTAGCAAGGTTTTAGAGAAGAGTTTTATACTAATGATCAAGCCAATGTTATTTAACTTATAAATAAAATTCTTCAAATGTATTCAAATACATATGTAAGCATAAAGGCAGTAAGAAATAGCAAAACATTGCAGCCAAAGGCAAATTACTTTGGAAGCAAACATGGACGCAAGCATATAAATAAAAAAATAAAATGAACAAAATGTATATTTCATTTGAAAGTAAATTTTCAGGGGTATTTGGGTGGCTCAGTTTCTCTTTGGCTGGGGTCATGATTTTAGGGTCCTGGGATCAAGCCCAGCATCAGGCTCCCTGCTCAACAGGGAGTCTGCTTCTCCTTCTTCCTTTTCCCCCCAAACCCCCAACTCATGCTTTCTCTCTCAAATAGATGAACAAAATATTTTTTAAAAAATAAATTTACAGTACAGAGTGATTATATTGGGTCTTACCATAGAACTTTTGACATTATTACTTTTTATATTCTCAGTTACTTAGCACCTAATTCAGATAATGAAGACTCACTTTAATGTCAAATTTAGAATTTCAAGTTGATTTAAGAATTACTATCATTAAAGGCATTGAGGGCTTTTGTAATAATAATGAAGGTCCTCAATGAGGCTCTAATTTGTCAAATGGTTGCCATTAACCTGGTAGTGTCTTAATAGAACAGACTAGACCTCAATGTTGCCATGTTTCAGTTATCAAACCTTTTATAATGGATCAGGGCCTGTAATTAGTTTTGGTGTACAGACCCTCCTATATTTGGAAGGTCAAATCCTTTATAATGAACAGCTTATTAACACTTAAAACTATGTTTTTTGTTTTTAATAAATGCATAATTAGAAGGCATATTCTCAGTCATTCCTTTAATGAATTAGCAAGTCAGATGTTATCTTAACCCAAGAGCAGAAAGTACATAGAAAATAAAATCAAAAGAAATCACACATGTACATATGTATAATCACACAAACCTGCAAATTATTCCCACTTATGGATATTAGAATTTTCATTTTGGCTGCTTGTTTTATAGGTTGATTTAGAAATTTAAATAAAGTTTTTCTAATAAGGTGAGTGAGATGTCAAAATCTGAATAAAAAATAAACAAGAATAACTTTTACAATGGTTGATCAAAAAGGACAATGTTCCCAACCTTATGCTCTCTCCAAAATAAAATGAAACAGAGGAGAGAACTTTTGTTCACACTAAAATATTTATGTCTTCAAAATAGCCATATAAGGTGTACGCAATTATAAGAGCTAATATATTTTAGTTAAGGAGCTTAGGACACAATGAAGAACACACTTTTCAGGAGGTTTAGCATTGCAATTATATAACAGATTTGAAGTCCCAATTCTACCTCTCAAGCTGGATGGCCTGTCAAAAATCATTCACTTCTGTTATCCTCAGTATGGGAAAGAATGAAGGGGTTTATGAGATCTAATACAGCATTCTTGACAAATAAATATTTACAGAGTGCTTTTGGAGGAAGAGAGAACAAAGGATTACCAGTGAACAAGCAAAGTTGGTAGATATGTATAGTAGACATCTGAGATCTCTGGTTTGCTAGAAAATGTCTAATAACCAGCTCCCAGACAAATAGAATTGGTGAATGTGTATACCCAATCATACTTAAAAAATAACTTTTATTAATATAAAGAGAGGTAGACTCGGGGACGCCTGGGTGGCTCAGTGGGTTAAAGCTTCTGCCTTCAGCTCAGGTCATGTTCTCAGGGTCCTGGGATTGAGCACCACATCGGGCTCTCTGCTCAGCAGGAAGCCTGCTTCCTGCCTGCCTCTCTGCCTACTTGTGATCTCTCTCTCGTCAAATAAATAAATAAAATATTAAAAAAAAAAGAGAGGTAGACAAACTTATTCTAAAAAAGAATTAGAAGATATTTATACTCTTTGGGAGATAATATCTCTGTCATAACTACTCAATACTGTCATTGTAGCACAAAAACATGGACAGATAATATGTAAATGAATGAACATGGTTTTCTCCCAGTAAAATTTTATTTATAGACATGGCCGTCAAGACCAATTTGGCCCATAGACTGTCTGGGAAACCCTGATTAAAGGGATATGTAGCATGCAAGTTACAAATAGCAAAAAAAAATTTTAAACCTGCATATATACTCACTGCTCCAAATTCCATAGAGGTAATTGATTTTCACAGAATACTTTTTTTTTTTTTTTTGCCAAATTTTTGTATCTACATCTTATAATTGCAACTGACAAAAAAGAATGGTTCCTAACTGAATATTGCTTGCGTTTTTTAAGTTAACAAGATCTAAGTAAAGCAATGTAAAAACAATGTTATATCAGAAAAAAAATTTGTAAATGATAGAAGCAACCTCTTGGCTAAACCGAATAATAGTTTTTTAATTCTAGAAAATATGTATTCTCAATATTTTGGTTTATTCACAACAGAATGACTACAAACACAACCTATTCTTAAACTTAAGTATAGATGATGTGCAAAGGAATAGATCAAGTCAAGATCTGTAGTATTTGCCATTTTCTGCAGTGTAACTACTCCTAGTATTGTCAATATCGAGCTATCAATATGACATCTCTGTATGTAGAGTTGGGAAAGGATGGACGCTTTGCGTAATATTTCCACCATAGAGATTTAGTACACACAGCTCACCTAAAAAACACACATAATAACAAAAATAGTAAAATAATTAAGAAACGAGAAGTTGTATTTGTTACCCTTGTTTTTAATATAACAATTGTAATGTAACTGTGACCTAATCTGATGTAATTTTTAATAATGTCTATGTTTAACAACCAGTTCACAAAATTACTGAAAATTTAGCAATAGGTTCTCACAAGTAGTATTCCCAAACACTAGCATATAGGTTACAAAATAAGCTTGAAAATAACAACATTTGAAAATGTTTGAACATTCAAATAACAACATTTGAAAATGTTTGAAAAAGCTTGAAAAACAACAACATTTTAATAACTTTATTTTCATGCTGCTAAAAGAATATTTTTAGCTTTTAATCCAGTCCTTTATTTAGTTTTGCATAACTATGATAATTCTTTCAGACTCTCAAAACCAATATTAAGTTATTTAACTGACTCTTCTCCATAATCATCCATCCTGTCTACATTTTGCATTAGACATAAATCTTTAAACTACGCAATACTGAGTGTGGTAAAAAGATAGCCTTGAATTTTTTCTCTGCTACATTCCCTTATCTAAACATAATGCTCAGTCTTTTTCTGAAAATAGAAACAAACACTACAACAACAAAACAGAGATAGTATTTCTGATTGCTATTCAGCTTTTGTCTTATCAGGCTGACAATGGCAATTACTCATTGGTGATTGTTTAGAGTATACGTATAATAAACACCTCCTATAAATGTTAATTGAAAGAATTAATTAAATTACATATTTTGAGTGAGGGCTGGAGAAGTTCAGTATTCTTGTCCATTAAAAGGAACAGAACCAAGGAAGGATATATTCATAATTCCCAAACCCGATGTCTATCAGATAATCCAGAGAGCTTTATAAAAATCCAAAATTCCAAGTACAGACCAACTAAAACAGTTTCCCCAGATCTACTGAATCAGGAAAATCTGGTAGTGGTACCAGAAGTAAACTACCTAGAGGAGTCATATGATCAGCTATATTTGTTATAAACTTTATTAGTATGGTTGTATGTAAGTAAGGTAATTTATGGAAGGAGGAGGGAAGGAGAAAGAGCGAGTGGATGACAAAGTGAGCATCAGCCTGGATGGTGCGCTCTCAGGAGAATGCGTGTGTGTGTGTGTGTGTGTGTGTGTGTGTGTAGGTATAGATTAAGTTGATACACACACATGCTTTTATTATTGTTGCTGTTTTAGTCAGAATCCAATACAGTGATATTATAAAGTAAATGCAGCCAGAAGAAAAAAAGCCTTGACTAGACCTTACACTCATATAGAGATTATAAGAGAATATTATCCCAAAGAACATAGCCAATCCTACCATATCAAGAAAAACAATGCTTTTCTCTCAGTCAAGGGACAAAGGGTTCTATAATGGGCTCTCATGGACTGGTTTGCAGTGGGGGAAATCACCCTGCATCATGAGAGGAATCTGTCTTTGAAAATTAATCAGCTGTCCTTTGGAGGGAGCATCTGTCTGCTTCGTGCCTAATTGTGCCTGTATCAGTAGGTACTTCTGAACTAGCTGTCCATGGAATTAATGGGGAGGATAAGACAACATTTAATCATCTACATCTTAAACTGATGGAGAGACCATGAAGACCACAGAGTTGGAATTTAAAGCCCATCCCCAATGGTCTCTATACAGTGGCTTACTGAAGTTATTTTGAAATAATAGTTCAGAATAAAACCAAGGCAAGATTATCAGCAGGGGCTGTTTCTACTATAATATTTAGTATATACAATCTTTTCAACTTGGGGAAACATATCTTTATTCTAGAAAAGTTACAGAAATCTTTGCTGGAGATATACATTTTCATGAAAGATAAATCCTTATTTATTTAAAAATCTTTATTTAAGGGCCTTGAATTGCATTTTTCTGCCTTCTTTTGTTTGTCACCATCACATGCACTCACAATGTCACTTTTAACTGAAGTCTCAACCATCCTCAGGTAACACAGGTAACAAGCGCATGTTACGTTATTCCAAGGAAGCAGCAGATGAGACAGAAATTATTCTGAGGAATACATTCAGGTTATTCTTTATAAAGGCATCACCTGTGATCCTAAGTGAATTTTCCAATTAATAGCCGTAATTCAGTATGGAGAAGTAATGGATATCTTTCAAGCATCACAGAGAATGATATTTTAAAGAAAGAAATATTTTAGGAAGAATAGTGGTAGGCCTGGGGAAGCACTTCTTAACTGTTAACTTATAACCGTATGTTTATTATAGTTGCTTATGAGATACAGTTTAGCAGCTAGCCTTATACATCTGATCTATGTCTTGATATATTTGATATATTTTCCTCATACTTAGCCTGAGGAAAACATAAGCACTGCCTCACTTCGAGGTTTAGGCATCCCATTAATCTCAATGTTGACTCTAATTCAGCAAATAAAGCTTATGTTAACAAGAAAATCCAAACAATGAACTGGAGGTTGAAGAGATTATAAAGTGAATCTCTGTTGCTCATTAGGGAAAAGAAAAAAATAAGAATGATCCTAAATTAATAGTAAAATTGTATATATCTAAGGAAATTTCCCATGTCTATACAAATCTTACAAGCACACAGTTCTGTCTATATTAGAGAACCATCAATTATCATCAAAATTATATTTTTTTAAGAAATTTCTTTAACATCACTGCTAAACAATGATCCCCTACCCCTGCCAATCTGAGATGTCACATTTCTTTCTTTTTTTTTTTTTTTAAGATTTCTGAAAACAGAATTATGTTGGATTTCTTACCAGGGAGGAAATCTTGACAATTAGGAAAAAATTTATGCAATTATTTTAAAAATATTGAAAGTGGTTTTTAGAGAAGTGTTTATTTTTATTCTATTTCCTCATATAAATTATATTTACTAAAACACTTACTTGGCAAAATATGAATCAGCAAGTGTGGAAATATTGTATCTTTTAAAATTGTATCTTTTAAAAAAATAGGACCTTTGCCTATTTCAACTTTTTAGAAAAAATTTGTAAATTTTGCACTAAATATTTATTATCATTATTAATATTTTTAAAGATTTATTTATTTATTTATTTATTTCAGAAAGAGGGAGCATGAGTGGAGGTAGGCAGATGGAGAGGGAGAAAGAATCCCAAGCAGACTACGTGCTGAGCATGATGCCAGATGTAGGGCTTGATTACCACCTGACCCCAAAGCAAGAGTCAGATGCTTAACCAACTGTGCCACCCAGGCAGCCCACTAAATGTTTACTATTAATAAAATATATTTTACTTATATAACTTATAGATAGGAAGTCATTAGTTTTATTCATTTACAAAATATAAATTTTTTGTAATCATAAATGCAAAAAAAATCCACGCATCAACAGAGATAACCAAGTAACTTAAAAGATATCAAAACAAAAATAAACCATCACTATATTTCTTAAAGAAATAACCATTCCTATCTTAATTATGTTTTATATATATGATTTGGTATTACTGAAACATTAAAATTTATGTATCATAAAATAAAAATATCTGTATTATAAATAAGCATTGGCAACAAAACATTTATCTCAATGAAAATGATAATAGGAAAATAGGAAATAATGTATAATTGAAATCTATGAATGGCGGAATCAACTTATGGTTGATCACACATATATATGCATATATATGCATTAATATATACTTATTGACTAAAAATTATCAAAATACAAGAGTTTCTGGGTTCACCTACCTTAAGAACGTCTCCTTGTGCTAAATGAAATGTTCTGGCTGAGATATTGATTCCCTTTCCTGCTTGAACCTGAATACTATAAATGCATTCATGGTTGTTTTCATAGTTGAGTGGATAATTTGGAGAAAGCAAAATTCCTTCATTATTTGTTGCAGATGCACCACATTCAGCTGCAGGTAAAACAGAATATTAAAGCACAGTTTAATAGAAAGCATTATCATTTTCAAGTAATGTAATGTATGGAAGTGTTAATGCATTTTATTTTAATTAGAACCTAACAGGAAAATAATGTACAAAATGGCTGTGTACTGTAGATGATTTATTCCCTCTCAAATAATATATGGGAAGAAGGAACAATTGTCCATGGACAGGACATTTGTACGCAAGTGGAAATATAAAATAGTTTTAGTATTTCACTCCTGCTCCAGGATGAAAAGGTAGCATGAAAAAGGATGAAAACAAAAGATTTTCAGGACATATTTTAAGTTTGTATATTTCTGGTTAATTGATTACTTTAAATTTACAATTTACTTCTTTTAAAATACATAAAAAAAGATAGATCAATTTTATTTTAGAATGATTCTTATCTGATCTTTTTATTTTTACCTTTTCTTGAATTTGACCCCTTTTCTCCCAATAGTCAGCATTCCCCTGACCCAAGAACTTCAGGAACAAAAAGGGAAATAAATACTATATTGTCTTTCAAAACTGATATAATGGGTATAAGCCATTAACCAATAATTGTAACAAACTGAACACTTTTGGAAAATGGATCACCTTTCCCATTTTAAAAAATAAAACAAATTAAGTCAGTCTCATAATCAATAAATTGTACTGCTAACTCTCCTGGATTAACTTTGCAAAATTTGAGGACATGTCTAACTACATAAATTGGGAATTTCTCCTTTTTTTAAAATTTAATTTTAATATTTAAAAAGCATGTAGCAATATTACAAAATCAAACAAGTCCTTGTAAGTTCCCAAACATATTTCTTATGTCTCAGAAATTCAATGAATTCAGTTTTCTATCAGATCTAATAACTTGTCTCATTTTACCATACCATAGGCCAGGAAGAGTTATTTTTTCAAAGTCTTAACTTATCAAGAAAATAAAGCAAGTCATTATGCTCCAGAAAAGATTTTTAAAATAATGATTCATGAGAATAATCTTAGGAAGTGTATAACGAGGTAAAATATAATGAATTGTTTTAACTTTTAAATACATTGTTTAATGCTTAAACATTTACAAAAATAACGCAAAAGAAGAAAGCCTAATGAGAAACGAAAATGATCTAAATGAAACAGTCAGTATAATGACAATGTAGTGTGAAATAGTAATAAAAACCAATGATGTGTTGCTAACAATCAGCCAGTCACATGAACTGCCACACAACTTAGCTCCTCCAAGTTCCTTTTAAAGTAAAAGGAAAGCAAAAAACAAAACAAACAAAAACCGTCAAAAACTCCCAATATCAATTTAAGTTTTCATTTTTATGTAACTTTTAAGCATGTTTGAACATAAAATAAGTTCTTGTAGTTATAGCCTTACACAATTATAATACCAAAACATGTTTACAAAATATAAGAATACAACTACACACACAGTAACATTTAAAATAGCAACATGTATCTAATGCGGAATAAGATTTCATTTTCCTGAAATTAAATTGCTCTTGGCAATGTGGATGAGGAGTCAGCTGCTGGCATATAGGCTTATGGAGTTTGTTATGCCTTTATTCATTTTTTTTAAAGATTGATTGATTGATTGATTGATTTGACAGAGAGAGAGAGAGAGAGAGATCACAAGTAGGCAGAGAGGGTGGGGGAAGCAGGCTCCCTGCTGTGCAGAGAGCATGATGTGGGGGCTCGATCCCAGGACCCTGGGATCATGACCTGAGCCGAAGGCAGAGGCTTTATCCACTGAGCCACCCAGGCACCCTGTTATGCCTTTAAATATACTATGCTGTGCAACGATTCCATTCTCCCTTATCTTATCCCTCTCTAAACTTTCATCTGCATGGTAGAGTATGATACCACGTATCCTTCACTTAGTGCAAATGAATAATTTCTATTTTAAATCTGTCTCATTGCCTTCTTACTAGCTTATTAGAATCTAGGTATACTTCTGGGAAATAAGGACAAATGTAACAGACCACACGGATGATGCAGAATACACATGTATTTTTATCAGTCAGATTATTTATTAGAGAATACACACAGTTTTAACTGTTATAGAATCAGGGAGTTCTGAGAATACATCCTTGGATGCCAGCTTGCAAAACACCGATACACTGATTTGGAGCCCAGGCTTTAATAAGATGCGGAGATTCAGTTTCCAAAATTAAGGGGCTTAGTTTTCAAAATTAAGCTCTATATTCTACCTATATGGGTTTGGCAAGTTATTTATTTTCTCTAAGCCTCAATATTGTCATTATTGCCATGAAAATAATAACACCCTCCTCAGAAGGAAGCTTTATTTGTATATGTGAGTTGATAATATATGTAGAAAATACACGTAGAGCATTTAGCATGGTGCTGGAGTACAATAAGAGCTTGAAAATTAAAGCTATCATTATGAATATTTAAGTGTTAATGCTCATGGTAGTACTATGTGCCACATACAGAAAAAGAGTTTCAGGATACTTACATTATCCCCAGTGTGACTACCTAGGTGTAGAAAGACATTTATGTATGTAAAAAAGCCAGGAGATTTTTCATTATTTTGGAGAATCACTTATAATATTAAAATCATTTTAGCAGCTTGTATAAACTGAACAAAACAAAAATGTTCCCCCCCCAAAAACAAAGCAATAAGTTACATCATTACTCATGAAAATACATTAGTAATTTATTGTTAAATTCTCAACATTTAAATAGATGGTGTCTTCTACCATAAATATTATTGGGTCTATGTTGTATAATTTAATGGAAATTTGCTTTTATATGAAAAATAACCTGCTTCTGTTATATTTTAGTATTTCAGTTGGTTTAAATGCCTATAAATGTGTTTCTAGTTGGTGAAATAAAATCAGGACTCAAACTAGAATGGACGAATTAAGGGAGAAAATGTGGATTATGTTAGTACCTTTTTCATTTAATCATGACCATTGTATTTGTTCAGAGCAAAATGAAAGCACACTGTTCCTTGTTGAAAATGTACTGAGCATTTCAAGAGACCAATAAAGCATTAAATCAAGCATGGGACCCATCTCTGCATGGAGCCCGGTGTGACTACATGGCCTTCACACCCATGAAGCCAATTCTGTATTTTTTCCTCACAACAGCTCTGCAAGGTAAAACTTACTTTCCCTAATTTTATAGATGAAGACTCTCAAGTGAGCTTTCTTGCTAAAATCAACCAGTGTGTTTCAGAGCTGGGATTAACACTGGCATTTACATCTGCCATTGCCCATGGGATTAAAATTATAAATATATAATTTCCCTTTCAGATCAAAATACTTCTTTATTATGACAGGAGGCATTATTAATAATTAAATTAATGGATGCAGATTGAGACTATCCTAGATAAACTGGAATGCTAGGGCACTTTTTTCTTTATTCTTTAACAGTTGTATACACTAGTCCATTAAAAACTAAGAGAATTATTTTATGTGGACTGGTGTGTATCCTGGAGGAAGGAAGATTTTCACCCCACTTATAAGTTATTAGAAATAATTATTAATGTTCAGAATGATTGTGTCATTCCAAGGGAAGATCTTGAAATATAAAAAATGAGCATCAGTTCAGAATGTTCCTCTTATATATACACAGGAAAATGAACAAATCTTTTTTTTTTCAGTAAGAGTCTTAATAAAGTAAAGAATAAAGAGGAACGAGTTAAGGAGGAACTGATTTCACCACAATACTAAACTCCAGGAGCTAGGTGATTAATAAAAAATTATTTTTATATGTAATCTCATTTTCGATTTTATCTTTGAATTTCAAATATACCCCAAGCTGGCTTACAAGTACCCAATGTAGGACCAACATTTGATCTGTACAAGCTTTCTTCCTATACTACAGCTACAGCCCTCTTGCTTGACAACTGGAATTAAGTGGGGTCTAATGTTGAAATTAACAACAAACTTTGCACAGTTTGACCATATGCCCAAGTCCAGCAATGAACCTGTTTCTATCACTATTGTATAATAAGCTGACATAATATTTTCCAAATGCAGTTCTGATCTTGTAGTATGTGCCTCAAATATACTCATGATCAGCAAGTCAAAGTCTACAGTATGTCATGCAAGGCCATTTATACCATGAATCTAGTCTTCCTTTCTAACTATTTCCCACCTTTCTTTCCCATGCACCTTACAGTTCAGCTCTCCTGAACTCCTGGCCCTTTGCCCTGGCGTCATACTCAGCCTTTTTAAGTGCCTCTATTTTCTCTACATGTAAGCACCAGCTCTAGTTCCAGCGGATGTGACTTCAGGGCCCAAACAAAGAAGCAAATGACTTGCTATGGAATTATACTGTTATGGTTCCTCCCAACATCAGGTGGCTGTGATTATGAAATAAATAAAATAACGTCACACTGAAGAATCAGGGATAATTCTCACAAGTAACAGTCATGGCTATAATGTTCATGAATGTCCAGAAAAAAAAAAAAAAAAAAAAAGTAACTGCATTTTCATTGTACCGGGCATGAATATCACAGCAAATTTTCACAAAACACACTAAAAATGAGAAGATACATAAGTATCAGTAGACTATCCTTGAACATTCTTTTTTTTTTTTTTTTAAGATTTTATTTTATTTGACAGAGAGAGAGAGAGAGATCACAAGTAGGCAGAGAGGCGGGCAGAGAGAGAGGAGGAAGCAGGCTCCCTGCTGAGCAGAGAGCCCAATGCGGGGCTCGATCCCAGGACCCTGGGATCATGACCCGAGCCTAAGGCAGAGGCTTTAATCCACTGAGCCACCCAGGCACCCTAGTATGCTTAAACATTCTTAAGGTATGTTAAGATCACCTGAAGGGATAAAAACTAGCAGCAGAACAGCTAGCCCTAAGAGAGAAGAATGATGGTTAGTTGATTCTGGCAAAAGAAGTTTATATAAAGAAGCATCAGTTACATGGGAAAGAGCTGTTTGAGTAAAGGAAGTCCTAGAAATCCGAGTCAGTTGAAAAACTGTCATGATCGCCTAGCCATAGGGACATTTATGGCAAGTCTGCAGCTGTCACTGAACAAATACAAATCTGTGACTCACTACATCAGGGCAATGCCAGGGTGGTTTTCAGGCAGGTGCTGTAACAAATTGCATATATGATGTAACATATATAGGAGAAACATTCATTTTAATAAAAATAAAGCTACAGAGTCATTTTAATATAAACAATATTTTTGCTTAACTGGGTATCTTGGTAGAGAATGCATACTAGGATATTAAAGTGGCTAGAGGCAGATAAGAGTATGCTCTGATTTGGAAAAATCACAAATTGATTCAATTAACAAATATTTATTAAATCCTTAGTATGTTACCGGGCATGAGAGGTACAGTCTTGAAACCCTCATAGAATGTACTTTATGACAGAAAAGACAGATGTTTACTATATACTCATTCAAATAAGCAAATAATACTGAAATAAGCAAATAATAAGCAAATGATACTGAAAACACATAATGGGGAGCCTGACTTGTTCTGAATAAAGTCAAGACTTCTCTTAAGGAATGAAATTAGTAAATTAAAGGCAATAGGATAAGGCAGGTTGGTGGAAAGAATATTTCAAACAGAAAAAAACATTTCTGAAAATATTATGGGGGTGAGGGGTTGTGACATGTTCTGGGAACTGGTATGGGAGAGGTTTTATTTGTGCAAGTTTGAGCTGGAGGGAGGTCCTTGGGGATGAGAGTTTCTCTTGTTGTTTATCTGTTATGATAGGGAAAAAAATGTTTTTCTTAGGTGTGTATGAAAGGGGATGTCACTAAATGTGAACTGTTTGTTGTTCTTGTGGGGGAATAGCTTTGTTTTTAAGCCTTAGAAAATCAGTTGAAGAAGATGAAGAATAGAGAAGTAGATTGAATGAGACTTGTTCATAAAATATTCGAGATTTGGGGTCAGAAAACCATTGCTTGATAGTTCAAGGGTTGCGATGGTTTCTTGAAGTATGGTAAACACACTTTTTTTCCTCTACTGTAACATAAGTCCAGCGCCTTGTTTCCTTCATGGTTTGGTCTAGAATAAATTTTATGTTCTTGATAACTGATGTCATTAATTTCTAAAGCCAAGTTTGTTAGTATGACCTTCCTGCAAAATAATCAATGTTAAGATATTAATAGGTGGTAATGTCTCCTCTGTCTAATTTGAACTGGGAGGTCATCTTTTAATCATAGGAATTCACAACATAAAAACATTATATAATTTAGCAGCATATTAGGGAAATATTTTTGGAAAATAGGCATTTAATACTTCTTATCAAATATAAATATTTGCTGTGTAATCTCCAACCCAAATACCATATGTTATGACACCTTTATTTTGTGAAAAACAAACCCTAGCCATATAAATATTTTTATTTAAACATAGAGATTAAGAAATCTATGCAAGTTACCCATATGAAACTCCTTTCTGAGCTGAAAATAATATGTTGATAAATGTAGCCTTCCTTGGATTGGAGTAGAAGAGATATGTGTACTGGAATCTGGTGATAAGAGTACTGCTACAGTGAGGAATTCACTAGAGCAGGGATATCCATTGAATTTCAATTTTTTCTTACTTACTGAAAAACAGGCCAGCCCATGCATCATTAATCTCCATTACTAGGGTAAGAAAACTGGTAGCATCAATGGTGTGTGTATAGCCACGTATTTTCAGATAAACTGGTAAAATGCTTTTCAGTAATTTGGCTGGGAAATTTGACAAATGTCTATGATCAGTGAAGTCTGCAGTTATTTTTAAGAATTTGCATTGCAATTGAATCTCTTCTTTTAGGCTATTTTGAGAGCACCACAGGTTATTTTAAAATTGTTTTGTGAAAGCGGTTAAAGTAAACTTGACTAGGATTATTCAAAAAACTTCAAAAAATTTCAAACTTGAACACATGGTATGCTAAGTCAAATAAGGTATAACATTAAGTAGAAATATTATTGTCCATATGCTTAATTATTACCAGAGGAAAAATAATGCTAATAATTGTGTTTATATAGAAAGGGGGGGCTGGCATTCAAACTGTCAAATCCATATCAACCACTTATTTTATGTCATATATGTAAATTTACCTTTCTTTTTAAAGTTTTTAATCAGTTATTGAGCCCATTATGTCCCAACTCTAATTTCTACTTTATTCATCAAATTAAGACAACATTGATTTTAAGAGGCATCATTATTTTGTGTCTCTAAGAAAGCAAAACATTGCCGATAATTTAAGATAGCCATTGATTGTGACATACATACCAACTTCAGAGATGTTAATTTTTTTGAAAGGGGCATCTAAGAAATTGTGAAATGTGATAAAATGTGTTAATAAGATTGAATACATTCAGGAACTCTTCTCTTAATATGCCTTTATGACTTAACAGTATAAATAACACATTAGTCCCATAGAACATTTTTGTCAAATTTTTTTTTTCTCAAATAGTTACTTAAATATAGCTTAGATTCTCATAAAGTGGTTAAAATTAGAGGGAAGAGAAGTATATTACTCTTCTTATGCCACGGCTAAAAATATGAGAATCCATTAGTATTACTTGTATGAAGTCTGGGTTTCCTTTCCTTCATTGTTCTTAGACAACAATGTCACTTTACTGGATTTTAGTTTTTCCAGTTTCTCCAAATATAATGCATTTATGTGTCCAAGTACAAACTACTGATTGTTAAAGTTATTTACAAATCAAGAGTTCCTAAAAACAGATTTCCACTGGAAGAAATTAAGTTGGAATTTGTTATTTTTCTTCTTAAAATTTCATTTTAATGCATTTTCTATATTCTTGGCAATCATCATTGCCATGCAGTTATTATTTTATGAATTAAGGTCATAATTAAAGAGCATAAGTTTAAAACTTCATTTTTTTTAAAGATTTTTATTTGAGAGAGGAAGACCACGTGCATGAGTGGGGGGCAGGTGGGGCAGAGGGAGAAGATGAAGCAGGCTCCCCACTGAGCAGGGAGCCCCACACAAGGCTCTGTACCAGGACCCTGGGATCATGACCTGAGCCGAAGGCAGACGCTTAATCGACTGAGCCGTCCAGGTGGCCCAAAACTTATTTTTACTAAATATACAATTTTCTGCCAAAAAGTGTGCAGGATTTCCTATAACCTGAGATTGTCCTTTCATGCTTCCTTTACTTCTATAAGCAATATTTAAGGTCTACTCTGATCAGTTTATGTGCTCATTAAAGATAACACTAACAATTATGCCTATGGATATGGATGTACTACATTAGGTCTTGGGGATAAGGTTCTTCTCATGGGATTTGTGGTCAGAAGAGAGACAGACATGAAAACAGGCACAACATTAGTGTGTAATCTGTAGCATAACACAAGTTTGCAATGATCTGGAATGGCAAAAGTGAGGCAATAATATTTTAAAGTAGTGGTAAGAGAATATGTCAAGGTAGATTTCACGGAATAGGTTATCCTTGATCTGAGTTAAAAAAAAAAAAAAAATCCCAAAAGTAATAAAAATGGTGAAAAAAGATCCCAGGCAGAGGGAACTGCTTAATGAACACACAAGTGGGTCAATCAGATTGCTATACTTAGGAGAACCAGTAGTTCATGTGCCTTTCTAGGAAACTAAGACTTTATCATGTAGGCACTAGAGATCCATTGGAGAATTTTAAGAAAAGAAAAAGGTGATCAGATTTGATAAACCCATTAGGGAATGGATTACAGCCCTGGGTTCCTAGAGGCAGAAAAACCTAGAGAATGTAATTATAGAACATCAAACAGGAGATGGTAAGTGTCTGAACTAAGGTGATAGAGGAAGAAACCGAAAGTAAAGGTTCTAGAACTTGGAAACCAGTGGGGAGTGGGGAATAAAAGAAAGGGAAAGGCAGGGAAGATAGGAGGAAGATTGGCTTTGAGTATGTTGATGAACTTATTTTTGTACATGATGAATTTTCTATGCCTGTGGGATATCACATGGAAAAGTCCACTAGGCAGGTAGACGTGCTTATAGTCATGGGACTGCTAGCGTAAGCCACACACACACACACACACACACACACACACACACACACGCACACACACACAAAGGCTGCATCCAGGGATCTGAATGAATTCAGAGGAAAAGCAAACTAACACCAGAATCCATGGAATTTCAGAACTCAGAGGCAAAAGGACATTCAAGGAAGGTGCTTTCATGAAAGAGTAGGGAGGTTTTAGATTCAAGGAGATTGCCAGCGGTGTTAAATGTCAGAGGGAGTTCAATTAAGATGAATACTAAGGGTTCACTGCTTTGATAATTAAGAGGCGGGAAGAAAGGGAGTAAGATAAAGCCTTTAATGATACTGGTGGTAAAGACAAGCAGAGAGACACAGGACAGCTAGGGGTGACACAGGCTTGAAGGAAGAGCTCTTTTATTGTTGTTGTTATTTTGGCTTGGGTTAGTTGTGAATTTTAAAAGATTTGAAGATGTTTATATTATAATAGTACTGAGACAGAGGTTCAGAGGGATTTTCAGAAGCCATCCCAATTCTGGAGACCTATTGGTCTAGTATCCTAAGACTAGATTAATAAAGAAATCAACTTAGGGAAATCTGTGTGATTTTTATTGTGATAGTTGAAGAAGCAGATTTAAATTCCACGTACACTATGATTATGGAACAACGTATACATAAGAAAAAATGCTATTAAAGAATATAGCAATAAATTCTTTAGTAGTTTTCAGATAAATGCTTAGTATTTTAAAATGCACTGAAAACCTGTGATCATTGTTCTTAGAATAGATTATTTTATTTTCATCATTTTTTTAAGACTTCATGGCGGGCTCAGATTGTTATTGATTTATAATGATTAAATTTTAAGCATATATTTTATTCTTTGACTACCTCATTTAATTCAACTGATAATAATAGATCTAAAAACTATTGGTGTAGTATCAAAAATGTTTGTATAAAAATGCTCCTACCCCACTTAATGATACAAGAGAAAATAATCTTTTAGGTAATAGTGATGTTTTTACATTTCCTGGTGAGTTATTTCAGTGAAGCAGACCAAATTGTAGTAACAAAATATTCTGAGAGTAAGACAATAATTACTAATATTTCTGATATCCCAAGATTCTAATATACTTTTCTAGACCCTGTGAAAGCCCAATTAATAGTGTTAACTCAATAACAAGACAGAAGGAATACTAGAATGAGAGAAACAAGTTATTTTTGGAATAAAAGTATAATAATAATGTTTGTAGAAAACATGAACAAAATATTATTCTTTCACCTAATAGAATTTAACTTTGTATATGCAAAGCTATAAACGAAGGGGACATACACAAAACAATGGTTAATAGAATTTAAGTGCTTTCTATACTAAGTGCTTTATTTATACTTTTCAGTGAAGTGAGCCTGTGTTTCTAAAGAGAAATGTGATGATAGGAGTGGCTGAATAAAGCTACCCAAGATCACAAAATTGGTAAAGATTCAAACTCAGATCTTTTTGTCTCCAGACCCCAAACTCTCAAACTACTAGTTGATATTTCTACTGAGAGATGAATAAGATACAAACTTCATAATCAAGGCAGGGACTGCATAAATTACTGTGCTACAAAGAAGGGGGTATGAAAAAAATGATAGTCTTACAGCTTTAAAGGAGAGAAAAATCTCTCCTTATGGAAAAGTCAGACAATGCCTCATCAAGAAGGTAGTATTTTGGTTGTACTTTCAAGGGTGGATAGAATTCTGATGGGCTGAGAAGGGAAGGGGGAATTTATGGGGAAAAGGTTATTTTCGCTGAAGAATATGATTAAGTTTCCTGAAGGTGAGGGAGGAAGAAAGGAAAGGTAGGAGTAACTTTTAATTTTATTTAGTTCAATAGGTTTGTAGGTATAAATACCAATCTCCAGCTTCATAACAGCCTTGGGAATTTGCTCTCTGCAATGTGTTGATTAAATACTTGATATTAAATTTAATCTTAAACCATAGGTATCAGAGATGTTCAAAACAAGTTTCCTATTTAGAGGTTAAAATGCAGTATCTTTCATCTAAAATAGATGAAGTACAAGCTTAATAAAGTTATCTTTATTAAATAAGACAGAAGGAATACTAGAATAAGAGAAACAAGTTATTTTTGGAATAAAAGTATAATAATAGTGAAACAGAAAGAAGGGGAGTTGGAAAGGGGAGCAGATAATGTCTTCTTTGTACATTTTCTTCTATTACTTTTTTGTGAGCGGTGTTTAACATTTTTTAACAGAAGGTTAAGAAAGCAAATAAGGCACATGTGGTTTCTTAAATATGATTTCTACTCTATTGAAAGTTCCCTAGTACCTAAATAAATGAGCCAGACATTAGAGAAAACAAACTTTTTAAAGTATATAAAATAGCACACTTAGAAAGGAGAGTGTATAATATAATGACTCTTAAGATTATGTTAGCTAAATTAAGGTATGATTAAAAACATAGTTACTTTGTGGGAAATAAAATCTCTGTTAAACAAATGTAGTCATTTAAGCAGCATTATTGATTCACATTTCATTGTATACATAAACATTATTTTAGTATCGACAAGTTCAGAAATCCTTAAGAACTCCAAAACTGATCTCCACGAATATAATCATAATTAAGCTTGGCATTTTTGTAAAGAATTTCTAGCATGATCTGTTGATCCTGCCCTAAGCTCTAAATTAAGGCTTTTGTGAGCAGAGGGACAGTCTTTTTTCTCACATTTAAAAACTATAAAGGAGCCTCAACAGAAAGGAAAAGAAGAATTTGGTCTCTTTGACTCCCTGTCCTTTGGGTAACATATATAATCTCAAATCTCTGATATTTCCCTAGTTCTCATCATCAAGTTTGAACTGGCAGTGGTCAGAACGAGATGTTCTTAGCTCTTTGAAATCCAAGTTGCTTCTGACTTCTCCATTTCTTCCCTTCTTGCTGGTAATAATGATCAGTTTTATAATATTATCTGATTAACCAATAAATAGGTAACCTGAGCTTATTTTGACTAGAGACTTTCCAGTTCTGAGGAAGTCATAAAACATTACCTCCCAAGTCTTTCAAAAAACCCACAAGAACTAATGAAGAAAGTCCTTGGAAATGAGGGCCACCTCCCCTGCTGACCATCATCTGATTCTCATCTCTAGCTACACTCTGGGGGCTGATGAAAGTGGACTTCAGGGCCTGAGAGGCTACTGAGCCTGCAATGACTAATTGGTTAATTCCATGCATTAACCAATGCATGGAAAGTCAGCATTTCAAATTCAGGGAGAAGCCTCATGCTTTCCTCCTCAAGCTGTATTAAATTGCTGTATTAAATGCACCTTTCTAAGTCCTCAATAGTTATATTCATATCCTGTAAAGCAAGCTGTATCCTATTCCTGGAAAATGTGGCATTTTAGATGAGTTTTTCAAATATCAAGGATTTACCATGGATTGAAACATTTTTGCAAATTGAACATATCAAGAGATACAAAATGTAGTATACTAACAATTTAATAAATTCTAAATAACTTTTCAAAATAAGAAATTTAGCTCAACTTCTAAGATTTCATGGAGGTAGAATGACTGATGGATGCCACTCCTAATCCAGATAATTCTTGAATTTACATCTGCTAATGAAGAGCTACAGTCCCATTCCTAGACTACATACATGACAGCAGGTACATCTTCTGGATGTTTAACTTTCTAAGCATAGGAAACATGGGAGTATTTATATTCTCTGGAATATACCAAATTACTCCAAGGCAATGAATCATCCTGGGTTTTGCCACTTTAATTTACTAATCAGTTATTGTCTTCTTTATATCAGTAGCAAAAAGAGACAAAAATATCTTCAGAAAAGAGTAGTCTAATTTTGAATGGGCACTTATGATTACATTCCCCCCCATACACACATCCAGAAATTTAAAAATAATTCAAAGAATCAAACTCAGCAAGATAGCTAAGTATTGACATTGTCGGCTTATGTTTTGTTTCAAGGCGTGATTGTTAACAGACTATTCGTTTTGGAAATGTCTTTTCCATTCAAACTAGGTATGAATCATTGGTACTAGCGTGGCATTTGTTGCTGAAAACAACACATGTTGAGTCATTTTATACTCCCATTACAGATTCTAGATAATGAATTAAAATTCAAATGTGTCTTCCTGTGTCTATTGGACAATAAGACTGCAGACACAATAGATAACTTGCCAATATAAAACATAAGAGTGGTGCCTGGGTGGATCAGTCGTTAAGCTTCTGCCTTTAGCTCAAGTCATGATCCCAGCATCCTGGGATCAAGCCCTGCATTGGGCTCCCTGCTCTGCAGGAAGCCTGCTTCTCCTTCTCCCTCTCCCCGTGCTTGTGTTCCCTCTCTCGCCACGGTCTCTCTCTCTCTCTCTCTCTCAAATAAATAAAATCGTTAAAAAAAAAAACATAAGAAATTCACATTTCCTTTAAGTGACAGAAATCTAACTATCTAAAATATAGCACCTTGAATTAAAATGTTACATTTTAAACATTGGATAGATGGATAGAAATTCTAGTACATAACAAGCACTCTGGGAGTAGAGCGGAGTGAGATAAACAGATAGATTAAATGATAAATTGTTATGCAATGTACCAAGTGCTATGAAAACAAATATAAACAAGTTTGGTGGAAGTACTGTGAATAGAATAACCAATTTTGCCTGTAAAAGTTGAAGAAAGCCCACAGAGAAAATGAAACTTAATCAGGTCTTAAAGGCATGAAGCACAATCTGCTAAAGCATTGCACAATGCTTTTGCTTTTCCTAAGAAATATCTCATCTCATTATGTTCCTCATGGTCTTAAGAGGCATTATCAATCAGCTTTAACAGATATATAAACACACTAATTTTTATTTATGTGATTTAATGCCTGCATGAATGTGAATAAGAAGCGATCCCACGTCCCTGGTCTTTACTATATCCGTTTCTTGGGAATAGTGGATGGGTTCGAGATTCCATGGAGATCTTTCATGTGGTAACTGTACATTCTCTGTCTTCTCCTAATGGGATGTAACTAATACATCAGAAAAATTGGGGGCATATGTTGCAGTGTACAGCAATATGTGCCAGGAGATTATAAATTCTAGGACCAACTGGAGAATGACAACTTGTCCCTGCTGTGTCCTCCACGGCAACACCACAAACAGAGAAGGGGATCAGTGGTCCATTGGCAAAAAAAAAAATCTAAAAGAGGGGCAAACATATTATAATGCTGCAGTGTATAATTTTAGACAGTATCAATTATAAGCATATTACAAATTTTAATCTATAAATAGTAAATTCCATGTGTTCTAAAACTGACTGCATGAAAATGGTCTCTATACACATGGTTTAGTGTTCTAGCATATTGTTACTGAAGATGCTTTTTTTGTCTTCTTCTATCAATATTTGCTATGCTCTATTTTTCTTTCCTCGCTCATATTTTCTTCACTACTGTTACTACAACAGAGGTTTTTGGTTTCATTTTCTTAGTTTGCTTGCTTATTTTTTATGGAAAAAGTACTCAATAAAGCAAAAATTAAAAGGAGAAAATCTTCTTGTAGCGGGTCATAGGTGTGGAGTTTCATTTTATAGAAGCTGAGTTACACAAATTTGAAAATCTTAATTCAGATATTAACAAATCCTTACTTTATGTAACTAACTTGAATTTATGTAATAATTCAATTAAACATAATAAAGCGTTTCACAATTTCAAAGCTGTGGACCAAATAGGTGGTAAACCATGTTTATTTTGATGTCACATGGCCTTCCCCTTTGTTTTAAATGGAAACACCTGCTTTTCTTTGGTACACTATGCTTTGCCTGAGGAATACTATGGCATAATTACAGTGCATTCCTTCATTCATCTTACAAATGTTTATTGCCTACTAGTATGTACTAGTAGATACTATTAATTTGCACAGAGATTCAGCCATACACACACACACAAGAGATAGAGAAAGAGATGAAAATCCTTATTTTCGTGAAGCATCTATTCCTGTGATAGGAGACAGACAAGAAACAAGTAGAAATAAGTAAATTAAATAACAGAAAAGATGGTCATAAGTGCTAATAAGGAAAAAGCAAATTAAAAAAGAGGGGGGATGGGAGGGGGATTCATTGAGGGTATTCTTTGAGAAATCCTATTCAAGCAGAGAACTGCAGGAGGCAAAGGAATAAGTATGTCATTATATAAGGAAAAACATTGTGGGTAGAGCAAGTAGCAAATCCAGGTGGGGTTGAGGTTGGCATCTGGGGAGCCAGCAAGGAGACCAGTATGATGGCAGTGCAATGACTGTGGTAGTAAAGTCCCCTCTCCTTTTCCTCCAACTCTCCCTCCCTGGAGTTTATTCCCAACTCAGAGCCTGAATGACTGATGTCATTCATAATAGGGACATCCAAGGATCACTATGCCCCTTTGACAATCCTTTTTCGGATCCTCCATGTCATTCTGAGTAAAACCACAGTCCCAGGTAATGACCCACAAAGTACCACGTAATATATTCTAATCTCTCATCTTTCTGCCTGCACCTGATCTCAATCTTCCTCTTCCTCTTTCCACTCCACTGCACTATGCTCTGCTCTCGCCTTCTCTACTCTTCTTGGGTTCTGATGAATGGACTACCAAAGGCACTGTATGGATCCTAGAATATATGTCTTTAAATGATCATTCAGGCTCTGAGTTGGGAACAGTCTGGTAAAGCAAAGGTGCTCACTATTGCTTTGCTATTACTTTAATGGTCACTATAATTATAATTATAAAATTTTAAAAATTATTTAAAATTTTAAAAATTTAAATTTAAATTTAAAAATTTAAAATTTAAAAAATTATAAAATTATAAAAATCCCTGCCAAGCATCCAAGCACTCATAAAGTGCTGGTGATGCTAGCATCAGGAAAAAAAACAAAAACAAAAACAAATAAACACCTTAGAAGAAATTTAGAGGTAATAAAACACAATGAAACTAATGAACTGCCACGATAGACCTTACTGTTAATTTAGGGGAGATCGTCTATAAAATATTATGAATAATACTGAAACATTTTTAAAAATGGCATTAAAGCAAAAGAGAACCCCTATTATTCTCATATTACTATTTTAAGAATGCTTCCCCTTCTTCTTTTAATTAATTACTATAGAAAATGCACGCATGACTTAAGAGAATTTGAATTGTGATGTCCTTGGGAATATAACCCTTGCATAAAACGGGATGACTTTGTATAACTTCTTTTTTTTTTTTCTTCCTCCAAATTTTTATTTAAATTCCAATTAGTTAATATATGGTGTAATTTTAGTTTCAGGAGTAGACTTTAGTGATTCATCACTTATATACAATATGCAGTGCTCAACACAACCAGTGACCTCCTTAAAACCCATTACCCATTTAACCCATCCCCCAACCCATCTCCCTCCAGTAACTCTCAGTGTGTTCTCAAAAATTAAGAGTCTGTTTCCTGGCCTCTGTCTCCATGCTCCCATCTATGTTCATCTGTTTTGTTTCTTAAATTTCACATGTGTGAAATCATATAGTATTTGTCTTTCTCTGACTTATTTCACTTAGCATAACACTTTCTAGTTCTATCCACATGGTTGCAAAAGGCAGGACTTCATTCTTTTGACTGTGTAACTTCTAAGTGTTAAAGTTTCTTTTCTGCCCTCTTTGCACCCTATCTCAGTGAACATCAGCTGAACGGCTTGTTAAGACAAATAGTACTACAAATGTTTTCTGCTTTTTCTGAGACTGGTATTTTTCAGGAACCATTACTCCTAAATAGAACATTTTCTCTCCTATTCACACACATCCCCCCCACACACGTAACTAATGCCTACTCATCCCTTACACTCAAATACAGATCATTTTCTCTGGGGAAGCCTCTTCTGTTTTACAGCATTTATCACCCTCTACTAAAATTGCCTATTTAACTGTTTATATCTTCCTCAAACTGTTAGCTTTTAGAAATCAAGTAATTTATCACTGCTCTGGGGCAATGATAGCCCACCTGCCTAGAGTTGGCCCAGAGTGGATAATATTGAGTGGATACTCAGTAAATTTATATTAGTTAAAATGCTATTTTAGAGTATTAGTCTTTTTTGTAATTTAATGATTTTTAATTAGTGATTTAAATTAGTGATTCTTTAGAGAAAGATACTTAACTACTAACAATTATTTTTTTTTCAGTGTATTAATCTTAATTTAGATTCCATATTCTTCACAAACTAGTACAAACTTAAAAAATATATATATTTAATAAGACCAATTGTTGTCTTCCGACCTCAGGAAATATGAATAGAGATTAACGTTTCCCCCTTTAAGCTTATAATTATTCCAACCTCCAACAGATAAATTTGGGAAATGAATTAACTCAATAACTAATTTTTATGCTGAACCATGAGAATAACAGTGGAGTATTTTAAAAACTTAGACACAAGCATATGAAAATGAATTAACAGCAATGTGCAAAAGGTACCATTTGTGTAATGAATCGGTTAAGAGATTTTGAAATATTTTAATTCCAATCCTGATGACAGGTACCTTAGACGCACACAAGGAGTGGAATTTAAACTGAAATAATTTTTAATTTCTAAGTTCGATAGCTCTTTGTTCAAAACAAAATATTTTAGAAGGAAATGGTTAACTATAAGTCTAGAAAAGAAATTGTAGGGGGGAAAAAAAAAAGGATTGGGCTGTCCATGGAACAGATACAGAGGACCTTTGTAACAGAAGTCAGCTCTCCAGAAAGTTGTTTGTGACTGCGTGTACGTATGTATGTTGGGAGGAGGAGATGGGAGAGGGGGCCATTGGAAGCCCGATCATGGCCTGGAGGAAATATTCTTCTGGACAGTTTATATCTTTTTGCCCTGACTTTCGACTTTTTGCTCTGACTACTGAATTGGTATCCCTGGTAAACTGATGTCAGGAAGCCAGGATAATGACTACGAATTTTGTGATCATTAGAATAAAATGTATCCCTCTTCTAATAAATCAACACGTTTGTTTAACCAGTTTGGTCTGGCATGTGGGAATCCACCTAGCAGGCATCACAACGTTGACTTCACACCCTGCAATCTGGTTGTGAATTAGGGGACTTTGCCAGGATCACACCACCCCTTGAAGCCTCAACGCACTTGGCCAACTAAGTTGCTCCTTCCTATGACAACACTGTACATAAAGAGAGAAGGTTTTGGAGTCAGAGTCAACTTCTAGCTTTGTCATCTGGAAGCCAAGCGACTTTTGCCAACCTTGTGCATCAGTTTTGTTTTCTTTTTTTAATCAGTAAATTAAATGAAATCTCTCTTAATAGAAGTGAGAATTGGAAATCATAAACTTAAATTATCTAGAACCAGGCTGAGCACAAAGTAAACAATAAATGACAAATTGTAGTATGAGTAACAGTAGTAGTAGTCATCCTCCTCATAGTACTTTAGTAGTAAGGTTGCCTTTCTCTAATTGCGATACTGGCTTTTTCTAAATATTCCTTATGGTGCACTTTGTAAACAGAATTACTAAAGACAAACACGTAGCACTCACTGACAGGCCCAGAATGCACTGTAAACTAGACTGTATGAAAATGATTAATTGGAATTTAGAAATTGAATAAACGCTGAAGAGAGCCTCATAGTATATTTAATCAATCTGCTAGTGGTCTTTTATATCATATATATAACCTCCCTGAAATTGCTAAGCATAGAATGGAAGAACTAAATTTAGATATATGATGCAATAGTTTTTGACAATTAGACTTTTTAATTTTTTTCCATTTCATTTTATTTTCTTTTCAGTGTTACAAAATTCATTGTTTATGAACCACACCCAATGCTCCATGCAATATGTACCCTCCATAATACCCACCACCAGACTTTATAATTTATGTAGAAAATTACTTAATCTTAAATTTCTTTAGAAAAACCATAAATCAACAGACTGATTTTAAACTAAAATAATGTCACATAAATATTTATTAGATTTTTATCATTATCATTTGAGATTGAGAGGTTATGATTTGAAGAGGCCCATTTAACTCTTTTAGAGCATAGCATTCATGTTCAGACCTCAACAGCATGCTTTTCTCTAAAATATACTACAAATATATCATTAACTGATAACTTAGATAACAAAATGTTTTATAATGTTAATGTTCTCTTAAGTGATACAATTTGACTTACTATAAAAATAATTCTGCATGTTTTGCAATAAACTACAACAAATTAATTTTTTAAATTAAATTTCCTGAACAAATTTTGAGCTGATATTTGAAAGTAAACATTTTTTGATTATGCAAAATGTAGCATACCAAATGCTATCATAAAACACATGAACTTGAACTGTCAGAACCCATAATAGATGAGATTAATTTAGTAGCTTTGAACCATGACAGTAGAGTGTTTCAGAAAAGTTGAACAAATATAGGCTTATGTTCTCAAGAGTTAACCTACCAATAAAACCTAAACACATTTCCTGAAATGTCTTTTTAAATGCCCATAGAAATAGTCATGAAATTACTGAACCTGCAAATTTTAATTGAGAGTTTGTTGATCTTTCCAGATAGTTAAGATAGCATAGTAATTGGAACCTAGAAGCATGCAGAAAACTACCTTAACCTGAAGGAAAAAGATTCAAATGAAAGATTTTTACAACCACTCTGGACAAGATGTAGAAATATGTATATGTCATAAAATTTAGCCAATAATGTAACTACTAATTATAAAATCTATAATAGGCTGTCACAAAATGTAACTCCTAAAGAAAGATAAAATTACTACCAATATACTATAAGCTATATGAGAAAGAGTTCTGGTATTCTGGGGACAGTGTTGTGGACATATATCCATTGTTCCTATGGATACTAGAGCTACTATAAACAAAATATAACCAAGTAGCAGTGAAAAATAGTGCCTTTCTCCTATATAAATTTTATCTGTAGAAAAAATAATATTAATGTGAGCTAAGTATCAGTCTTGTTTTTGCTGGAGGGCACTAGCAATTGATTATCCCTGGAATTAAGGAAAGAAAATCCCATTCCTTGTTTATTTAATTTGAGAATCAGATATATCCATGAAGAGGGACCATGAAGCTTCTTTGAACTTCATTGAAGTGATACTATTTGGGAACTTCACATTAACCAGAGTCACAATATAATACAATAATTAAAGGTGAGTCTAAAGTCAGAATACCTGGGTTCTCCCTTGGGCTCTACCTACGTGACCTCAAGGAAGTTACTTAATCTCATGTGTCTTCATATATAAAATAAGCATAATTGTAGTACCAAATTTATGGTGGTTGTGAGGATTAACAGGCAATGAATTTGGAACAAAGTCATGTACGTTGTAAACACTCAACAAATGATATCTTCTATTGTATCAACTTATCCTCATGTATGATGTTGGTATTTTTTAGTGTTGTTCCATTGTAAAGATATGGAAATATATGACAGCAACATACACAGTTTGAAAATGCCTGCTACATATATTCCTACTGCACAGTGGTCCTACCCTATAAGATAGATAACCTATAGATATGTAATAGATGCTTGAATTCAGAGCATTGCTTTCATGAGTTATGGCTTTGTCAAGGGGTCAGGTAGTCCCTAGCAGCGTGCAATAGCTAATAAAGGCACAAGGGTCACTTCCATAGCGAATTGGTTGGCTTGCCACTCTTCCATGGATCGGGCCATTAAGGAGACAACAAGCCGAAATGGATTCAGCTCACGACTTACACAGACAGGAAATACAGGATTAACATAATGCCATCTTCTTGTATGACTTGTCCCAGAGTATGACATCAAACCAAAGAGGCCAGATGACAGATGGCATGGGTTTTAGGTCACTCTGCCTTTGATGAGTCAACTCCAAATTAGAGCCAGGCAGTTTTAAAGGCTTCAAAGGAGCTTGCAAATGTACCTTAAGAAGGGAGCAGCAAAAAGTCCTGGCACATGTGAAACTAGGAAGATGAATGAGAAATGGACAGGTGGCAACTCCTTAACGGACCTACTTATCTCCCCTGATTCCTGAAAGAACCCCAGGACATTGTGCCAAGAGTCAGGTCAAACTGCAGACGACCTCACCCACATGACCCACATGAGAATGTGTGAGGTGTTCAGGGCACCTATGACACAGAACTTTATTTGCAGGCTTGTTTACCTTAAAAAAAAAAAAGAAGATAGTAATACATGTGTAAAATTTGACAACAAAATAATATAATTAGGTAGAATTGGGTGAGGAGTAGATTAAGAATAACATATAAATCTTGATCTCCCATGTTCTAGCACAAAGAGGAAATTATATTGATTTAGAATTTTTTTTCTTACTTTGGCGAAACGCTAACACCCATGTTAGAATAAAAGTCAGATAATTTAATTTTTTCACATTAAAAAAAAATGACACTTCTCTAAACATGCACACTTCTGGCCTAGGCCATTATTAAAGGACTTAGGAGGTACGTGAACGAGTGTTTGAAGCACAAGTAAAGTCTTTTCAATTTGGGGTTAGATTATGTGTAAATATGCTGGGGAGAAAACAACTCGCAATAGCTAAAAATATTCAGGCTCATTAGTAAAGCACACAGCAGTTTCAAATCTGTAATTATCTCACTGAATAAAGAGCCTCTCTTTTTTGTTGTTGTTGTTTAAAAGGACACACTCCACATTGATCCTTGAAGGTTGAAAACTAAAAATGTCACATTATGTTAAACAAATTCCACGGCCAGGGAACATGTGGGTAATCTATCCTTTCTCTACCTTTCTATGAGTCAAATCCTGGGACCATTACATTGGCTGGTGGATTTCAATGATTGTGATTTTTATCAGCTATCCCAACATAAACCAGGGATTCCTTTCTACTCCAATCTTCAGAATAAATAACTGATATGTGGAACAGGGGTTCACTAAAGACAATTTAAGTATATGTCTCTACCAGGCCATTTCTGGGTCTTTAACTCAGAGGGTGCAGATGTAAGGAAAACCTTCACTTTTCCTTTCCTTCAATACACATCTGCGCTGCCACTGGGAATGAGCAGACCCATTCCTTTGTGCCCCTCTTTATACACATGCATTTATTTAACAAGAGAAGAAATTCCTGGGAGAAAAGGTCATGAAACCTGATCATCATCAGCTCTCTATTCTGACTATGCCTCTGAGGCTGACAATATATAAAAATGCCTGATGAGGGGCACCTGGGTGGTTCAGTGGGTTAAAGCCTCCGCCTTTGGCTCAGGTCCTGGGATAGAGCCCCACATTGGGTTCTCTGCTCCGCGGGGAGCTTGCTTCCCCTCTCTCTCTGCCTGCCTCTCTGCCTACTTGTGATCTCTGTCAAATAAATAATTAAAATCTTAAAAAAAAAAAAATGCCTGATGAACTCCAGTGGTCCCAGGTGAGGCTCCACGTCAGGAATTCTGAACAACAGCTCAATATGAGCTTAAGAGGAGACAGGACCAGGGAACTAGAGACTGGAGAGAAGTACAGAATTGGGGCATTCCTTACTACGGCAGCTGCTGAAACCCAATAGAGCTCAGTTACCTTGGAGCAATGGGTTCATCTTGTGTACTCACTTGTGAATCTGGAGTGACTTCTGACAAAGAACTCGAATACTTAGGGTTCAGCCAGATTACCTGTAAAATACTTCTGGCGGAGTCACTACAAAGGTAATCACTGTCTTCCCTTTCAAGGAAGAGGGTTTTGTAGAAACATATAGTTCAGCTTTGTTTTTGAAGACTCTGGCTATAACTTTGGCTTCCCCCCACTTACCAAGCAGTTTAATGGAGCAGCAGATCTGTGAGAAATTAATTACAGGAAAATTTTCATAGTCACACACACATACACACTTTTTTTAAAACACACTTTCTCATACAATATTCTCTCAGAATGACTTTATCCCCATTTCAATTACAAGTTAGTTAGGCTAGACTATTAAGTGACTTGTTCAAGACATTGGCTGGTACTTAGTAAGTCAAGACTTAAATCCAAATTCTCAGACTTGAAATTTCCAAGTCTTCATACAATGCCAATTACTTATAAGTAGGATCATGAAGTGATTAAATAGTAGTGACCAAGAAAGTAGGGAAGGGAAGTAGCCAATGTACAGATTAAGGGTGATAAGAAAAGGAAGACAGACCTCCTAACAAGAGAAAGTTAAGACTACTGAGGAAAGTGCTCAGGAGGAAGATAGAAGGGTCCCCTAGGTTAAAAACAAACAAACAATATAAAGATATTTCTTCTGGCCTAAAATCGTGACCTACAGTAAGATTCAGACTATGAAAGAATGGCTGTTGAGAGCAGACAGCTTTCACATTATAAAGGAATCACCCAGGGGACTTCCATTTCTTGCAGCTCCAGAGTTAACTCAAATTGAGAAGTAGCAATTAGGAACAGAAATAGAAATAGAACAAAACGTAGAAATACGGTTAGCAAAACCAAGTCAAAACAGAGGGCTTATATTTTAACGATTGGTGTTGTGACTCTGAAAAAGGAGAAACTGCAACTTTTCTGTAATCAGAATAACACCAGGAATCATCCCAAGCCAAAGTTATTAAAGGAGCTTTAATTTCAGGTCCCTTTATGGACACAGGTTGCTTCCAAAGCTCTGTGCTTAATTTTACATTAACGACTGCATTATTCTTCTTAAAAAAGGTCTCCCAAAGTTTTTGAACTTTACCGCAAAGCCTAGATCTACCCAAAAGCAACTAGTCCAATCTGGACCATTATGGAGTATAGACACACATGATCTGGATTGGCAACAGATCAGGGACCATAAAGAAAGATGGATGAAAAGGCATTAACTAAAGTTACTCCTGGCTGTAGGTTTTATCCTGGAGAGCGGTGTTCATACCGAACCACTCTGTAATCATCCCTGCATCTATCACAAGATATATTCATGCGTAAGTTAATGCTTGCAACCAGCTCTTCTGGGGCTCGGTGCATTTCAAATAATTCTATTATTTGTATCTCTATTTGGCTCAGATCATCTTTATATAAAAAGGCAGCTGAATCAAAGTGATGCCTGGGCCCTGGAATCAGATTGGGAGTTAGATTTCTGATTCATTATCGGCTGCATGACATTTTGTTTAACCTCCTTGTGCCTCAGCTTCTGAATCTACAAAGTGAGGATTATTATGGTGCCTACACAGGATTGCTGGGAGGATGACATATATGTGAAATCTTAGATCAGTGCTTGGTGTGTTATTAGGGGCTCAACAGCTGATATTCATTTCGTTGCTTTCTCTGCAGTCTCCTGAGGGAGTGGCCATTTTCCCTCCTGTACTTCAGTGCCTGGAGGTGCAGTAGGATTGCTTAATTCCCATCATTGCTTACTCCTTCCCTCCTTCTAGGCTTCAAATCACACATTATCAGAATGTGGGTCTCTTGTGGGAACTATTCACTACTCCCTTCATTCCTGGACAGGTTTTAAGCTCCAGGTTTACTGTCATTCAAAATACAACTTCTGTCCTATTTGTTGGTGCTTTCACTATTTTCTTCTCGCTCTCGCTCTCTCTCTCTCTTTTTTTTAAGAGAGAGAGAATGCATGCCTGTAAGCTGGTCTAGTTAGGGGTGGGGTAGGAGAGGGAGGGGCAGATGGAGTGGGAGAGAATATTAAGCAGGCTCCAAGCTCAGGGTGGAGCTCGAAGTGGAGCTCAATCTCATGAACCTGAGATCATGACCTGAGCCAAAATCAAGAGCTGGATGCTTAACTGACTGAGCCATCCAGGTGCCCCAACTTTCAATATTTTCTAATTCATTCAGTCTCCCACTCTTTTATGACTATTTTATAGCTTCATCTCTCTTCTTAAAGATGTAGTGTCCTCCCCTCAGCTAATAATCTTGTGTCCTACTTCACGGAGAACACTAAAGTAATCAAAAGAGGACTTTTTGCAAGTTTCTGCCAACATGGCACCACATTGACCCCGCCTACTTGCCTCTGTGCCCATATTCCCTGCTTTTCTCCTATGCTCCTTCACTTGGGGTGATCATTTGTGTTCCTAAGGTTTGTATGTTTACAGGCCTAGTACTGAAACATTATTCTGCTTAGGCAAGAACAGCACTCTGCTAATTTGCCAACAATTTCTTCTCCTCATTAGATCATTTTCATTAGCTTACAAACATGTATTTTTCTCTTTTAAAAAACAAACCCAAACAAACAAACCTTCAATCATGGGGTCAAACATCATCCATAATACCGAGACAGCTAGATTTTATAGAACATAAGCATGAAGCTTAATTTGGATTTTAATTTTGGAAGAGAAATAATTATAAAAGAGATTTGGAGAAAAACAGGGAAATCTGAAGGTGGACTTGATGTTAAATGATTCCAGCTATAGTAATGGTATTACAGTTATGCAGGGCGGGGCACCTGGGTGGCTCAGTTGGTTAAGTGTCTGCCTTTGGCTCAGGTCATGATCCCAGGGTCCTGGGATCAAGTCCTGCATCTGGCTTCCTGCTCAGCAGGACCTTCCTTCTCCCTCTCCCTCTGCCTGCTGCTCCCTCTGTTTGTGCTCTCTTTCTCTCTGCCAAATAAATAAATACCATTAAAAAAAATTATGTAGGACAATGACCATATTTTTAGAAATGCCTATGAAAATATTCTGAGGAGAAATATCTGACATCTGCAATATACTTTCAAATGTTGTAGAAAAAAATAATATAAGGACGAATATGGCAAAATTCAACAATTGTTAAATTTTAGTGGTATCTATATGGACATCTCACCCTTTCATCTTTGGAGCATATTTGAAAATTTTTATCATAAAAATTTTGAGGAGAAAAATTCTTTTTTTTTTTTTAAAGATTTTATTTATTTATCTGACAGAGAGAGATCACAGGTAGGCAGAGAGGCAGGCATAGAGAGAGAGGAGGAAGCAGGCTCCCCGCGGAGCAGAGAGCCCGATGTGGGGCTCGATCCCAGGACCCCTGAGACCATGACCTGAGCCGAAGGCAGCGGCTTAACCCACTGAGCCACCCAGGCGCCCTAAGGAGAAAAATTCTTGATCTAACCCTTCCCTCAGTCTGCCACTTCACTATATAGATCTTCTTAGTGAAACTTCTCAGAAAAGTTGTCCAGATTCACTCTGTAATTCCCCTCCCATTTTCTCAAACTTTCACCCATGGACTTCACTGAAAATGCATTTGTCATGTTCACCAATGACTTCTACATAGTTACGAATATTTGGGCCCCTCATCTTACTTAACCCTTGGACAACATTTGGGGCAGGTTTACTCCTTTGCCTTGAAACTCTTTCTTTACTTAACCTCTAGGACACCAGTCTCTACTTATTTTTCCATGTTACAGAGTCGTCTTTCTCAATATCCTTTGCTAGTTTTTATCTCCCATATTTCTAAACACTGGTGAGACCCAGGGTTTGGCTTCTTCTCAGTCTATGAGGGAGTCTATTACTCCTTTGCTTATCCCATCCAAACTCATGGGTTTCAGTAGCATCTATATGCTGAAAACCTGTAAATTGTTCTCAGCCTGGACCTCTCTCATGATTTCCAGATTGTGAATTCAGTTGGAATCTTCTCCTAGCTGGAGCCTGGAGACCATGCCACAGGAGTAGTGGGTCCTTATTCTCTCTCTGTGGTCTACTCAAGAGGAGGTTGTCTTTTGGAATAGCCTGCAGTCTGGCTATGATATAAAAGCAGTGGATGAGCATATAAAAGAGGAGTTCTGTGAATTCTGACTGGGAAGCCAAGAATCTGCCTCTGAATTGGAGATGTTATACTAAACTGATTCCAGGAATTGGGATCTTACTAGGCAGTAACTGCTGTTGCATGTAACTTGAACAAATTAAGGAGGAGTTTATCATCAAACATTCTGGAGATCTTTAACACAAATAATCTTTGTCTTACAACTGCCCCTTCCTCTCCAATTTTATTGTTTTTCTCCATAAACTTATGTAAAGGGTATTAAAACAATTTCCCAATGGATTTCCTTAATTTCAGTAGAACAAACTCAAGCTAAGGAAACCCAGATCTGTCATCCATAAATGTAAATATCTGAAAGATCTGGTAACATGTAAATTTGACTATGTTTTTCCTTTGCTTAAAACATCTTAATGGGTTTCAACTGCACCTTAACATAGCATGTAAGATTCTCAAACTCTGTCTGCTTCTCATTTTGTCCAGCCCTGGTCTGTTGCACAAGCAATGGGGAATGCTGTTTTCAGCTTCAGATTTCTTGAAGACAGGCCTTCTAGTTCGGTCTGTATGCAAAAGAATGAATGTAAGCTCATTTACACTGACTTCATAGGGCCTCTTTATAACTATGTAAAAGTCAGGCAATAAGCATTATGTTACCTTGGGCACACAGCTACCTAAGTGAAATAACTACTCTATATTTCAATGGTCTCACCTGTAAATGAAAGTGATATTAATGGATTTTTCTACACGATATTTGTTGAGAAGATTGAATGAGTTAATACATATAAATCACTTGGCACCATGTCTAGCCATAGTAAGAACTCAGTAAATCTAACTTTTTTTTTTTTTTTTTAATTGCCTCTCTCTTTTACATATGAGACAGAAAGGTTAAATACCTTGTCCAGCTTGCCACAGATGGGGATCAGTGGAGCTAAATATCTTGCCCAACTTACCACAACCACTAGGCTGTGAAGCCATGATTTAATCTTAGGGTATTTTTTTTTTTTCCCCAAGTCCAGACTCTGTACCCTACGGAATGTTACAGAGTTGTTACTTATTAATATATCAATTCTAATAAATATCAATGCAGGTTCCTGAAAACACAGAAAAATGTGTGAAATAAGAACTATCTACCATTGTAGGAAATGTGGCCTTCATGAATTGATTTAAAAGCAGAAAGAAGAAAGTGTTAGCTACATATTGACTACAGTTTTAATTGAACTGGGACTCAGGAAAGAATACGAAAAAGCCATTCAGACCCAAAACAGATTTGTAGACAAATTAATTTTACTTGTTTGGCTTATGTTACATCCTTTGACTACGTAGTCATCTCCACCTTTTCTACTTGGTAAAATCTAGCTCATTTTCACAAATATAATATTTTTGAGAAGCTGTTGTCTATTCTTCCAGGAAAAAATAAGAAGTTATTCATGTCTGCTATATCATGGGTTTTATTTACCATTTTCATCTCATGACGTATAATTAGTCTTAAGTGTTTATTTCCCCTTACAAATAGAGTAGGAGATCCTTAATGAGAGAGCATATGTTATGTATTTTTACCTTTGCCAAACCCAACTCAGTCAGTGCTCACTAAATGCTTGTTGGATTAATATTTGTTGGGTGATAGAATACATAATATACCAAATCTATCAATGTGTTCTTTTTTTTTTTTTTTTTTAAAGAGGGTGGGGTGGGGTGGGGTGTGGCAGAGGGAGAGGGAGAGAATCTTAAGCAGGCTCCATGCCCAGCATGGAGTCCAATGTGGGGCTAGATCTCCTGACCCTGAGATCACAACCTGAGCCAAAATCAAGAGTCAGATGCTGAACTGACTGAGCCACCCAGGAACCCCATCCTATCGATGTGTTCTAATAAAATAATTGCTAATATTATTTTTCTTATGTCATCATTACCTAGCACACCATGCCAACCATTATTGTCACTCAAGCTAAGTTTGGTAAATTTATGAATATGTGGATGAATGAGTAAAAGAATGAGTGGAAACTAAATTCCAAAGGACTGAGTTTTAGAGATGCTCAAAGCTAAGGTATCAGATAGCTTAATGACAGAAGAATTTGATCCATTAATACAAACAACACTTATTTTGGGGAGTTGCAGAAACATATTGCTAAAGAAGAAAAAATATTTGTGCAATAGACATTAGGGTTTTGGGAAGTTTTCAATGTTATGTTATTATGTACAAAGAAAATAATAATTCTAATCCTAGCTAGATCATATCACAGCATTTATTGAAATTTGATTCTTGTTTTTATTAACATTTCTATGGACAATCCTTATAAATTGAATACCATGTCTCTTCAAAATTTGGAAATGAATTAAATATCATAGAAATACTTATCCTGAAAATTAAATAAACCAAATTCAAGGAAAACTCCCTTGGGAAATCCCATAATTTTATTTTTAGTCTCAAAACCAGACTCTTTTTCCCCTTGAAGAAAATAAAAACAAGTGATGTTCACAGAATGGCAATATGATTCTGTGTCTTTATTGCAATTCTGGAAAAATTCAAATAAACAAAGTATAAAGTAAAGAATTTGGACTATGAGATCTAGAAGATAGATGAATCTGAGTTTACTAGCTGTGACACCTAATGTGAACCACTTTGCCTCTCTGAGCATTGCATTCTCAATATGGGAAATGGAAATATTAATACCTTCCTAATATGATTATTGTAAGAAGTAAATGAGAGGAAAACATCATAGTACCAGGCATGCTGCCATGTACATCATAAGCACTCAACAACATCATTTCTCTTCTCTCTCCAATTATAGCTTTTGGCACACTACTAAAAGTCTGAAAATTCTTTAAAGATATGATTTCCATTTCTAGGGTATTTGGTTTTGACTAACCAACAACTCACAGATCCCTTGATGTTCATTAAGCCTCAGCAATTTGCATGTTGCCTTTATTCCTATTTGATTCTCTTTAATTGTTTCTTTGTACATTGGTTTGTTGTTACTTTTATGGGAAAGGCATTGTGAGACCAATAAATGGAATATAATCAAATGAAGCTGTTATAGGGAGAGGGGATCAGAAAAAAATAAAAAAAAAAAGATATCAAAACATCATAGAGTCAATGATGATATCCTCAAAATTGTACCTGAGGAAAAAAACCAGTAATGGCATGTTAATGTTTTTCCAAGGTCACAAGAAAATTCCCAGAACAAAGAAACCTCACTATACTATTCTCTTCATCCGTGGATCTCAACCTTTTGATTTAACCCACACACCTAAGGTAATATAGAGCATCATTAGTGATCAGGGTGGATTATTGTAGTCGTTTTGTTTTGTGGGCGGAGTGGTGGGGCTGGAGGTGGGTAGGAAAGGATAGGCTCTTAGCAGGAGAGTGGAAGGTTTTTCAGTTTTACAAAACTTACCACATAGGTTTTATTGGTCCTTACATAGTAGGAAGAAGGCAGGGTGCCTTTTAAACTATCATGGAGTAATATCAGAAAAAATACATATTGGATGAATAAAGAAATGTGGGATAAGGTGGCATACACAGCCTAGACCATCATCCAAAGTTTTTCTATTAAGTTGCCAAATATTAAAAGATATAACCTGGTTTTCCTTTTACAGATGGGGGCAATGGTATATGGTGGTGAATCCCTTGTATGCCGTTTCACCCAGACAAGTGACATCAAGTGGTTTCAAATACCATGACCGAACACATGGGAAATTATCTTACATTATCAGAAAAAGAGAACAATATCTTTAAACAAATCTAAAGTCTACCAGAACGAACAAAACCCAGGATTTCTTTTAGAAAGTCGTGCTCAGATTCAGTTGAGATTCCAATTTTACAAGATTGGAAAAGGCTAATATTTTATACCCGCAGAACTCTGCAGCCAAGCATAATAAAACACTGAGTGCAAATTCAGAAAGGTATAGTAAAATGCATGAAATAAAAACTATCCATCACCTTTGAAACCCAGTCTTTGTAGACTGATTAAAACACATGAAGAGAAAAATGTTACCTATGCATTGAGCATACCAATAATTGAACTGGGATTCCAAGGGAGCTACCAAGTGTACTTGAGTATACAATGCAGAGATGTAAAAAAAATGGCTTATAGCCAGAAATTTAGTTTGTAGGAGGGTTAATAATCCCCTAACTCCTTTTCCCCAAAACACTTGCTTGAAGGGAAATATTTAAATTCTGCCAAAACCTTCCTAAAGCTCTAAGTTCATTTTTCTCTGTTTTCTCAGTAATTTACCTTGACATTTTTAAATGATTGCCAAGCTACTGTTTATTTAAATAAGCACACTCTCTCAAAGCTGACTTATGTTTCCTTTCTTGATACTGGATTTAACTTATGATGCCTATTCTGTAACATTATATTATTTCCATGGCAACTGTCTTGGTATAATAAACAAAGGAAGATGACTTCAGCTGCTTTGTCCTGTGAAGGAGCTGGATTTGAGATTGGAAAGCTTTATCTGAAAACAGCTAAAAAATAGGAATAATTGTGAAAATAATGAAATTCATTTTATTGCATACCTTTGATTGGGGGTGTATGCATTTACTTTGCAGAATAACCACAGTCCTACTCTCCTGGACTCACCCTAAACCTGTCCCAATTAGTGCCACTGAACTTCAGGCTGATTGGTTGCTTAGTAAAATGCACTGTTCCTAATTGATAGTTCCAGTCTGTTCCAATGTTCTTTTGTCTATTTTCAAAGCCCTAGGTACATCTGAACATATCTTAGCTAAATGTATTACCAGATGACAAATAATAAAACCATTTATTAGGACTCAACCTCTGTACTAATGGCATGCATATTTCTTGCTATTATTTTCATTATGAGGCTAAAATGGGGAAAAAAAAATCTATATACCAGACAGGCAAAATAAATAGACATGTAAACTTTATAAAAACATAGAATTAGAAGTAATTTTAAAATCTATTTGCCTAATGTGACAATGACCTTTCCTCCCAGTTTCAAAAGGCTTTTAGGTACTGTCGGTCTATTGCAACTTCAATTAAATCTTACCCTCTCCTGAGACATGGCATCAAAATCTAATTCAGTTACAAGTAGCAATAACATTTAATTATCTCCTCCAGTTATCTACACTGCCAAATGATAGTATTTCCTGAGAACCACAGATGTCACTGTTGTAAGCAAGAACCAGTTTAGAGATATGTACGGAATATTATCACACTGGCTTATTTAATGCTTTTATTCTTTATGGCTCATATTTACACATAGCAAAAAAATTGCTCCCAATGTAACCTGCTTCAAATAAAAATATTGTTAGTATATTCTCCTAGGGAAAATTAGTTAACCTCCTTGTGCCTCAGTGTCTTTATTTAAACCTCATAAGACCATGCCAGGCATATGGTAAACACAGAGCAAATATTAGCTTTTATTATTATCTCAGGTAAAATATTTCTTATCTGGCACTGATATGAAGGTGAGGCCACTCACCTTCTAATTAAGTAAAAATATAATAAGGTAAAAACCAAAATTAGTTTGTTTTTTGTCTAATGACATAGTGGATGAATTTCATACTTTTTAGTTTAATATTAACGTATAGTTTTCTTTAAAATGCTGCTCAGAACTCTAACCATCTCCTTTTTTAAGAATGTTTCCCAAAGTGTCTAGGTTAGGTTTATTAGATAAAGATGAAAGAAGAATGTGCTTGAGGTATTTCTGAACTTGGGCATATTCTCAATGAAACCAGGAAGCAGTCACTTAGAGGTTGCAAAGAAAGCAAGTTCTTCTGGTATTTTTGTAATTCTTTCTGGTAGGAGACCCTCCCTTCTGCAATTACCTTAAGGACACGACCTTGAGACGCAGATTCCAGTAAATACTTCACTTTTGGCCCTTCTTCTACAACTCAACTCTCTTTAAAGAAGTCTCTATTTCTCTAAAGAAGTCCTCTATTGAAGACCAAAACTAACTTATCTTCTAAATTTCTAATTATCAGGTAGATTTTGGCTTGCAACAAGATTTATAGACAGAGCATGAGGACCTATAAGGGGAATAAAGTGTTTTTAAGAGACTTCAATTTTAAGTCCTCATAAAAATAATTTTTAAAAAAGTGTCCAAAGAAATTTGAGAATCTAATAACACAGAAGTTCATTTCAAAGTCTTAAGTGAATCACCATTATGGGTAGATCACAGTCTATTTTGATTAATAGGTTCATGATCATCATATAGTGAATTAACTTTATACTGTCTTATAAAGAATGAAGGAGCACCTGTGATATGCCCGAGTTTATGGTAGACACACAGAAGGGCCAAAGATAACTAAGAGACAGCCTCCATCTTCAAGGGGCTCAGAGTCATCAGATGAAACAGTATGTAGTCACTTGCCAACTACAATATAATCAAGTAAGGTCAGACACCTATCTACTAACAGGCCAGCTGGATTATAAAAGGCTCTCTATAAAACTGTATGTATACAAATCCCCAAAGAATTAGAAAAGTTTTAAGTTCACAGTCCCCTATGCAGTTCTGTTAAATAGGACATGTGCATTGGTTCTTTTCATTCTTGTAGATGCTTAGTTTCTATCAGGCACATTTTTTTTCTGCTTTTCCATTTTGCTGAAAAAAAATTATCAGCTCCTTCCTTTCTTGAACTCTGAATTTCACCACATATTGAGGAATGATTTATTTCATATACACATACAAGATTCAACATTTCCTCCCATTTTCAATTTTTTGAATTTTTTTTGTTTGTTTCTATCATACTTATAAGACTCCCCTTAGTAGTCTTTTCAGGCACCCTCACTGTTGGTTGAATGGTTGATTTACTTATTAAACTTGAGGGGTTATGTGTTAATACCTGCATAGCAAATGATTTATAGATTAAAAACCAGTGTATGGCCCAGGCTGAAATAGCAGTTATAGTCTGTTATTTGTGTTAGGCCGAATACAGTACCTCTGAAGTAGTACTTTGTTCATATAAATTAAAGTTGAAAATGTAAAAAAAAAAAAAAAAGGAGCTTTGGCTATTATATATTCATTTCTTTATCAACTCAACAAATTTACTGAAAGCTTTCTATATGCTAAACACTCTGTAGATAAAAAAAGTAATTCAATACATTACAAAACCTAGAAAGGGGAAATGCAAGAAAAGCTCATGAAACCTGTAGTGAGGACATGTAACACATACTTTGAAGGTCAGGAAGGTTTCATATCAGGATGGAGAGATAAAGTGTATCTGAAGAATAAACTGGTTAGGCCAATGAGGGTAGGGAGAAGAGGGTAATATTCAGAATCTATTTTAAGGGGAATGGAGAACAATGGAAGAATTTTAAGTAAGAGAGTGACATCATCAATTTTGTATCATAGGAATTTCATTCTGAATCTAATGTTTGGCTTGGGGAAGGGGGACAAGAATGGACACTAGAGTCTGCTTGGGCTGTTACAATGATTCACGCAAGTGATGATAGATAATGATGTCTTGATCTATGGTAGGATGATAGGAATGGAAGTTCAACAGATTAAAATGAAAAGCCTCTCCAGCTACTATAGAACACTTTCAGTGTTTTTTCACTATACCTTTGTACTCACCTTCTTAGAAATAAATTATTTCCTTGTGCCAATACAAGTGAAAGATTGGTGATTTGAATGTGCTAGAACCTCAACAGGTTCTTAACATCTTAAAGTGTAGAAAGTGCTTGGCATCTTTGGTAATGGCATGTAGCATTGTGTTGCTGTATTTTAGAATGCTACAGGGGATGACTACAGGAGACACTAAGGCCAACCTAAGAAAGGACTTAAGGCATTTCAATTTCATCCAATAGGTGATAGGAAACTAGTTAGTGATTTAAGCAGGGAACAGGCATGGTCTGGTGTTTCTAAGGATAACTGGTGTTAACAGACTTTACAGTAAGCCTCCCTTGATACCCATCTTGATACCCATCTTGATACCCATTGTTTGTGCTTTAGTGCAATTCCTTCCCTTGAGTTAAGTGGGAACTTGCTTCTAATTACTCCTGTGGCTATATTTCATTATGTAAAACCTAATCTTGCTAGGACTCACTGGAGGAACTGTCCTTGTTGACATGGCAAGGAACTGTAGAGAGCCTATAGAAACTGAGCAAAGAACTAAAACTTTCAGTTCTATACCTGCAATGAAATGCTTACATCCAGTAACCTTGTGCATTTGAAAAAGGGTCCTGAACCTCAGGTGAGAACTCAGTCAACACCGTGAATGCAGCTCTGGAGACCCTAAGAAGAGGACTAATTCAGCTGTGCCAAGACTTCCTACCCACAGAAGCCATAAGAAAGCAAATATGTTGTTTTAAGCTGCTAAATTTGTGATAATATGTTATTTATCAGTAAAAAACAACTATCATTAGCATTGTTACTGAAGGACATTAGATGAAATTTGGAAACAAAAAATCCAACTAGAAGAAAGAAGATAATACAGTGGAATTACACATGGAATTGTGAAGACATGAGCACTGGAATCAGAAAGAGCTGATTTTAAGGTCTTTATCAAGTTAGGCAATTAATCTAGCTACTTTACAAAATGGGAAAATAAAACTCACTCAAATGATTTTTAAAAAGAAAATGCAAAAGGAGAAAATATATATAGTTCAGCACAATGCCTAGTACACATTATTATCATTATGCTATTATGCTAATCTGTATGAGGACCAATGAGAGCAGGACAAACATAAAGGTAGTGAAAACAGAAATGGTGGTAAATCTGAGCAATAGCTTTAGGTGGTAGGTCTTTGTGACTATTTCAAAATGGATAGAGAGAAAGAGAGGGGGTGGTGAAAGATGACACAATTTCTAGCTTGGATGGTTTGCTGAGAATGATGCCATAACTGAAATAAAGAGTGCAGAAGGAAGAGCTGATTTGGCTGAGGAGATAATGAGTTCTGTTTGGCATGTGAAGTCGATGTGCCTGTGGGAGGACATCCATATGGAGAGGTCCAGTGTACAGCTGGGAATGCAGACTTGGTACACAGAAGAGATCTGGGTATCTGGAAGGGTTTGGAGATGGTCTTATGTTATCCAGAAATTACATCAGTGTTCACACACACACACCATCCTGATACTCCTTCTGTAAAAACATGAGAAATTTTTTCTCTTAGAACTAAGTAAGTTATGTGCTCCTTTAATAAACAGAGCCCAATATTTAAAAAACTAGAGAATAAGTAAAGAATTTTTTTTTTCTTTCCTTGGAGGTGAATGACTAGTAAATTCCCAAATGCAAAGGGGTTGTGTAAGTTGACTAGGCTTGATTAGTCTGTTGCAAAGCTTAGCAACCTATGTCCCTAGGGCCACATTGAGCTTGTTGCCTTCTTTTGTAAATAAAGTTCTACTGGAACACAGACACACCTGTTCACTCATATCTATTGTTGCTTTTAGGACACAATGGCAGTTTAGTAGTTGGGACCACAAGCTATAAATCCCAAAATACTTACTGCCTGGACTTTATAGAAGAAAGTTTGCTCCCCCAGTCTGTTCTATTAAAAAAAAAAAAAAAAAAAAGAAAGAAAAAGAAAAAGGTCGTAGTCCAAACTAGTGCATCAGTAAATAAAATAATAAAGAAAGAAATTCCACCTGGAATATCACAGCACTGGTCTAAAAATTCAAGACTTGGTTTCTGGCGTAACCTTCCACTCATTACTTATAATCTTTCCAAGCAGCATTTTCTTAGCTGTTAAACAGCAATAATACCATCTTGGTTTACTTTGTAAGGTCACAAGCAAAAATCTCAAAAACCAACAAACAAAAAAACAAACTATAAAGCATGAGCAGGTATAAGTTAGTATTATGGATTTTTACACTGTCAAATCAAATCAATGCACCCAGTCATAATTATACAAGAAAAATAGAAATATACATTTGTGTATATAATTTATTAGAGCACTTTCTATCTAATATTTTCTGTTATCTTTATAAGAAATATTTGGGTTGAGTAGAACACATATTGGCACGATTGTTTCTAGAATAGAGAAGTACAGAAAATTAATTGTAGCATCTGAGAGCAACACAGGCCTCTTAATACTAATTTGCTTTCTACATGGTTATATATCTACAATCCTGACTAACTTGGTAAATCAGTGATCTTTGATATATATATATATGTATATATATATATACATATATATATCTGATTTATATAATTTCAGCATAGAAGCTTGGAGACTGACATGAAATATACAGAATTTGTTCAAAGATAAA